>NC_090443.1:793273041-793577027 GCF_031143425.1 Pleurodeles waltl
CAGTGCACGCGTGTAATGGTGTCCCCGCACTCACAATGTCCGGGGAGTTTGCCCTGAACAATGTGGGGGCACCTTGTCTAGTGCCAGGGTGCCCACACACTAAGTAACTTAGCACCCAACCTTTACCAGGTAAAGGTTAGACATATAGGTGACTTATAAGTTACTTAAGTCCAGTGGTAAATGGCTGTGAAATAACGTGGACGTTATTTCACTCAGGCTGCAGTGGCAGGCCTGTGTAAGAATTGTCAGAGCTCCCTATGGGTGGCAAAAGAAATGCTGCAGCCCATAGGGATCTCCTGGAACCCCAATACCCTGGGTACCTCAGTATCATATACTAGGGAATTATAAGGGTGTTCCAGTATACCAATGTGAATTGGTGAAATTGGTCACTAGCCTGTTAGTGACAATTTGGAAAGCAAAAAGAGAACATAACCACTGAGGTTCTGGTTAGCAGAGCCTCAGTGAGACAGTTAGTCATCACACAGGGAACACATACAGGGCACACTTATGAGCACTGGGACCCTTGCTGGCAGGGTCCCAGTGACACATACAACTAAAACATCATATATACAGTGAAATATGGGGGTAACATGCCAGGCAAGATGGTACTTTCCTACAGTTTCCAATCACTGAATGTGCAAATTTTGTGCCTGGCTGACTAGTACATCTCCCACGTCACTGCCAAGTATCCTGGGTCGGTGCATGACGCCTTTGTCCTGAGGAATAGCATCATCCCAAATGTGATGGTCCAACTACAGGGCACAGGATGTGGCTAATAGGTGAGCCAGAGTCCCCACCCACTGTATGTCAGTGTATGTCTTGAGGTGCTATCCCCATAGGATTGTGCAAGGCTAAAGTTTGTCCCTCACTATTTGCAGGTGACTCTGGCTACCCAAATCTTTCATGGCTCCTGACCCCTGTGAGGAATGCCAGGACAGGGGCTGAGAACCATTATAATGAGGCACATGGGCGAACTGAAAGAATAATTGAAAGGACCTTTGGCCTCCTGAAGGCCCTGTTCAGGTGCCTCCATCTGACAGGTGGATCCCTGTGCTACTCACCCGGGACGGTCTGCCAGATAGTAGTGGCATGCAGCATGTTGCACAACTTGGCCCTCATGCGGCATGTGCCTTTTCTGCAGGAGGAGGAGACTGGAGATGCCCTTGTGGCAGCAGTGGATCCTGAGGACAGTGAGTATGAGGAGGCAGAGGATGAGGACGTGGACAACAGAACATCAGTTATACGTCATTACTTCCAATGACAGACAGTGGAACTGATCATTGCTCTGAATATTGATTTCATCTGTGTGACTGTGGCATGATGGTATTCGCCTCCTATGCATCTAAACTTACTGTCACCTATGGCTTGTCATTTTACAGATGTTGGTGATATGACAACAGTGTCCTGATGTTATTACTACAGAGAGATACAGGTCATTAATTGTATTATCACAGTGTCCATATCATTTGCACCAGAAGTGACTGTTCCCCTAAATGCACATTTTCAACACATACAATACTATCAGTCAAGTTGTGTTCCAGGGTGTTTATTGTGGTGCTATAAAATTGATGGTAAAGTGCAATGGAATGGTGTGATGGTAGAGGAAAGTCTAGGGTATTGTTCCAATCTGTTTGTAGCACAAGTTCAATATCCAAGGGGCCATAGGAAGGGGAGCAAAGGCATTTCAAAGTGGACAAGGTGACAGGGTGGGACATAAGTGGGACAATCAGGAGAGTCTAATTTCCTGGCGGTGGTCTTGGTCTGGGCAAGTGTCTCTGGCTTCTGCCTGGGTCACAGGGAACGTTTGCAGGGTGGTTCACCTTCTGCAGGGGGAGAGATGCTGGTGGCCTGTGGGTCCTGTGGCGGGGCCTCCTGCCCACTAGCTGCCACGGAGATGGTGGGCTGGTCAATAGAATGGCTAGTGGTAGAGGCCCGCTGGTGTGCTGTTCATTGCCTCATGATGTTGACCATGTCTGCCAGCACCCCTGCTATGGAGATCATGGTGGAGTTGAGACCCTGCAAGTCCTCCCTGATCTCCAGATGTTGTGTTACGCCGCAGCCGCTTGTTCTCCTGCATGTTGTCAATGATTTGACCCATCGTGTCCTGGGATTGTTGGTAGGCACCCAGGATCTTGGTGAGTGCCTCCTGGAGAGTTGCTTCCCTATGGCCACAGCAGCCTTCCCAGTGTCCCTGTTCCCCTGTGCCTCTCTCCCCTGAACGGTGTGCCCAGTACCACGGACACCAAGTCCCTGATTGTCTTGGGTGTGAGGTGTGGACTGCGGTCCCTGTACTGGTGGGCACACTGCTGATTCACATGCTCTGGGGACAAAGGTGTAGGTACGCTGGGTGGGTACTGTGGTGTTGGATACTGATGGGGGAGGGTCTGTGGTGGACTGTGAGTGGGCTGGGGTGACCGGCTGTCCAGTGGTCCCTGATGGGCCAGTTTGTTGATCCAGATCCTGAAGTCCAGAGATACTGTCATCACTGGGGGCATCTTCTGTTGGGGGACTGGTTTGTCGTGGCACCTCCTCTCCACTGACATTGGCTGGGGCACCTGCGGGGATGTAAGTGATACATTATGCTTCATGCCTGTGACATATTGGACACAAGTGGGACCCCTCTTTTGTTGCTGTTTCCCTGCCACCTTATTTTGTGTATGGTGATGTATTGTGGGATTGTTAGTTCCCCAGTGCCGTGCATGCTTTACTGATGGGCGTCCATGCAGGGCTGTCCATTTATTGGTACTACATGCAGGGCTGGGCATTGTGGTTCGTCATATGTGTAGGTGCAGTGTGTGGGATGGAGTGGAATTATGGGAGTGAGGGTGAGCGCGTGTGATGGCATGCAAGTATGGGAGTGATGTGTAGTAAATGTTGACTCACCAGTGTCCAGTCCTCCAGGAACTCCAGTGAGTCCCTCAGGATGCAGTGATGCCAAGACTTGCTCCTCCCATGCTGTGAGCTGTGGGGGAGGAGGTGGGGGTCCACTGCCAGTCCTCTGTATGGAAAGCTGGTACCTTGCACCTATTGATTATACCTTCCCCTGTAGGTCGTTCCACCTCTTCCTGATGTCGTCCCTTGTTCTTGGATGCTGTCTCACGGCGTACCCTCTGTCCACAATTCTCTGCCATAGCTCCATCTTTCCTGGCAATATCTATCTGCTGTACCTGTGCTCCAAACAGCTGTGGCTCTACCCTGACTATTTCCTCCACCATAACCCTTAACTCCTCATCTGTGAAACGGGGTGCCTTTGTGGGGACATGGGTGTTGTGTGGTGTTTGTAAGTGTGTGGGTGTTGGGTACTGTGGTTGGGTGTGCGTAGTGGGGTGCTTGAGGGATGTATGGGTGTATTTGGTGTGTGTGTCTAGTTGTTGCAATGGTCTTGGTGTTGGTCTGCTGACAATGATTTATATTCGTAAATGGTTGTGTGTAATATGGGTGTGTGTTTTATAGTGCTGTGGGTGTGTGTGGTGTATGTATGAGTTTCAGGTATCTGTTTTTGGTATTGGCCAATGTTGTGTTGTTTTGTATTTGGGTGTCCATTCTCAGCGCGTCAGTGTGTACATCCAATGGTTTACTGCCATTGAATGTCCGCCGTGGTGATTCGTTGGTCATGATGTAGTGGGCGTTGTTTTGTTGGTGTAACGGTATGGGTGTTGGTACCGCCACTTTAGCACTGACCTTGGCGGATTTGTGTATGTGTCAGTATTCTGTTGGATTGGTGTGTGTGTCATAATATAGAAAATGGATATTAGCCACTGCGGCGGTATGTTGGCAGCTGTCACTGTGGCGGTAAGTGGGATTTACCGCTAATGTCATAATGATGGCCTGTATTTCCACCCTTAGCTGCTTCCTTGGTAATGATTTTGTGAGCCGGAATCAGAGAAGAAAGTGCCTCCCTTTCTTCCTTAGTGATGTTATGCTGAATATGCTTAGGCCTAAGGTATAGCTATCTTCCAATCTCTGTAGGTCCTTAGTTACTTCCCTATAGAAAATGCCAATCACATTGTCTTGTGGGAGACATGGTGTAAATTTTGATGCTGTCTTAATTCTACTGTTGACATTCAAATCTGAACTAATATTCAAGTCTTCTAAAATATCATTGAAAAAAGAAGTGTAGTTAGATGATTGCTCCAGGGATAGTAAGATTTGTATGTCCTGTACTTCCTGACTGGTCATGTTGCAAGGTGTAGTGGTTGGTGGTGTGGAAACTGTATGCATAACCTTTTCTTCAAAATGTTTATACAATTTACCTTTACAGACAAATTTAAACAGATTGATTTGTAAGTCTGTAAAATTAGGCAAAGAAATGGAAACAAAACCAAGACCTTTACTCAATATTTGTATTTGCTGCATGTTGAGAACATAGGGGGTCATTACAACATTGGCAGTAAATGCCGCTTACCGCCGTGCAGAAGACCGCCAACACACCGCCGTGGCAGTGGAATTCAGCCACAGCTATTACGACCCACAGCTCGGAATCTGCCAAAATCCAGACACCCACACATGTCTGCCACACCAAAGGTCAGTGATAAACAGGCGATTACAACACCGACATCGTCACACCAACAGGAATACGCCCACATTATCACGACCCACGAATATACGCGGCGGTCTTTCAACTGTGGTATTCCACTGGCGGTGCACACCGCCGCGCTCAAAATACACACACATTTACAAAACAAAACCACATTGGACAATTCCAAATACACACACCTGATACACATACACACACCGCTCCCACGCACTCAATACAATATAAAACACACAGCCACATCACCCACAAACCCTTACAACCAGAAATTTAGATGAAGGGCAGAGAGACAGCACAGCAAAGCCAACCCCACCATACAGAGGCACACAACACCATCACACATACACATCCACGCACAAAACACCACACACCCCTAAACATCACCTCACACATCACAACACACACCACCTCACACATCACCCACACCACCCCATGGCACTGCAAAGACACCCCGGGTTTTCTGAGGAGGAGCTCAGGGTCATGGTGGAGGAAATCATCCGGGTAGAGCCACAGCTATTCGGATCACATGTGCAGCACACCACCATAGCTATGAAGATGGAGCTATGGCACAGAATCGTGGCCAGGGTAAACGCAGTGGGACAGCACCCAAGATCTAGGGATGACATCAGGAAGAGGTGGAACGACCTACGGCAGACCCCCACCTCCTCCCCTACAACTAACAACATGGGAGGAGCAGGTCTTGGCCATACTGCATCCTGACGGCCTCACAGGAGTAGCAGGTGGAATGGACTCTGGTAAGTCAAATCTTTCACTACTTCATCCCCCACTCTACCTGCATGCTATCACATACCCCCACCCTCGCTTTCACCCCATCACTCCAACTCCTCACATATGTCCCTCTATCACAACCCACCCATCCCAACACCAAGCCCTGCATGCAACAACAAAGCATGGACACCCATCACCAATGCATGGCCACTGCAAATACCCACACACACCCCAAACAATTATCACACAAGGCCCTACACAAGAATGCAAGCACTGGGGTACAGGGTCACCCACCCATTGCACACCATGGCACACACAGATGCAATAATCATGCCTTTACACCCCTGCAGGACCCCTACCCAACGTCACCGGACAGGAGGGTCTACACATGTCCACTCCATCCACAGAAGAGGCCCACAGTGATGACAGCAGCTCTGTCCAACTGAATCTAGATGACCAGCCCGGCCCATCTGGGACCTCGGGACAGTCGGTTCCCCTCACACTGGCACAAGCCACAACAGAGCCTCCCCTCTCTGGAAACACCAGCACAGCACCCACCCAGCGGGCCCATACCTCTGTCCCCAGGACACGTCAAGCAGCAGTGTTTCCACCACTACAGGGAACCCAGGCTAACCCACCAACCCAACAACAGCAGGGACCTGGGGGCAGTGGCAGTGGGCTCACGGTTCAGGGGACAGAGGCCCAGGAACACAGGGGAACTGGGAGGGCTGCTGTGCGACAGGGGTAGGACAAGCCTTGGGAACCCACTCTCCACGAGGCCCTCTCCAACATCATGGGAGCCTACCATAATTCCCAGGAGACGATGGCAACGGTACTGGCCAAGTTTCAGGAGACCCAGCGGCTGCAGGAGGAACAGTATTTGGGCTTCAGAGAGGAACTCAGATCCATCAATTCCACCCTGGGCACCATCGTAGGGGTGCTGAAGGAAGTCCTCAACACCAGGAGGGACACTGTGGCACAACAAGGGGCCCCTGACACTAGCCTGGACAATAAACTGCCCACCACCTCCGCCGGCGCTAGTGAACAGGAGGCACCACCACAGGACCACCACACCAGCACCCCACCCCCTGCAGAGGGAGAACCACCCCGCAACCGGTCCCTGAGATCCAGGAGAAAGACAGAGAACGATGCCAAGACACCCGCCAAGAAATTAGACCGCTCTGAATGTCATCCTTTTGTCCCACCTTGTCTTCCTGCCCATCCTCAAACTGCCCCAGCTCCACTTCCTATGCCCCTTTGGAAAATGCACCTGTGAGACTAATAGACTGGACTCTGCCATGGACATTCCGCCACCATCACCCCTGACCATTTTACAACCCCCTCTACTATTTAGCACTTAAATAAACACCCTTAAATCACAAAACTATCTGGAGTCAGCGTGTGCTTTCGAAAATGTGTATTTGCAATAACTGAGCAAAAATGATATATCCATTGTATTGTCAATATACCTATTTCACACAGCTCTAGTCCATGAGGAAACAAAGCAGATGTCACACAGTGGGACCCACATCTGTGAAATCGAAAGGGAAAGTGACAACTCAGGCTCCATACACTGGGTGAAAGTGACAGACAGATGAGAGGTAGAACAAGTGTAACAGATGTAGCAGGCAGTGATGTCTTCTTACCTGTGTCTCACTGGAAGTATTGATGAATCACTGTGTTTCTGTTGTCGATATCCTCTTCTTCTGCTTCCTCATCTTCACTGTCCACAGGCTCCACAGCTGCCACAAGACCTCCATCTGGACCATCCTCCTGCAGAAAAGGCACCTGTTGTCGCAAAGCCAAGTTGTGAAGCATACAGCAGGCCACGATGATCTGGCACACCTTCTTTGGTGAGTAGAATAGGGAACCACCTGTCATATGGAGGCACCTGAACCTGGCCTTCAGGAGGCCAAAGGTCCTCTCAATAACCCTCCTAGTTCGCCCATGTGCCTCATTGTAGCGTTCCTCTGCCCTTGTCCTGGGATTTCTCACAGGGGTCAGTAGCCACGACAGGTTGGGGTGGCCCAAGTCACCTGCAAATGTCGAGGGGCAACTGTTAGACACATACTAACCCTTGGGGACAACCCCAGACAACTATTCACACTGTATAGGGTCCATGCCCTCACCTAATAGCCACACACGGTGCCTCTGGAGTTGCCCCATCACATAAGGGATGCTGCTATTCCTCAGAATGTAAGCGTCATGCACTGAGCCAGGAAATTTGGCATTCACATGGGAGATGTACTGGTCAGACAAACACACCATCTGCACATTCATAGAATGGTAACTCTTCTGGTTTCTGTACACCTGTTCACTCCTGCGGGGGGAACCAAGGCCACATGTGTCCTATCAATGGCACCTATGATGTTGGGGATATGTCCCAGGGCATAGAAGTCACCTTTCACTGTTGGCATATCCTCCACCTGAGGGAAAACGATGTAGCTGCACATGTGTCTCAGCAGGGCAGACAACACTCTGGACAACACATTGAAAAACATAGGCTGGGACATCCCTGATGCTATGGCCACTGTTGTCTGAAAAGACCCACTTGCCAGGAAATGGAGTACTGACAGCACCTGCACTAGAGGGGGGATACCTGTGGGATGGCGGATAGCCGACATCAGGTGCGGCTCCAACTGCGCACACAGTTCCAGGATTGTGGCACGGTCCAGTCTGTAGGTGACAATTACATGTTGCTCTTCCATTGTCGACAGGTCCACCAGCGGTCTGTACACCCGAGGATGCCGCCATCTCCTTACCTGCCCCAGCGGACGTGCTCTATGGAGAACAGCAAGCAGAGGGTCAGCCAACACTGAGGTACGAAAACACTACTTTATTGCACACATTTTTCAATCTGCTATGTCCCTGTTGTAATCTGTATGGAAGGCCTAGATATGTGTGACGCATTTAAAATTAATGCCATGTGGCCCCCTGAAATGGCGGCTGCCTGACCTGTATTGTGGGACAAGGGGATATGAGGTATCTTCGCTGGCGTTGTACAGCGTCACGGTACGCAGTCGAAGACCGCAGCGCAATCCTGCATTGGTTAACATTGGACCCTATGCGTCCCAGGAGCCAATGACGATGTACGCCGGCGGTGACGGTATGCACCGCCGCGGACGTGACCGCCATTTTCTATCTGTTCACTCACTTGATACCTGATCTTCAACAAGAGAGGACCTACAGTGCAAGTGCTGCTGTGACCTCAGTCTGGAAGAGACAATGGCTCATATGTCTGGGGAAAGGGCCCTTGCCTTCACCACGGAGGAGCTGGAGAAACTAGTGGATGGGGTCCTCCCCCAGTACACGCTACTCTACGGTCCTCCAGACAAACAGGTAAGCATGCTGTGTGGGCAATGCCTGTGTGGAGTGGTGTGGATGGAAGATAGGGGGGAGACTGAGGCCTGCATGTGCAGACGGTGAGTGTATGTGCGTCACGGCAAGGGTGGGAACGCGGGCCAATGAGTGTGACGGTCCAGACGGTTATATCTTCTCCTTTTCCCCTGTACTATTCCTCTAGGTCTGCGCCCACCAGAAGAAGGATATGTGGCGTGCCGTCACCAAGGAAGTCCGGACCCTGGGGGTCCACCACAGATGGAGCACCCACTGCCGGAAAAGATGGGTGGACATTCGCCGCTGGAGCAAGAAGACGGCTGAGCCCCAGCTGGGGATGGCCTCCCAAGGTGGGATGGGTGCCCATCGCACCATGACCCCCCTGATGTTCCGGATCCTGGGGGTGGCGTATCTGGAGTTGGATGGGCGCTTGAGAGCGTCACAGCAGCCACAACGGGGTGAGTAAACTCTCATTCAGCTGATTCAGCGTGCATTATGAGGTGTCTGGGTGGGGAGGTGGGCTGTGGGGTCCCCTAGGCCAGGGCGAGTTTAGTTGGCAAGGTCCCTTCATAAGGCAGGCCATGTGGCACCCCACCCCCCCACTAGTGTTCAGAGGCAACTACACCTAGTCAGGCTCGTGTGACTTCCATGTGTGCATCAATCGGGCAAAGGCCTTGTACCCCATGTCCCTGTGATTAATTAGGGAACTCTAAGTGCACGGCGTAGTGCAGAGGTCTTCTGTGTCTGTAGTGTTGGCCAACGGGAGCAGTATTGCATGCACTCAACATGTCTTTCTTCTGTCTTTCCCCCCCCTGTTTTTTTTGGTCTGCCTGTTCTTGTGTGCAATAGCATCATCAGGCGGAGAAGCAGTGGCACCAGAGCAGGAGGGAACTGCATCCCACATGGCCCTGGAGGGCGACACAACGGAGTCTGAAGCCACAAGTGGGATGGAGGGCGAGGGGAGCTCCACGGCGGCGACAGGAGCTGAGACCAGCTACACAGACTCCTCCTCTGATGGGAGCTCCCTTGCAGTGGCGGGCCCCTCTGTCCCCCCCACATCTACAGGTACAGCCGCCACCTCCCTACCAGCACCGCCCTCCCAGCAGCCCCTCAGCGTGTGCCCCGTGGCCGCTCACCCAGGAGGGTGGCCATCTCCTTCGCCCGAGGCACCTCCGCCCCTGCCCCTGTCCGCCCTGCTGCCCTCAGTGAGGAGGCCATTGACCTCCTCAGATCCCTCACTGTTGGGCAGTCTACCATTCCGTTGCAACAGACCAATGCATACCTGGAGGGCATTCATTCTGGTCAGGCAGCCCAACAGCAAGCTTTTCAGACATTGGCCTCAGCACTGATGGCAGCCATTGTCCCTGTGTCCAGCCTCCCCCTTCCAACTTCCTCCACCGAGACCCAAACCCCTGTACCTCAGCCTATCCCAAGCACACCATCAGACCAGCATTCACTCACCTCAACACACAAGGGAAGCTCTGGCAAACATAAGCACCACACATCCCTCAGGCACTCACACAAGCATCATACCCATGCAGACATACCAACAGCCACTACCTCCACTGTGTCCCCCTCCTCCTCGTCTCCCTCTTCCCTCCCTGTCACATCTCCACTCACACCTGCATCCACTACATCTTCATCCACTACGTCCATAACCAGCACGCCCATCACCACACACCGCTCACGTGCAGTCACCATCCCCACTACCATTCACACATCCCCTGTGTCCTCTCCCAGTGTGTCTGTGAGCCCACCTCCCAAGGTACACAAATGCAGTCACACACCCACCCAACAGCCATCCACCTCACAACAGCCTCCAGCCCATGCACCTTCACCCAAAGTCAGCAAACGTACACCTCCTACAACCACTACCTCTTCCTCCACTCCCAAACCCCCTCCATCTACCCGTCCCTGTGTGTGAAAAAAAAAAATCCTGTCTAACCTTGACCTCTTCCCCTCACCTCCCCCACCCCTTCAGTCCCATAGGGCCCACCTTTCCAGGTCCAAACCCAGCACCTCAGCCACTACATCAGTGGGAACAGTGGTGCCAGCAGTAACCGGCTTTTGGAGTGTGCCAAGCAGCAGGGCATCCAGTGTGCCAAGGAGCCAGACCACGGACAGTCCCCCACCACAGAAGCATAAGAAGTTGGCCACTGCCCAGAGGGAGAAGGGTAAAACACCTGCCACCAAGGGCCCTCCCAGGACTACCGTTGGGAGAGGGAAGAAAGCTGCGCCACCATCCAAGGTGGGGAAGGGGCACAGAAAGAAAGAGAAGTCACAGCCAACCTGCACGGCGGACATGACCGCTTCCAGCACCGCTGCCCAGGACATTGCTGCCACCAGCACCGCTGCCAAGGACACCACCACCACCAGCACCGCTGCCAAGGACACCGCCTCCACCAGCACTGCTGCCAAGGACACAGCCACCACCAGCACCGCTGCCCAGGACACTGCCGCCACCAGCCCCGCTGCCTAAGACACTGCCACGATCAGCACCGCTGGCAAGGACACCACCGCCACCAGCCCTGCTGCCAAGGACACCGCCGCCACCAGCACCGCTGGCAAGGACACCGCCGCCACCAGCCCCGCTGCCCAGGACACCATTGCCACCAGCCCGCTGCCCAGGACACCGCCGCCACCAGCACCGCTGACCAATGAGCACCGCAAGCACCACCATTACTGAGGCCGCCACGAGCAGGATGAAGCACTCTGGGCACAAAGCCCCCTCCAGAACCAGTGGAGGCTGTTATCCACTACCTCTGTCCTTGGCAGGATGAAGCACTCTGGGCACAAAGCCCCCTCCAGAACCATTGGAGAAAGGCATCCACTACCTCTGTCCTTGGCAGGATGAAGCACTCTGGGCACAAAGCCCCACTCCAGAACCAGTGGAGACTGTTATCCACTACCTCTGTCCTTGGCAGATTGAAGCATTCTGGACACAAAGCCCCCTCCAGAACCAGTGGAGACTGTTATCCACTTGAGAGACTGTGGCTTTGCACTCCCCAGAATAAAGCAGTGGGGAAACCACCCACCGGAGAGACTTGAGAGACTGTAACTTTGCACTCCCCAGGATAAAGCAGTGGGCAAACCACCCACTGGAGAGACTTGAGACTGTGGCTTTGCACTCCCCAGGATAAAGCAGTGGGCAAACCACCCACTAGAGAGACTTGAGAGACTAAGGCTTTGCACTCCCCAGGATACGGCAGTGGGCATGGAGCCCCCTCGTGGATCTGGCGTCGTGCACTCATCCGGCTGAGGTGCCTCTCTCTTGTGAACTGCATCCCTAACTAGAATGTCCATCACACCAAAGGATGAGGATATTTGAAGTTTGTTAGACCTGACAGCCTTAGGGTGGTCATCCTCCAACTTTTTGCCTGCCTCCCTCCCCTTTTCTGACACTTGGGTTTAGGGCTCTGCACACTTTACCACTGTTAACCATTGATAAAGTGCATATGCTCTCTCCCTTAAACATGGTAACATTGGTTCATCCCCAGTTGGCATATTTGATTTAGTTATAAGTCCCTAGCAAAGTGCACTTCATGTGCCCTGGTCTTGTAAATGAAATGCTACTAGCGAACCTCCAGCACTGATTGTACCTCCCACATAATTAGCTCCTTAACCATGGCTCAGGCCTGCCATTGCAAGGCCTGTGTGTGCAGTCTCACTCCCACTTCGACTTGGCATTTAAAAGTACTTGCCAAGCCTTAAACTCTCCTTCTTTGACATATTAGTCACCCCTAAGGTGGGCCCTGGGTAATCCATAATACAGGGTGCTATGTAGGTAAAAAGTAGGACATGTACATATGTGTCTCATATGTCCTGGTAGCGAAAAACTCCTAAATTCATTTTCCACTCCTGTGAGGCCTGCTCCTATCATAGACTAGCATTAGGACTGGCCTCATATACTTTTTGAGTGGTAGTGTCTGATCTGAAAGGAGTAACCAGGTCATATTTACTATGGCCAGAATGGGAATAGGAAATCCTGCTTATTGGTGGGGTTGGATTTAATATTACTATTCTAGAAATGCCACTTTTACATAGTGAGCATTTCTCCGCACTTAAAACAATATGTGCCTTACAACTTGTCTCCAATCAACGTCTGGTCTGTACTGGTTGACAGTTTCCTTGTGCATTTCACCCAGACAACCACAAACACAGGGCACTCAGCCACATCTGCATTCATCTGCATACTGAATGGCTCTTCTTGGGCTGGAAGGGTGGAGGGCCTGACACATTTCAAAGGCCAGTGGCCTGCCTTCACACAACGGGCTGATGACCCTTCACTGGGACCCTGCCAGACAGGACTGGGCTGAAAGGGGAACCTGTGCACCACTCTTTGAAGTCTCTCCCACTTCAAAGGCATTTGTGGGTATATAAACTGGGTCTCTGACCCCACCAACTCAGACACTTCTGGACCTGCACCTGAACTCTGTCAGAAGACATGCCTGGCTGCTCAAAGGACTCTCTGGACTGCTTTGCTGCAAAGTACTGCTGTCCTGCTGTTTCCCTGCTGTCCTCTGATTGCTCCAAGGACTCTTCCTTCCTCCAAAGTGCTCTCCAAAGGCTTGGATTGAGCTTCACTCCTGTTCTGAAGCCTCAGGGACACCAATGACTTCAGCTACTAGCTTTTTTTCTTTTTGCTAGTACCCAACTCCAGCGACTCTGGAACGACTTCAGAGACGCCAGCGGCACCGTAGCCTGCAATGTAAGTACGACGTTGCCGCAGCTCCGCTGACATCACTCTGGTTCATAGTGACACTGCAAAGTCGAGACGCATCACATCCTGATGGACCGGAACCAGCAGTGTGAAATCAATGCCACTTTCCTCAGACGTTGTAAGGACTGACGCAACACTGACTCCATCAACACCTCTTTCCGACTCAGTGTGATGTCCTTATTCTTCACATTCAAAGGGTACTGTACCTGGGAGTCCGGGTGACACCATGCTGGCACCGGTGGTGTTGGATTGTTGGAAACGTCTCTGTCAATGACATTGTGATAGTCCCAGTGCTGCTATTGTGTTTTCTAGGCACTTTATTTGGATTTAGTCTTTAAAAATTAATAACTTTGCTTGTGTACATTGGATTTTCATTGTTTCAACAGTATGTTATTGAGATAAATATTCTCTATTTTGCTAAACCTCTGTGGTGTCTTTTTGTGGTGTTTGCAATGTGTTATTGTATAATGTTCTGCATAAATACTCTTTGAGAAGAACCATACTAAGGTCCTCAAAAAGGGAAAGATGACCACATGTGTACTCCTGGGAATGTGTTTTCATAGGCTATTAAAATCTTACCATCTGAATAGGTCCTGTTCCCTCAACCGTTCCAATCTGACAAATTTCATCATGAAGCCTTTCTTCTTTTCCCCTGTTGCTCTTATGGTGGTGTGATGTGTTTTGCTGTGAAACAACCTTTCTAGTAGAATATCCCTCTTATCATCAAAAGTAGCCAGACCCTAAATAGTAATGTAGTAACTGTATACTTAATATACCTCTCTTATTAGGAGTGCAGAACAGCATCTATTGAAACACCTAAAGATTGGTAGTGGCTATGCCAATAGTGCTCGCACACTATTTGAATTCAGGAGATAGTTATATATACATATCCAAGTACCTAAGTCTTATTTTTATATTCATGATCCATGTGGGCTCATTATAACAAGTGTCCTCTCACTGGTGCCTAACCTTTGGCATTCCTGTGCACCTTTCGCTTGCTATTTGACTATTTCAAGTGAGAAGAATAGCTATTTTCGATAGGATAATCTGCTATCCACAATTATGACTAATATTAAGGTATTGATAGTTTGTCTTAATTTTTAAATAGGCTTATCATGGCCGGGATCATTTGGTTGGCCGCTATATTCTTGATTTCTCTGACAATGCCAGCACTAATGGGTATGTGTTTTTGGCATGTTTTTTCAGGAGTATTACTTTAAGACAAGACGTAAACTGGGACTTTACATATGTCTCTCTAATAATTCATACAATTTCTGCATACCATTCGGTACTTTTAGGTTTACTAAGGACATTTTGGCATGCGTTCACATTGTATTGGAGGACATCTTGAGCATTGTATACCTTATACTTACATCAGAGATTAGGTCGAATTTTGTCTTTGTTCTTTATACCAACGGCACTCACTATCTTGGGTGTATAATTTTATGTTGTGTGGTGTAATGCATGACAGCTTCACTAGGAGGTTTGATGTGCCTGGGACACATCGTTTGAGGAACTGTTTCCTCTTTGGTCGTTGCACCTCTTCGGTGATGTATATTCATATGGCTGCATGGTTACCTTTTTTGTCTCTTCCCCCTTTAGCCTATTCTAGTACAGTGATATCCTTGACCCAGATATGGGTTCTGTCTGCTTTAGAACAAAGTATGTTTACTTTTAGTTAATTTTAAATCTTATCTGTTTACTCTTTTTGCTATCTTCTTCTTCAGACCGCATAAATTTACTGCTTGTCAATTGGAACTTAAATCTTCTTATCATGAGTTTAGGGTTAACTCTAGGGCATGCTTGATTATATATGGGCATTTGACACATATTGCCTACTATCCATTGCACTGTGCACTTGGAGACATACCTTGTTTTATGTCTAGCGCAGGTCTGCAGTCTTGGATGTTTACATATTTTTCTTATAAGAACAACTGTGTTCATTGGTTGTTTTACACTGGAATTTTTATATATTTCATGTAAAATTGTGTATCCCTGTTCCATTTAAGTATGGGTTTACAATATCTTGTATATCATCATTGCAGCCTTGGTGATGAAACATGTGTCGGCTGCCTGTATGCAATGGAACTATCATCCAGAAGAAGAATAAATTAGGAAAGACTATAAAGAACTTGTTGGATAATATTTGCATCAGTACCGTACTTACTTGGACTTCGCTTGTATGCCTTGATATTTTTTGATATCCCTCAGAAGAACCCAGTATTACCTCGAACCTCTGGCAGTGCACAATGCTCAAGAATATTTCATACACTGCCTCACGGACAGCAGCAGTTACAGCCAGACTCCAGAGACAGGTGAATATGTTTTGCTGCAGGAAGAGGGAGAAGCCACAGCCGTGTGTAAGAATCTGATAGGCAGCCCTGACCTAAACATTGACAAGTAATGGAAGAATTGAAAAAATATATACTTTGCCAACTTACTTGGCATTGAGCAATGCATTAAATTTTTCCGTAACTTGTGTATTGCCCTTT
This sequence comes from Pleurodeles waltl, assembly GCF_031143425.1. NCBI lineage: Eukaryota > Metazoa > Chordata > Amphibia > Caudata > Salamandridae > Pleurodeles > Pleurodeles waltl. The sequence goes on from NC_090443.1 coordinate 793,288,853, forward strand.
ATTGGGTCCAAACAGTCTGATAGCTGAATTCCATGCTGGCCTGGTGTTCATGCTTACATCACAAGATGTGGTGGCAGCAGATCTGAGATTTATTTAGCACATTTTGCTAACAGTCACAGACTCAGAGGTGTTTTTTATTTCTTCTTCAGCAGTAGCACCATAAACAAAACAACTGACATCCCAGATTCAGTCCTCCGCTGAACTGTGTATCTAGAGAGACCGATACAGAACACATCACATTGTCACAGCCACACTTTGCAAAAGATGCAGGCAAGGCAACTAGTGCACTGGCCTATCTATTTTATCTGTGGCATTCAGCCATGATTGCAAATCTCAGATCTCTGCTCCTACTAGTATCCAGACTTCCCGTTCTCGCTTCCCTCCAAACACTGGCTACTGCTGTGGGTGTAACTTACACAGTCGCAGCTTGCAACAACGAGAAGGGGCGGGGTGGCACATGCGTAAATAAAAATAAAAGAAAAACACTTACCTCCTCCGCCAGGCGCCACTCCTCTGTCCCTCCTCTGTCCCTCGTTGCTCCAGGCTTCAGGCACAGGCTCCCAGCCTGCCCAGGTAGCCAATCCCGACACTGGTCAAAGCAGCGTTAGGATTGGCTGGGAGCGCCCAGCCAGGTTGCTCCCAGACAGATTGGGAGACTGTGCTGACTGTAGTGCCGGGTTTGAGAGGACCTACTGCGCATGTGTGTTTGGCCGGCCCAAGACGGCTGGCCACACATACATGTGCAGTGAAGGGCGAGTGCTGAGCACTCCCCCTTGCTGTTCTTCACCTCTGTGGCCCGCCCTTTTAAAAGAAAAGGATAATAAACAAAATGTATTATCCATTTCTTTAAAAGGTTTTGCAGTTTCCGCTGTTGGCGGGGGATGGAGGGAGGCGACGCTCCTCCGCCCTAATGGAGGAGCACCCCAGAACTTACAGCTCAACTTGCTCAAGATGTACAGTTGCTTCCCCTTAATAGAGTTCAAGTGTATTTTTGCTTTATTCGGACATAAAGTATTGCTGGCTCTGGCTGTAAGAGAATAGTAGAGAATGCTCAGATTTATAACTCATAAAAGCTCGAGCCTGAGTGAGTTATTAAAGGTGTTTATAAGGGCAAATCATAAATTCATTTTAATTTCATTCCTGGTGAGTTATTCTGCCAGGCCTGCATTATCTACTACAGACAAGAGATGTTAATTTCCCCTCTCTGATGTACATTTCATTTTTTTTAAAGTGCTATTCATAGACATCATTTACACTCAGTTTTGTTGGTAATCTGCTTACAGTACACACATGTAACATTACACTTTGCAGCAGCACATTGGCACAACATTATTCCTCCAAATAATTTTTCTCAGCCAGGCCAACACACAGCGAGTCTCAGCCAATTAAATATATTCATCTTAGTTGACGGCAAGGCATGCACTGCAGTGCGGTGCGGTCACGGAAACGCAACCCTTACTGCTTCATTATCCCTTTAAATTATTTCTCTCGGCCAGGCCAACACACAGCAAGCCTCAGCCAGGGCAATTTATTAATCTTTGTTGAGGGCAAGGCAAGCGTGGCAGCTCGGTCATGTAAAAGGAATCCTTAGTGTGTGACAGGCTGCAGCTTTTCTGATCTCTATCTGCACCACTGTGTCAAAGTCATGTTACTAACTCACACACCCACTTAACATCTGGCCCGAGTTTGGATCGTTTCAGAGACAGAGACAGATAATGAGACAGCGAGAATACTCGTCGTTAGGAACCTCGTTACTCCATGCGCACATGCATCGAACATGTAACCACCAGCTCCGAGCTCGGCCCTAAGTCCTACCCCTGTGACTCCTGAGCCAATCTAGGTGGTGTTCCCTTGCTGTTTATGTTAGTATACAGCATGAGGGCAGAGCGAGGACTGGCTCGGTCAGGTCCTGCCAATGACCAAAGGAGACTTGGAGGGTGTGGCAGCAATCCCCCAGGCTCCCTACATTATGCACTTAAGCAAGTGTTCAAGTGCACAAGTCGGGCTGGTCGGAGTAAGGCACCCATCCAACCCTACATGTGCACTTCACCCCATGGATGCCTGGCAACCTGACCTGTCAATCACTCTTAAGCAAGCTCCCAGTTTCAACACCCCCTCACTCACCAGTAAGGCAAACTTTGCCTAGGCCATGTTGCGCACTGCGGCAAAAAAAAGGAAAACAGTAAATTCAGTAAACAATTAAAATGTGTCAAAGAAACAAGGGGGGATGTCCCTATGCCCCAATAAAGAGATCGCCACTGGTTGTCAAGTAAAAGCCCCAATGACCATCAGGTGAATTTCCCTTCACAATCTTCTTCAAAACCTTGAATAGACATGTAGTGGATGCTGTGTGCTGGTGGGCCTAGGAAGGACTACATCATCTAACTGCTTAGCCCTGTAAGGAGAGGAGAGGCTTGCCAGTAGCCACGTCCTGTGGCTGCTGAGGTGCTTTAAAAGGACCTAGTGGACTCCTCCAGCGTGGGAAGCTGTGCCTTGTATGCTGGGAGCCCAGGAAGGACTACATCATCCAGCTGCTTTGCCCAGTGAGGAGAGAAGGGGCCTGCCACCAGCCACCTCCTGTGGTGGCTGACACCCTTCAAAAGTGCCTGGTGGACTCCTGCGGCGCTGGACACTGTGCACAGTGTGCTGGGGGCCCAGGAAGGACTACATCATCCAGCTGCTTTGTCCTGTAAGGAGAGGAAGGGCCTACAACTAGCCGCCTCCCATGGCTGCTGACACACTTGGGGGAGAGGAGCATGATTGATTGATTGAGGGTTGTTTGGATAAAATAAATGCCCTCCTGCGGGTGGAATTATCCCTTACATTACTCTGGTTGGATGTTAGTGAGCCAACAATGTCGTCCCTGAAATTTGAAATGCATATGGGATGTTTGTATTGTGTTGAGATTGTCTCATCCAGCTATGCCAACAATGGAACTGGGTCCCTGTTTGGGGAAGGAGCTCTTCCAACTGGTGATGCTGGCATGGGTATTGGTGTGTGGATGGGGTCGGGGACGGTTCGGCTCAATCTAATACTTTGGTAGAGGGAGCATGTGTGAGGCTAAGGCTCATCCCAACCCTACCAGTAAATAGATACCGTGGAATATAGCAGGCCTCTCATATAAGTTGGCCTCCTTGAGTGGGGCACCTTTCTAGATGCACTCAACATATGTTTATTCGAAGAGACCTAGTTGACTACACCTATGTATTGCTCAGGGTTTAGGTCACAGAGCAAAGAGGCTACTACATCAGGGAGAGGCAGGCAGATGGGGGATTAATAATTTAAGTTAAAAACACCTCGATTATGCAGTGTTGAGGAAATCAAGCTCAACGGCCCAGATTTGCTGTGCATTACTTTGATCTCCCCAGGTATAGCTAATTGCTATATTTATATTGTTTGTTTTAGGGTGTACCCAAATAAAATGGAATCTAGTGTGATTCACACACTGTCTGCTCATCTGGCTAAACTCCCAGTAGCAGCGGTTAAGATCATAGGGGGGATTTCAATTGCCATATTGAGCCCCTTGATGCTTAAGTAGGGTTCCAATCAGTTGAGGAAGATCGACAATGGCTTATACCAGAATTAACAATCCCCCCATAAAAATTGGTCCCCTTCCACCATTCAACTCAACTCTGTGGTCCTAAACCAGGGCCTGAGGCCCTACAAAGGCAGGTTAAGGTCAATCAATCAATCAATCAATCAATCGTTTGATTTAGAAAGCACGGCTTATCACCTAGGGATGTCACTTTGCGTTAATAGTTACTCCTTAAAGAACCATATGTTGAGCTTTCTCCTGAAGCCAAGGAGGGTGTGTGAGGTAAGAGAAAGAGTGTCCTCCGCTGCGGCTGCATCAGACTCTGGGGACATGAGCGAGGGTTGTTGAACAAAGCTCCCTGGTTGGCTGGTGGAAAGAGAGTCTACGGTTAATTAGCTTTTGTTCAATGTTGTGGAGGGCTTTCTAAGTGATGGCGAGAGCGTTTAATTTGCATCTCTTGTGCACCGGCACTCAATGTAGACCTCTGAGGTGGGGGGTGATGTTGGTCCTCCTGGGGAGGTCTCGGATAAATCTTGCTATTGTGTTCTGGATGGTGTGGAGGCAGTAGAGGAGCTGGGCGGGAGTCCAATGTAAAGGGTGTTTCTGTAGTCTAGTTTGCTGGTGATGATGGCTTGGATGACTGTCTTTCTGGTTTCAATTTGAAACTTTGAAAATCTTCCGTAGCATGCAGAGGTTGTGGAAGCTGGAGGAGGCCACAGCATTTATATGCTGTTTGAGGGGAGTTTATATAGATGATGACCCTAAGGTTGCATGTGTGGTCTGTCGGCGGCTGTCTAAGAGTGGAGGGCCACCAGGAGTCGTCCCAAGGGGAGGGTTTGCTTCTGAAGATAATTAGCTCAGTTTTGTCCATGTCCAGTTTAAGGCAGTTGGATTTCATCCATTCAGTGACGTGTGTCATAGCATTGCTGAAGTTGTCTCTGGCGGTGGCATGGTCTTCAGAAAAGGAGAGTATTACTTGAGTGTTGTTAGCGTAAGAGATGATGTTGAGTCCATGGTAGCGAACAATCTTGGCCAACAGCATAAAATAGACGTTGAGAAGGGTGGGGCTGAGCGAGGATCTCTGGGGGACAATGCATATGTTGCTCTTAGGTTCTGAGGTGAAGGGTTGGATGAAGATGGCAATCATACGTTCAACAGATCCCAGATTACAAGCCTCATTGATTATATTTCACTTGATGCCTGACTGTGGTCTAAACTAGTAGAAATGGTGGTTGTTCCCTGCTAGGATAGTGACCATAATGTGCTTGCTCTGGAATTCAGGAGTTTTGTTTTAACTGCCCAGTCAAATCATAACGAACCCCTTGATAGAAGGCTAGCCCTGTCCTCCAATAGGCAAAGGGTTAAATGGAGCTTACTATACCACTCTAGGGAATCAGTTGGTAAAATATACAGGGCAATTGCTGACAGGATAGGGGATTTACTGCCAATGTTAAAACTGTCCAGAGAGGATGATGTGGTATTGTCTAACGTCAGCGAAATCCATACTCATATGTTTCAGAAAATGAGACATTTTTCTGTTGAGGCTAGCCAATTTGCTAGAAGACGCAGTGCCCCATCTTGGTATAATAATCGGTGCACTGATGCTCGAGGGACATTGATGAGGGCTATCAAAGCAAATGATAGACCATTGATACAATTAGCTAGAATGGCATATAAAAAATACCATGAGGGTAGCAAAACCAGAATGGGAAAATGATAAATGGGAGAGTTTGCTAGTAGTGGCCCAAAGAAGAGATTCAAATATCTTCTGACACATTATTTCTACTGGTTCTGGTGAAGTTTTGTCCCCCAGTTTCACTAATTTATACTCATTTGAGGAGCAGAGTGCAGGAACTGCATTTTCAGCCTACAATGCAATCCTTGCAATTTCTGGTGGGGCAAAATCACATTAGGATTGCCTATTTTGGTTAGGTGCCCCCCAGGAAGAAATGAGTTTCAGCTGTGAGGAAATCAGGTAAGCCATTAACAAAATCATAACTTCACCAAGCACTGCTAATTACCACACAAATTTCAGCACTCATGACATCTTTTATGTAATATTTGCAGTAACATTTATGAGGAAATAACTGTGCATGGCGGGGGCGCAAGTTATAGTTACCTTAGTCTCTATGTTTTGATATGTTTAAAATGTGAGCTTAACTATAACGTCCCTGTAACCTTTGGTTTTTCTAAGTGAATATAGGCATATAAATATGAAGTCACCAAAAATGCTGGTATTCCCCGAGGCTATGCATGCGGTGATTTGAGCAAGGATCCGGCTGTCCTCACAATCTAAACACTCCTTCCAAATAAAGAACTCTCGAATCTCCTGAGAGTGCAAAAGTTAATTTATTTCAAACCTCTCCCGACGCGTATATAATTATATATAACACACATTAACCATTAGGCATATTTTATACTTTACATTATGTATTTTTATAATACATATTTATTTTTGGATAGTAAAAAACTATTTTCTTCAAAGTGCAGCTAAGAATGGAGACTGATAGTAATTGGAATGTTTAGGTTTAGGGTACCTTTCCTGAATAACTTGTAATTAAAGAAATAGATAGGTGTTAGGGCCAATGGATTTATGTGATTCTGTGGCTGCAATCACAGATTTACATTAATTGCCCATAGTTTGCCACTTGATTAGACTTTGGCAATGCACGATTCATACAGATCCGTCAAAGAGGTGGGGAAAATTGGTGAGTCAAAAAGCGACTACTCATGTTTTAACTCCTATAGGAGTCTTTGTTCTCCTCTACTGAATCAGCATCATCAAGTCCAATTGCCCTTCTTTAGCCAATGCAGTGTGGGTTAGGCTTTCAGCCTTGAAAGGAACAGAGGCTATCTAAATCCACCAGCATAGATACATCCAATAGCAGCGCTCAGTGATGTTAAGAGTATTGAAAATACTATTTTCCATACTTTCAAGATGGCCTCTGTGTTGCATGATGCAACCTGCATTCGTCATTCTGCATGATACCACAGAGTGGCCCTATAAAGAACAATGGCTTCAGTAGGGGAATAGTGGAGGAGAAAGATAAGAGTAAAATAGGAGAGAACACAGAGGCACAGGAGTTTGGAGTAAGACACATTTTGAGGGCATAACCACCCCACCATCTAGCACATGTGGCACTGAAGAGGAGCCTCAGGAGGGAGGGTGTGAGAGAAGAGAGTAGCAGGTTCCTTGGGAGCAGCGTGAAAGAGGTCTTTAGGGGGGAGATGTGAGTGAATAGCAAGAGAAAGTGTATGAGCTTGCTTTAAAGACAATGCCATTGCTCCCATGGAATGCTAAAAATCTGAAAGTAAAAAAAACGAAATTCCAAGACACCAGCAGTGAATGCATACACTATAGCTAATCAAATCAATCAACATCATCAATGTGAAGCAATGGAAACTAAGCTATGTTCAGTGTGTGATACAAATACAGACCAAAGAGTTAAGCCATTCAATCATGAGCAGGGAACTGGGATTGATAAAACTGCCATCTAATCACGTTCAAGAGCAGACACAGCCCACTCTGCGCATAGCACTGCCTACAATGCTATCTGTGACAGTTAACTGACGCTATCTGTAGCAAGATCTAAAAAAAAAAGATATAATGTATTGACTCAAATCTTTGTACAAAAGTTCATATTTACACTAGGAAGTGTTTTGGCTTGGTTTAGTGTAAATCTACTGTGCGGTTTTCTATGAATTGGCATTACAAAAATGTGTTGGCTGTGGTTGAAAAGATCAAAATGTTAGTGGTATGTACGCTGCTAGTCTGCAAACTTTCCTCAGTCCCAGATTCATTGACACTTAGTGGATGCAAACAGAAAAACAAATAATAGAATCTAATTTTATGAGGAGGCTTTTTTACCCATGGTCCATTTTTGGTCTAAGCTGGATTTGTGGACCTAAATGCTCTGATAGCCTGACTGCATGAGAACGTTTTCTCTTGCGACTACCATTACAGGATGTGGGGTGCAGGCCTGAGAAAATATGAACGGCCCTGGTGAGCACACTCTAGCCCCTCAGACTTAACTGAGGGACTGTCAAAGGGCTACTCAATAGACCTCAATAATTTAAAAAAATATATAAAAATGTGTTTGTGTAAAGGATACAGATCATCTGAGTTTGTAGTCAGCAGACCACGGTCCTAGTATTGAGAATTCGTATTAGCAATTTGTGAACCCATTTTATTTGCTAGTTGCTTTTTTTCAGGTTTGCAGTCTTAGGGTCAGATTTAAGGAAAAGTGGCATAGCACGGTGCTGCGCCTAAATTGGCAGTGCAGCGCTTTGTCACTTAAGAAACGCAAGGATGCGCGTATTTAAATTAATACGGCGCACCCCTCCATTTCCCCCTGCTCTGGCGCTAAATTTAGCTGCCAGTGCCAATGCAGGCATCCTTGCACCAACGTGCAAGGATGTCTTCATTGAGGGGTGTGATTGTTTATGTGCAGGGAAATGTCCTTTCCTGCACAAAAACAATCACTAATGGAACTTTGGCAAGTCTGTGTCCCACACAGAAGTGCCAAAGAGTCATTTTCAATTGATTGTTTATGTGCAGGAAGGGACACCTTCTGGCACATAAACAATTATTTCTGGCATTTTTGCTGTTTCTCTCCGTACTGCAGAATGCAGCACGCATAGAAAAAAGCAAAAAACTAGGAGGAATAAAAGTATTCCTTCTCATTGCGCCCTTCTAACGCCAACCCTGGCAGTGGCATTAGATTTTGGCGCTGCCTCAGGCTTAAGAAATTTCATAAATCTGAGGCAGCGTCAAAATGCAATGGGCGCAGTGCTTAGCGCCACAGGAGCGTCACAAAAAGTGACGCTCCTGTGGCGCTAGGGGCCTATAAATACGTCCCTTAGTACCAAGATGACAGACTGAGAAACTCATAGGGCTAGATTAGGTTCCCTTTCCAGACTCACAGTCTTAGTACCAGGACCAGAGCTTATTGAGAGCAGATTCTAGGAATATGGGATATCAAGACCAGAAAAGCAATTCAGGTGTGCCAGGTTCACTATACAAAAAATAGTTTATGGATTACAGGCACATTTGGTTTTTGTACAAAATGAACACACCTGGCACACAAGATCATCCACTTAGATGTGCTTGAAATCAGATTGTATTATTTTAGTGAGGTCATTCATATTGGACGCAAACCAAAGTCTGTGTGAATGAGGGTGAGACTCCTGCAGAGGATTGGTCTCAGATCCTGTTAGACCTGACAGCCTTAGGTTGGTCATCCCCCAGCTTTTTGCCTGCCTCCTTCCACTTTTCTGACACTGTTTTGCTGGTTTAAGGAACTGGTTTTAGGACTCTGCGCACTTTACCACTGCTAACCAGTGCTAAAGTGCATATGTGCTCTCCCTTAAACATGGTAACATTGGCATATTTAATTTACTTGTAAGTCCCTATTAAAGTGTACTACATATGCCCAGGGCCTGTAAATTGAATGCTACTAGTGGAACTGCAGCACTGGTTGTGCCACCCACATAAGTAGCCCCCTAACTGTGTCTCAGGCCTGCTATAGCAAGGCCTGTGTGTGCAGTTTCAATGCACTTTGACTTGGCATTTAAATGTACTTGCAAAGCCTTAAACTCCACTTTTTCTACATATGTCACCCCTGCGTTAGGCCCTAGGTAACCCAATGGGTAGGGTGCTATGTCAGTAAAAGGCAGGACATGTACATGTGTGTTTTATATGTCCTGGTAGTCGAAAACTCCTAAATTCGTTTTCCACTACTGTGAGGCCTGCTCCTTTTATAGGATAGCATTAGGGTTACCCCCATATACTGTTTTGTGGTAGATTCTGATCATAACTAGGTCATATTTAGTATGGCCAGAATGGTAATAGAAAATCCTGCTTATTGATGAGGTTGGATTTTATATTACTATTTCAGAAATGCCACTTTTAAAAAGTGAGCATTTCTCAGCACTTTAAATCCATCTGTGCCTTACAGCCTGTCTCCAATCCACGTCTGGGCTGGTTGACAGCTCCCTTGTGCATTTCTCCCAGACAACCACAAACACAGGATACTCAGTAACACCTGCACTCATCTGCATACTGTATGGGTCATCCTGGGCTGAGAAGGTGGAGGGCCTGACACTTACATTTCAAAGGCTAGTGGCCTGCCGTCACACAATGGACTGCCAAACCCCCTACTGGGACCCTGGCAGCCAGACCTGTACTAAAAGGGGACCATGTGCACTTCAAAACCATTCTTCGAAGTCTCTCCCACTTCAAAGGCATTTTTGGGTATATAAACTGGGTCTCTGACCCCACCAAACCAGACACTTCTGGACCTGAAACTGCAATCTGTCAAGAGGAACTACCTGGCTGCCCAAAGGACTCATCTGGACTGCTTTGCTGTGAAGGACTGCTGTCCTGCTGTTGCCCGGCTGCCCTCTGACTTTGCTGAGAAGTGCTCTCCAATGGTTTGGATTGAGCTTGCCTCCTGTTTTCTGGAGTCTCAGGACTGAAAAGACTTAGGCCCTCATTATGAACTTGGCAGTATTCACCACCGACCGCCATGCTGATGGTGAACAAAAGATCGCCAGTGGCAGTGAACTGCACACGGCCGAGTAATGATGCCAAAAAGACAAACCTCCAAAAAACCTGTAACCTCCACCCACCGCCAGGGCTACTGATGGCAGAAAGGCAGTACACCCCACCCCACCACCTCCATGCAGACAAATCCTCTTCCTACCAAATAATGATGCACCAGTCAGCTTGGCGGACTGCGAATGTCGAATGACCATTGGCGGTACGGACCGCCACGGCTAGCAATGGAACCCACTAACAAAAAATTCACACGTTGGCAAGTTTGAAACCCACACACCTGACACACATCCACACCACTATAAAACACACACATCCACACCCCACAATCCTTTGCTACGCCAATAGCATGACAGAAATTGACAACACAACATTCATAAACTGCACTCAACATCACACGTCACACACACAAATACACCACCAAAACCCATATATACCCGAAAAACCATCATAAGCCACAAACGGAACCACACAACAGCATCGTCATCAACACACCTAAAACACACCACCCACAACACACACCATGGCAACCCCTAAGCACCCGCTTCACAGATAGGGAGCTAAGGACCATGGTAGACAAAATACTCAGTGTCGAGCCACAATTATTCGGAGCACAGGTGCAACACACACCCGTGGCCAGGAAGATGGAGCTATGGCAGAGGATAGTCAACAAGGTAAACACCTTGGGAAACCATCCACGCAGAAGAGAGGATATCAGGAAGAGATGGAATGACATGCGCAGGAAGGTGCGGTCCATGGCATCCAGGCACAACATCACCGTACAGAAGATTGGTGGTGGTCCCCCACTTCGTCCCCCTGAATACATCGACTGGGATGAGAAGGTCCTGGCTATCCTGCACGCGGAGGGCCTCACCGAACTCACAGGAGGACTGGATTCGGGTAAGTCAACTACAATATCTTAACAGTCACCACACCTGTAAGGCATGTATCACCCCATCCCATCACTACCACCAGGACCCCATCCCCTACCCAGTCAACAACACCCACATCTAAGTCCCCTGCATTCCCAGAATCCCACAAACACAAATCACCATCCAGCACCCTGTGCAAAGTCAACTAGCCCTGCATGGCATCACGGTGGCACTACAGCACCCACAATGCACCTCCACCCCCACAACAAATGCACCAAAATGTACACGAAGGGACCTTGCATGCCACTACAGGGGAATATAAGCATCAAATAGTGCAGACCAGTGCAGCAATTGCCGAAAAAATACAGGACACCCACAAGTCTATTATCTCACACACAGACACCACTACCCATGCCACCCAGAGAAGTCAAGGAGTACCAGTCCTCCACCTGAAGACCGAGGCCCCACTCAGGAGAGTGCAGAGGGATGTCTGGACACAGAGGAAATCCCTGGCCCATCCCACAGTCCTGGACTGTCACCCTCCAGAAGCCCCACCCAGGACACCACTGACACCCCTACCACTCAGCCACCATCATCAGCTCTGGCCAAACAACCCCACACCAGTGTTTCCCAGCCACGGACTGGCTGCCAACATGTACAGAGGCCAGAGTCTCCATCCACCAACAGGCAGGATGATGAAGGGCCCAGTGCAAGTGGAACTGCAAGACCTGTGCAGGGAACACAGGCACAGGGGGCTAGGGCCAGTGGGAGGTCATCAGTGGCCCAGGGGGGTGGCCAAAGGATGGATCCTGCACCCCAGGAGGTGCTTTCTGAGCTCCTGGGAGCATACCACCATACCCAGGACAAAATGAGCCAGATCCTGGCCACCCTGGAGCAGAATCAGAGGCTGCATATAGCACACCACCAGGAGGCCATGGAGCAATGGAAAAAGCTCAATGCCACTATGGCCTCCATTGCAGGGGTGCTGCAGCACCAGTACCACAGTCAGCCTGAGTCCTCCACCCACCTGCAAGCCCTTACCACTAGCCAGGACACTGCCCTGCCATCTACATCTGCAGCATCCACTCGACTGGTGGCACTGCCAGAGGACTCACAGGACACGAACACCCCTACCCCTACAGCCCAGCTGCACCTTCACGGGCGTGCATTCAGACCCAGATATGCCACTGAAACACCAGCCAAGACCACGACCAGTGTCAGAAAGTGACTCTGCCCTGAACTGTCTCCCTTGTGTGCCACTGAGCTACCTTGTTGACATGCCACTGCCATCACACCATCTTCCAATGGCCATATGGACTATACCCCAGTGCACCCAACAGCTGAGCATATATACCTGAGTATGTTTTTCACCATGTGCTCACTCCCTTTCACTGTCCCAACACTAATGTATATATTGCCATTGAATAAATACACATATGCACTCAAATTATATGTCCTTTATCAATTGTGACTGTGAATGCATTACCCAGTTACTATCATAATCCTACTTTTATTGCAGGAGGGGATCCAACACACTGTAGTGTCTGCTCTATGTCACACTGTACCTAAAATTGAATTCCCTGGCACATGCCACTTCAGTCATGATTTAGCATTGTCACTGACAAAAGACACCACAGTACTTATTACATGAGTCAGACTGAAACTATGCAGTGAAGATATCAACATCATTGAACAGTACCTTAGAGTCACTGGAAGTGTAGCCGGATTAGCTGGTTCCTGGAGTTGAGATCTTGCCCCTCTTCTTCCTCACCATCACTCTCATCCCCCTCTGAGTTTGCAGGGCTGTTGAACAGCACCCTCCTCTTCCAGAAGGGGGATAGCTTTCCTCACAGCCAAGTTGTGCAGCATGCAGCAGGCCACTACTGTCTTACACACCTTGTCAGGGACTTAGCACAGGGATCCTTCAAAGAGATGGAGGCAACACAATCTTGCCTTTAGGAGTCCTATAGAGTGCTCCATCACCCTCCTAGTACGACCATGGGCCTCATTATAATTCCTCTCTACATTTTTCTGGGATTCCTCACAGGTGTCAGGAGCCATTGCAAGTTGGGGTTACCAGAATCACCTGCAAAAGAGGACTTGACCAAACAGGTTTTACTTGCATACAGCCTGGCTCTCAGCTATGTAACTGATCCAGTGTCATACACACTCACCTATGAGCCAAGCTCTGTCCTCCTGTAGTTGTCCCCTCATGTGCGACACCCTGCTGTTTCTCAGGACAAATGAATCATGGACTGCTCCTGGGAATCTGGCATTGACATGTGAAATGTACTGATCAGCAGTACAAACCAATTGGACATTCATGGAGTGATAGTTCTTACGATTTCTATACACATGTTCATTCACTCTTTGGGGTATGAGAGCTATGTGGGTTCCATCAATGGCACCTATCACATGTGGGATATTAGCAAAGGCATAGAATCCAGATTTGATGTCGGTGAGTTCAGCCCTTTGGGGAAACTGGACATAATTTTGCAAGTGTTGAACAAACGCATCCAGGAAATTGGATAGGATGTGGCTGAAAATTGGCTGTGAGACTCCTGCAGCCATGCCCACTGTCACCTGAAATGAGCCAGTGGGCAAAAAAATAGAGAACAGATAGCACTTGCACAGTTGTAGGGATGGCATGCTGATTCCGATTGGCCGGCTTCAGAACAGGATCAATTAATGCACAGAGGTCATGGATTGTAGCTCTATTAAGTCGGTAGGTGAAAATGATGCGATGTTCCTCCATAGTGGCCAGATCTACCAGGGGTCTGTAAACATACACTTGCTTCACTGTACTTTTCAAAATTCAACACATAAGTAACGCACACAAACAGAAAGAATGAGGTACACCATCAGGCTAATATGTGCTGAGGTTTCTCTGTCATAATGGCATCACATTGTATACACACTTCTAACCGTGACTACATGTGTGGATCAAAGAATCATGTCAGTAATCAACGAATGGGAGAGGGAATATGGCCATGGATGACGCCACTGGCAAGGCTATTGAGACGTGGTGAAACCAGAATGGCAGCCTCCTGCCATCCATGTATGGTAGTGTGGAAGTGACTTCATTCCGCTGGCGTTAGTCATCATGGCAGAAGGCAGTGTTCACAGCCGTGCACCTGATCCTTGGATTACATGGTTGTCAATGGTGAACCTGGGCCAATCATGATCTCCGCCGGTGGTGATGGTGCACACCACCGCAGTATCTACCGCCATTTTGACAGAGCCTTGACACTTGACTCCTGCATCATGTGAAGGGTAGTATTCCACTGCGTGTGCTGCTGTGTCCTGACTCTGGTCCCTGAAATGGCGCGTGTCACAGCTGCCTTCACCACAGAGGAGCTGGAAAAGCTGATGGACCAGGTCCTACCCCTGTATGCAAAGGTGTATGGAAGGTATAACAACATTTCTCTCTTGTATAATATCATGCACAAGAAGCAAGAAAAAACATAAATTATAATAATCTCAAACATAGATCATATTTATTTATAAAAAAAACAATGACATTATCTTTCTTGTCAAAAATAACAATCAATTCTATGTACAATCACCTCCTCTAAACAAACAATACATCAACATAAAATACAATCCTGGAGGAGAACACACCATGCAAAAAGACAACATATACTGCACAAATGGACACAGACAAAGTCAAGAAAGTCACAAGACAAGACATAAAAATCCAAAAGACAGATAAATCACTCTACCCCAGTACATCATTTATCAATATTTACAAATACTAACAAAATAAACACACAAAAATTGTATAGTAAATATTTACAAATAGTGGCAAAACATGCACAAAATTATATAAATTTATAACAATATTGCTACAAATGATTGATAACTTAGGTACAAGAGAACAAGCCATTCTCTTTCTCAGATGTAAAGCAATATGTTCCAAAATATATGTTCCCTTTGTCAAGTATCCAATCATTGAAATGATCAGGGAAAGGAATTTCCAAAAGTCATTACATATCCTTTCTGATCCAGAATTCTTTCCTCCACTTAGGTGTGTTAAGAAGTCGCCGACACGCGTTTCGGTGGACATACACCGACAATTTATTCAATTAACTTGACTCCACCTTCTTCAGGGCGTTCACAATTCTATGACTCATGGGGTCTCCTTCGTCGTAGTTTATCTAATGCAAATAGATATAGGTGTATAAATAACACCATCTAAATAATATAGCATAATACATATTCAAATATTTTTCACACTTTCAGCCCAAATCGTGAAACAACTGTGAAAAGAAAGAAGCCAACTGTCCAAAACAAACCAACACCGCTTGAAAAAAGTAATGTAATGAAAAAGTAACCTACAACGGCGTGCACAGCAACCAGAGCTTCAATTCATGGCAAACTGTGACCAGATAATCCAAAAGGCTTCTCGCTCCTCTATCATAACTTTAAAACCGACCTACAAAAAAGAAACCCAACAGACATCTAAACAATTGACTAATACAGGGTTTCAAAACTGAAAATACTGAGCCCGAAGCCCCCAACCTATGGTTTATGGGTTAATAAAGTCTGTAGAATATACTTACCAGGATTTCATAGTGCAAATGAATGATCCAAAAAATCGGCAATTCACGACGGCTTAAGATCGAATGCGCTCCTCACGTTAATCGAAGATTTGAAGCTGACATGTAAACGCGGTCAGCTTCACTGGTTATAAAAAGGAAGAAAGGACCGGTAACAGACCGGATCCTTTTAGATTCGAGCACGGCGACCATCTTGGAATGGTCTAAATAAAACGCGATCTTCGAATAAATGTTATGTTTAATACTGCTCTGCAGACGCGGTCTGCTGCAAAATTAAGAAAAAGAAAAAAGAACACAGGGCTTCTGGATTAGAGCGCGGCGGCTATTTTAAAGGAGTGAGAAAGTGACAAAAAGACATAATAATACAAAAACCAAATATTTAAACAGGAACAAAACCAAATCCTGCCACAAAGAAAATATGCCTAAAAATCTTTTCCTGACCCCCCAAAAAACAAACTGATTAAAAGCCTGAAAAAACAAATACTACCAAAGGAAAAAATAATATAAAAGAAAAGAATTAACAGACAAAGCCCCTACCAAAAACAGACTAAATCAAAACTATAAAACAATTAAATGCACGGAGAAATCTAGGAGAACTAGTGTGCTATCTTATATGGTATTATGCCAAGGCATTTCCTCATTAAGTCCTCTCTTGTATGTATCAAGCAGGAACATTTTTCTTTCTTAATTTTTCAGAATCATGCCCGTTCTTAGTAGTGATTATTTCTAGAATCACCCATCTCATTTTTTCCTCCCGGTGTTTCTTAAGCACCCAGTGCACCACAAGTGGTGCATTTGGTTTTTGGGTTCTAATCGATGATTTGTGTTCTGAAAGGCGAGTTTTGAGTTCTCTAGAGGTCTCACCCACATAGCCTAGACCACATGGGCATAATATCAAATAGATCAGATTTTTAGATCTACAACTGGTCATTTCAGTAAGTTGAATGCTTTTTCCATTATGAGTAATCTCTTTAGTAATCAAGGCAGTCTCACACGCATGGCAACTACCACATTTGAAGTTGCCTTTAATCTTGTCTGCTTCAAAAAAGGAACCTTGAACCTGAGACGAGGGAGAGCTGACTGGCGCTCTCACCAACATATTTCGTAAATTCCTATTCCTTTTAAAGGTGAATACGAAATTTCCTAGCTATCGTGAAGGAAAGTTTCAATTCTATTAAGGACACGGAGGCGAGGATTATGCAAATCTTTCTTCACTCTTTATTCAACAGCAAGTTCAAAGTTAAACAAAACATGAACAGAAAAACTACAAGTTCCATGAGCCCGCCGCCATGGTAACGAGTATCCAATGGGGTGCCCTCCTTCACGTCAGTATAAATGGCCCGAGACACGTCACACTTCCTCGACTTCACTGCGGAAGGAATCCTGGTAGAGTCAATTGGTCGTAGTTTCGGAACCTAAAAAATAGGTGTAATTAGATGCAAGTCCGATAGAACACAGGAAACCTACCAAAGGCAACAAAGTTATGAACTCTAAAACACATATAAATGAAAATATATCTGAATCAAGTGTTTACCTGAAAAATTAAAAATATGAGCAGAATAACCAATAAACAAAGGCATAAACGCAAGTATACCACCTTGCTACGCAGATAGATGTAATCGGGAGGGAACATATCCGCGAAATGTATGTGGGTGGGATAATCCTCGCCTCCGTGTCCTTAATAGAATTGAAACTTTCCTTCACGATAGCTAGGAAATTTCGTATTCTATCACAGGACCGGAGGCGAGGATTATGCAAGTTCAAAGCTTACTTACCACCAGTGCGGCTGCGTCGTGAATTGGTTTAAAGTAAAACGTCTTAAAAGTAGACTCTGAAGACCAATCAGCAGCATGCATGATGTCCTCCAATCTGCCCCCCACTTGTATGGCTTTGGAAGCCATAGCTCCCCGAGTAGAATGAGCCCCAAAAACTCGAATATCTATACCTGCCTCAGAGAGAATCCACCGAATCCATCTGGCAATGGAGGGAGAAGAAACCGCCCTAAACGGCTTCTTAATAGAAATCAACAATTGAGTCTCACCTGGAGGTCTACAAGAACTGGTTACTTCCTCATAGACTTTGAGACATCTAACCACACATAGCCTCGGGGAATCAGGAAAAACGGGATAGGACACCGACCTGGTATTATTCTTTGTTCTCCTTGCAATAGTAAACGTGACTCCTTCTGGAGTAAAGACTCGAGCGGAAACATCCAGTGCTCTGATATCTGACACACGCTTACAGGAAATGAGGCAGAGAAGCATGGCTAATTTTGCCGACAATTCCTTCATCGACAAATATTGGTTGTCCCGCCAAGAGGATAAGAGATTAAGAACCAAGTTCACATCCCAGAGCTCCGAATATCTAGGTTGTGGAGGTCTGGAGAGTCTAATACCCCTAAGAAGTTTACAAACCCAGGGATGCCCCCCAATCGGGAGATTATTCAGGGGAGGATGGCCCGCAGAGATGGCCGAGCGAAAAGAATTGATGGTGCGATACGCTAAGCCGGATGCAGCTAATTCCGCCAGGAAATTGATGATGTCGGCAATGCTGGCCCCCATGGGATCGCAGTGTTTGCCCACACACCAACTAGACCACCTATTCCATGCTGATCTATATCGTTTGCATGTACCAGGGGCCCAGGCCTGTGCGATGAAGTTATTAGCTTCCTGCGAAAGCCGGTTGTTTTGCCAATGATGCCGGAAATCTTCCAAGCTATGAGGGGAAGATGACCTTGAAGGATTAGAGGGTGGCAGAACCCCGACGGATCCAGGAGTATCGAGGGAAAATCCGGGAGGCGAAGAGGACACTCGCACGAGAGTTCCAGCAGAGTCGGGAACCATGCCTGTGATCTCCACCAGGGGGTTATTAGAATCACCGTCGCCTCTTGGCGGCGAACTTGAGCAGCAACCCGCGGGATAAGAAGAAACGGGGGAAAAGCATAACCCTGAAGAGTGCCCCAATGTTGGAGAAACGCATCTACTGCCATCGCTCCCGGATCCGGACGCCAGCTGAAGTATAGGGGAAGCTGGGCATTCCAACGAGACGCAAAGAGATCCACTGAACAGGGACCCCAATGATCCATGATCGCCTGAAAAACCGAGCGATGTAGTCGCCAATCGCTGGGATCCCGGAGAAACCGAGAATTCCAGTCTGCCCACACATTCTGGGTTCCCGGAAGATACTCCGCTGTGACTGAGATTTGGTGTTGAAGGCAAAAATGCCAAAAATCTATCGCTAGCCCCGCTAGGGCTCTTGATCTTGTTCCCCCTAAACGATTTATGTATTGCACTGCCGATACGTTGTCCATCCGTAGTAGAACTACGCATGAGACCTTGTTTCTCGTGAGGGACTTGATCGCAAAAGAACCCGCCAGGAGCTCCAGGCAGTTGATATGCATGGTTAGTTCCTGCGGGGTCCAGCGTCCCCCCAACGAGATGTCCCCGCAACGAGCGCCCCATCCCTGGCGACTGGCATCTGACTCGATCACCAGATCCGGGGCCGCCCCAAAGATGGCCCTGCCATTCCATGCCTCCATGTGGTCCAGCCACCAACACAACTCCGTCCTTGCCTCTTGAGACAGGGAGATCAACTCGGAGTACGTCACCCCTCGGCGAAGGTGAAACGCTTTCAAGCGTTGCAGGGCTCTGTAGTGTAGGGGACCCGGAAAAATGGCTTGAATCGAAGACGAAAGCAGGCCTACCACTCTGGCTAACTGGCGTAGAGAGATCTGGTCCCGTTGCAGGACCTTTCTCAGTTCCTTCTTTATCTTGGAAATCTTCGTCGCCGGGAGACTGAGAGACGCTGAGCGGGAATCCACTAGAAACCCTAGGAAGACTAACGATTGAGTCGGAGTAAGTTGCGACTTCTGTTGGTTGATCACAAAACCAAGGTCCTGGAAAAGCGCAATAGTTGTGTTCAGATTGAACATCAACCGAGACCTGGACTGATCCATCAAAAGGATGTCGTCCAGATAAATTATGAGGCGAATGCCTTGTAACCTCAGAGTTTCCACTACTGGTTTGAGAAGTTTTGTGAAGCACCACGGCGCCGACGACAGGCCGAAGGGGAGTGTGGTGAATTCGAACACCTGGTTGTTCCATAAGAATTGCAGGAATCTGCGATGGGGTGGAAAAATAGGGACCGTGAGGTACGCGTCCTTGAGATCTAGACGAACCATCCAGTCCTCTTGTAAGAGGAGGTCACGGAGCATGTGAATACCCTCCATTTTGAAATGTCTGTAAACCACCCACTCGTTGAAAGCACGAAGATTGATAACGGGACGAAACCCTTTGTCCTTCTTTTCCACCAAGAAGATGTTGCTTACGAAGCCTGTGGGGTGAAGGGCAGTAAAGGAAATGGCATCTTTGTGAAGAAGGGCCTGAACCTCTAAATCTACGAGTTCTGAGTCTTCTGCCGAGAACGCGATGGGCTGAGGCAGTTTCCCCTGAAATGGGGTACCCCAGAATTCTATTTGAAAACCTGAGACAGTTTGCAGAACCCATGCGTCGGAGGTAATGCGCCTCCAATTGTCCCTGAAAAACCTCAATCTCCCGCCAAAATTTGTTGGGGAAAAAGGGATAAGCCTCACCCGAGGGACCTCCTGGGGCATTATATGCTCCTCGTGCATTTCTGGAACCTCTGCCTCTTCCCCTGCCTCTGTTGGGGAAGAAGGTTCCTTGTCTGCCGTCCCTCCAACCGTTGTTGCGGAAGGAGCTGGGGCCTTGCTGGAAAGGACGGCCGGAAGAGCGACCCCTGCCTCGCCCGGCCCCGCCAAAAACGTTGTTGGGGAAAACCTTCTTAATCGAAGATTGCGCTTTATCCAAAGCTGAAAACGTAGCCACAAATTTTCCCAACTCTTTCACAAAGGGATCGCCAAATAAATTGCCGTGGGCAACAGCCCCTGCCTCCGAGTTAGACAGTTCCCCTAACTTGGGGTCGATTTTGATCAATAAAGATCTGCGTCTTTCTGCAGAGATGGCACAGTTCGCGTTGCCCAGAAGACAAACAGCTCTCTGAGCCCATCCCGCTATGATGTCCGTCTGAAGGGGAGTGTTTGCTTGCTTGGCCCGCTCCGCCAATTGAATAATTTGTGTGAGGGGACCTAACACATCAAGAAGTTTATCCTGGCATGCCCTCCAGGAGCGATCAATCCCTTTTTTGGGATCCTTGGTGTACTTGGAAAAAAACGTACACATTTTTGGGTCAATAACTGGCGTGAAAGCGACCTTATCTGATAAAGACGGGCGTGGGCACTCCGCCCGTAGACGAGCGCGCACCTCTTTGTCCAGAGGTTGCCTAATTTTACTGGCGACATATTCAGCCACCTTGTGGTCTGGACGCCACTCCGAGGAACGCGGATGGTAGATACCCTCCGGCTCAAACATATCGGAGTCAGAATCGGCGTGATCCGAAGGATCTGGTAGGGTAGCACCCGGACGCCAAGGGCGACCCGAGTCGTCATCTAGAGATGATGAGTCCTCATCTGAACCTCCCATGAAGCCTTTGGGGGATCCCCGATCAGGGTTCCATAGGTGGTGAAGCTTGTCACCCAGTACTCCGGGCAAACGGTCCTCCCGGGAGGGTACGCGCTTATGCGCGCGCGCACTCTTGGGATTGGGTGAAAATACACCATCCCCCAGGTGCCCCGCGTCGCGCTTGCGCATTTTCCTGGGGGCCGAAAGGGTAGAGGAATCACCCTCTGCTCCCGTCACACCAAACATGCCCGTACCTCTGGACACCTGTTCAGTAAGCTTAGCTACAGTATCCCTAAGAGGGGCCAAAGCGTGAGAAATAGCCTGGGAAAACAAAGTGTCCACTCCGGGGGGAAGGGTACGGTGAGAGGGACCCTCACCTGGGGACATGTTGGGAAAAGGTTCATTCTCTTGGGAGGAATGCATAATGAGGACTATGACAGAGTGTACACCCAACAAAAAATATACAATATATAGGGTAAAATCCCTACCCTCTCTGTCACTGATAGTAAGTCAAGAAGTAATGCCTTCCCTAATGGGGTAATTCTTACCCAAACGGGTGTCAGGGTAGGGAAGAGAAAAAATGCACCAGGGTGGCAAACATGCAATAGAGGAGAAACCCTCAATCCTGGGAAGAAAAGCAAAGTGATTAATGCAGATATGCCTGCTAAGAGACTGAGTGTGTCATCTGGCAGGCCTGGAAATTGAACCCTGCTTGTCTGGGTGAAAGGCAGGAACCTAACCCCCTGGACCAAACAGGCTTCCCTAACAAAAAAGCAAACGCGAAGCGCGAGCCACGCGCTGAAAAGATGCACGCTCTTCGATAACGAAGAACACAGCGCGCGCTCCCTCTGGTGGGCCCGACGTGTATTAACACGCCGAGGGCCGAAAGGAAATTAAACGCTCGAGCGGCCCGTCCGTTCCGGACCGCTCATGGCGAGAAAGCTGCTACAACAACAGAAAGCCCCGCAAAACAATTGAGCGGCAGCGCGCCAAGTTTAGGAAAACAAACTCCCAACGGAGGCAGAAAAGGCACTTATCTGAGCAGTGAAGAAAGAGGAAGTGTGACGTGTCTCGGGCCATTTATACTGACGTGAAGGAGGGCACCCCATTGGATACTCGTTACCATGGCGGCGGGCTCATGGAACTTGTAGTTTTTCTGTTCATGTTTTGTTTAACTTTGAACTTGCTGTTGAATAAAGAGTGAAGAAAGATTTGCATAATCCTCGCCTCCGGTCCTGTGATAGAATAGCGGTCTTTCTAAACTTGTGTCATCAATACCAACGTTAAGAATATGCCACTCACTATTGATAATTTTTCTCACTCTGTCATTGAGAGATGAATGGTGAACTACAAAAGCAAGTCTCTCTATATTTTTACCTTCTTTGGCTTGAAACAGAAAATCATGATTATAGTATCTTGCTCTCTTTAATGCATCCTTGATGACTTTTTTTGGATACCCCCTTTGGATCAATTTCTCAGAGAGCACATCCGCATGTTTCAGAAACTCTCTCGTTTCCGTACAGTTTCTTCTCAATCTCAGAAATTGTAAAAACGGTATAGCATTTTTTTGGCTACTGGGATGGAAGCTGTCAAAGTGTAAAAGGGTGTTTCTTGCCGTCGGTTTCGTGAAAAGAGTCATCGCCAGGTGCCCATCAAGATGTTTCACATATACATCTAAAAATTCCACCAATTCATTGTTGTACTTGATAGTGAATGTTAAATTTCTATCACACAGGTTTAACCATGGAAGGAACTCATTGAGTTCTTCCTCATTTCCTTTCCAAATAAAAAAACATCATCAATATACCTACACCAGAGGTGTACATTCTCAAAGAATGGCTCAATCTCATTATAAATGTGGGTTTCTTCAAAAGCTCCAACATATAAGTTGGCTACACTGGGAGTGCAAGCCGCTCCCATACTTACGCCTTTAATCTGTTGGTAAATTTTGCCATCGAACTCAAAGAAGTTATTCAATATAATCATCTCTAAGCAATACATGATGAAAATGTGGAGAGGATCATTACCCGTCTTCCTTAGGGATCTCTCAGCACAACTCAATGCCTCTTGCTGTGGGATATTAGTATAAAGTGACTCTATGTCCATTGTTACTAAGATTTCCTGTTCAGGATTAAATTGTAAACCTTCCAGCTTCACAATAAAATCTCCTGTATCTCGAATATAAGATGGCAATTGAGACACTAAAGGTTTCAGATAGGTGTCAACATATTTCGATAATGGCTCTAGACCAGAACCACACATAGATATGATAGATCGTAAAGGAGGATCACTAATATCTTTATGCACCTTCGGTAAACCATATATAATGGGAATCCAGTATATTCTGGCGTCAAAAACTCAAATTCTTTCCGGCAAATCAAACCTGACTCTAAAGCAGTGGTGCTCATGGCTTTGATACGTGTCTTAATCCTTCCTTCGGGATTTCCTGGGGTAGGTCTATAAAATTCTAAGCAATGAAGCATTGTTGACATTTTTTCTTTATATCCTGCAGTATCTAGCAAGGCGATCCAGCCTCCCTTACCACACGGTTTTACTGTCACAATTTTGTTATTTTTCAATTTGTCTCATGCCGACATCTCATCTACATCTAGATTATGTTTAGATTTAGGAATAAGTTTCAACATTGTATCAATTATTTGCAAAACTGTTTTTTCAACAATAGCCACTTCAGGTCCCAAGGGGTAAAAGATGAGGGGGGTTTAAGCCCAGATCTATTAAGTGACATGTCTCGCATATCAGTGGAGAAAAAATATTTATTTAGCCTAATACGTCTGAAAAAGGCCTGCAAATCCCTCATAGATTGAAATTTATTAACATAAGAATAAGGAACAAAGGAGAGGCCCCTAGATAACAAACGTTCAGTATTGCTGTCTAAAGAAATAGTACTGAGATTAAACACTGGGATGCCATTTAATCCCTCCAGTATTGATTGCGTCTTGTTTGGAGGAGAAATGGAGATTGGTCTGAGTTCACCGATCTGTTGCCACGGCTCTGCCGAAATCTGGTTCTGTGATTCTGCCTGCGGCTGCCTAAAAAACGAGTACCTGATTGAAACTGATCACTTTGGCCCTGTCTGTTACCAAATGAGTCAAAACTGTGAGAGCTCCCTTCGCCTTCGGATTCCGAAGTGTCCGAAAAAGTAACCACTTTCTTGGAGATCCAATTTTGTTTCTCTACCTCATAACCTGATGGCTGCTTATAATATTGACCCGCTAGATAGGGGTATGTTTTTTCAAGAGTAAAATATCTAATGTCTTTCTTTAAATCGTTTTCCTCTTGATTAAATATTGGTTAAACGACTCGAGATCAGAGCTAATATCTTCAAGTTTCTTTTTCGCTTCCTCTACAGCTACTGATTGTTTAAGTTTAGTCTCAAGTTCCTCTATTTCCTTGCAAAGAGTTGCCAAGACTTCTCTTGCTGTCTCAATGATTAAAAGTATATTGTCTCGTGAACAACTGTTGGAAATAAGAGACCATTTTTCTAGAAACTGTTTAATCTCAACAAAAAGTCCTGGAATGTTTCTTACTCTAAGACCATTAGGGATAGTGCCTGCTCTTAAATATTCAAGAAGGAATTCCGCGTGTGCCTCTGTCCTACGGGCTTTTTTCTTTAAGTTCAGAAGTTTTAACCAATCGTTGTTTAAACTACTCCAGAACAGGGAATCTGATCCAGAGCTCACATTGGTCCTTACAATTCTAGAAAAATCCTCATCCGAGAATCCGAAGGTTTTTATGCTCTCCATAAAAAAATACAGAAATAGCTCTATATTCACCAAAGTATATCCTTCAACACAAACCACCACTCTGAAAACAAAATAAAGAAATGTATAAAACAAAAAAAGTAATGAAAAAAGAAAATACAAAGAAAAGCCTTCACCAATACCAAAACAGATGGGCTGGAAGTGGAAATCCGATCAGAGGAGACAGAGAAAGAAATAAGAAACAATAAAATATTAAAAGAAAAAACCACCCTGACAGCAAATGCTGTAAAGATGCAAAGTTGTGTGGGCAATCAGAGGAGCAGGCGAGTTCCCATCTGTCATCCTTAGATGTGTGTGATTGTGGCGGCTGCCTGTATGCGTGTGTGTTCGATGTGTGACTGCCCAGCCGTAGGTTGTCTGGCACTTTCTGCTTGTAATTTGTTCATATGCATGTCTACATGGGCCAGGTCAGTATGAAAGGGCATGGCATTTGTGTATGGGGCACCCACACGTACGTCTGTTTCTTTGCTCTGTGTCCCATGCAGGTCAGCGCCCATCAAAAGATAGACCTGTGGCAAGCCATTGTCAAGGAAGTGTGGAATCTGGGGGTCTACAACCGGTGGAGCACCCACTGCAGAAAGCAGTGGGAGACCCTGAGGCGCTCACTGTGCCATCTCTGGCTTACAGAGATCTTTTCAGACTCTGGCCTCCTCTTTGACGACAGCCAGTGTCCCTGGTTTTCCCGTTCCCCCTCCCACCACCTCTACATCTTCCAGCACCCCACTCCCTTCAGCCATCCCAAGCACACATACAGACAGCCATGCACACAGATCAACACACAAGAAGCACACAGACGAACACAAGCATCACACTTCCTACCACATGCAGACACACACCCAACATACCAAAGCACACACAACAACATCCACCTCCCCCAGTGTATCATCCTCCCTCGCCACCCTGTCTGTCACCTCACCATGCACACCCACATGCACCGCACCCTCAGTCACTGCTGCTTCCCCCATTCATGCAGTCGCCACAACAGCTAACAGCCAGACATGCACCCCAGACACCACACCTGCACTCACCACGACTACATTCACAGACACTTGCAGCACACTCACCAGACCTGCAGACACCCAGACAACATCCATCTACACTGGCAGCCTGTCTTCTCCCACTGTGTCCATCACCCTCCTCCCAAAACACTCAAACGTTCACACACATCCACACCACACACATCCACCACACATAAGCATACTATACTGCCACCTGCATCCACGTATGGCACACCTACATCTGGCACGAACACTCCCTCAACCTCCACTCCCAGACCTGGCTCCAGATCCCCTCCAACTGCACCTAAGAAGCTTTTCCTATCCTGTGTTGACCTGTTTGAACCCATTGTCCCACCCCGTCTTGTCCCTAAACGTTCCCATGTCCTTGCCCAGGCCACTCCTTCCTCGTCTAAGTCCGCCCCAGTCTGCCCTTCCCATTTCCGTGCCCCTTCCCCAGTAAGGAAGAAGCCCCATTTTGGCCCACGTCCCTCTGCCATCCCCCGGCCTAGGCCCACTCCCCCTCCTTCCAAGGGAAAGCCCAAACCCCCTCCACCTCCCAAACCTAAGCCCAAGATCCCCCTTTCCAGACCTGAGTCCCCACCCCTGCCACCCCCTGCCCCTGTTCCCTGAGGTGCCTGGCTGCCCCGGGCAGTGGAGTTCCCTGTGCACACGTTGGGGTCAAGTTTGGCCTATATTTGCCCTTCAGTGACTTTACAATGGACTGGCCAATGGCCTTATTTAGACATTACTTTTGTTATTTATAATAAAAATCAAGTGGCCAGCAGTGCTGTTGGTACAATATAGTGACGTTGTGCAACGTTTCACTGTGGAGGTGTGGTGTGCACAGGTGTGTACATTGGTGCCGGTATTTGTTGGCCTGTGTCTCGTAAGTAAATTTTGTAATGGTATGTATGACTTAGGATGGTGGGAGGGGTTGGGAGTGCGCTGCGGTGTGGGTGGGGTGGGTATGTAACTGTGCCCTTTCTTCCCATGTGTGCTAGGCTGCTGTACTTACCGTCGTCAGTCACTGTCCTGGAGGAATATGGCAAGGAGAAGCACTGGCATCATTTCCAACTCTTGCTCCATGTCTGCATCGGCGTGTTCTGTGTACCTCTGGTGAGTATTTCCTTTTATATTGTTTGTTTCTGCCACGCTTTGCTTGGCGGTGGTTCCCGCCCCAGAACTGATGGCGGTGTGGTGTTTCATTATTTGGTGGGCGGGTAGGGTCTTTCCGCCAGCTTGAGGTTGGCCTTCTCCGTCATCGTCAGGACTACAAAAATGGCGGTGTGTGAATGGACCGCTACTTGTTTCTCATGGGCTTCATTATTTGGCAGTCCGGACCGCCGGCCTGTTGGCGGTAGTTACTGCCACCGCCGGAGGTGCGGTGTTTACTGCCATCTTCAAAATGACCACCCTAATTTCTTCAAAGAACTCCTTGTGCACCGAAAATCATTGCAAAGCCTGCCAGAAACGATGCACAGCCTGACCTACGAGGAGGAAATCACCGTACAGCTGAACCAGAATGATGCAGCCCAACTTCCTGAGCAAAGATCGCACCTGCTTTGCGACTGGAAATTCAATGCAAAGTCCTACGGGACTAGGCCCAGCCGAGCCGGAACGATGCACCCCGACTTCCTGAGTGAGGAATCAACGCAGCACCTGCTGCACAACAGAAAATTTGACACATCGCCTACCGGATTGACACAACGCCTGTGACTTTATCCCGCACGCCCAGGATTTCCACGCATCTTTCCTGGGTGCCAAAGAGAAACCCGCATCAGAGTGAGGAACCAAGACTGCACCCCCCAAATTGACGCAAAGCCCCTTGCAGCGTGGAAAGAAACAACTCATTGCCCGTGCTGCAGCGGAAATTCCAACGCACTCCCTATTTTTCCATGCATCTCCTCCTCTGCAGCCTCTGTGCATGTAATATTTTAAGCAAACCGGATACTTTGTGAAATCAAGAGAAACTGCTGATTTCTAATATTTAAGACTCTTTTTAAAATTGCAAAAGTGATATCTCAACTTGTGCTACTTGAATCTTTCTAGTTTTGACCTTACTTTAATCAGATAAATATCCTATATTTTCTAAACCTGTGTGGTGTATTTGTGTGGTGTTTTCACTGTATTACTGAATGATCTATTGCACAAATACTTTACACATTGCCTTCTAAGTTAAGCCTGGCTGCTCAGTGCCAAGCTACCAGAGGGTGGGCACATGATAATTTGGATTCTGAGTGATTTACTCTAACTAGGATTGTGGTCTCTATTTGGACAAAGGTGTATAGCTCTGCCAACTAGAGACCCCATTTCTAACAGGTCCTAACTCTAACCCAAATCGTTTGTAATACCCTAGTGTACAGCCAAATGAAATGTGCAGAAAGGTTGGCAATGCGCATGGATTGGGTAACCGCTGCTGCACACAGCAAAAACAGTGTGGATGAGGTGCCCACAGTAGGTTTGATAAAGGGCTGGCCAAAAGCCACACTCTGCAGTCAACTCTCTTTGCACACAGCTGGGTCAGTACAGGAGAGGCCAGCTCCCACTGTGCTCAGCCAAAGCCCATAGGCAGTGTGAAAGGGAATGAATTCAAAGAACTTGGATGAAGTGCATCATCAGAAAAACTTGGGCCCATATTTATACTTTTTGACGCTAAACTGCGCTAACGCAGTTTAGCGGCAAAAAATTTAGCGCCGTCTAACGCCATTCTGAAGCGCCATGCGGGCGCCGTATTTATGGAATGGCGTTAGCCGGCGCTAGCAGACCGGCGCTGCCTGGTGTGCGTGGAAAAAAACCACGTAGACCAGGCAGCGCCAGCGTTGGGGAAAATGGCGTTAGGGCGTCTTAAAATGGGGCAAGTCAGGTTGAGGCAAAAAAATCGCCTCAACCCGATTTGCGCCATTTTTTACGACGCCCAGACGCCATTTTGCCCCCTTGCCCAATGGCCATGCCCAGGGGACTTATGTCCCCTGGGCATGGTCATTGGGCATAGTGGCATGTAGGGGGGCACAAATAAGGCCCCCCAATGCCACCCAAAAAAAAAAAAAAAAAAAACATTTATACTTACCTGAACTTACCTGAATGTCCCTGGGATGGGTCCCTCCATCCTTGGGTGTCCTCCTGGGGTGGGCAAGGGTGGCAGGGGGGGTCCCTGGGGGCAGGGGAGGGCACCTGTGGGCTCATTTTTAGCCCACAGGCCCCTTAACGCCTACCCTGACCCAGGCGTTAAAAAGTGGCGCAAATGCGGGGTTTTTTGCCCCGCCCACTCCCGGGCGTGATTTTTGCCCGGGAGTATAAATACGACGCATTTGCGTCACCGTCATTTTTTTAGACGGGAACGCCTTCCTTGCATCTCATTAACACAAGGAAGGCGTTCACGCAAAAAAATGACGCTATTTGCCCATACTTTGGCGCTAGACGTGTCTAACGCCAAAGTATAAATATGGCGTTAGTTTTGCGCCGAATTTGCGTCGAAAAAAATGACGCAAATTCGGCGCAAACGAAGTATAAATATGCCCCTTGATATGCACTGAAAAACTCAAGTGGAAATGGAGCTGTGATTAGGATTGTTGATCACACCTTTATGGATGCTTAAAAAAACTTTGAAATTCAGTTAGAAACACAAGTAAAGTTAAGTCATATTTTTAAACAAAACCTAAAAAGCCACTGAAATTTGCCAGTTATGGTTAGGTCCGAATTCTGTGAAAGTCAACAAATCCATATTTTTCTGTAATTTAGCACTGTTTTCAAGCTAGGGATAAATAAGACATCCACAACAAAAAGAAGTGTAGAATGGGGGAGGGGGATAACTTCTGTTAAAATTATAACCGAGGCAGCATAATTGTAAACCAATGCTGCCTACCATTGTTCTTGATTCTTCTAGCATCTGAAGAGCCACAGGATCACCTTTCAGAGATAACAATAATTTGCATTAATGAGACAGATATTAACAACTGCCAAATATGGGTTACCAACAAATCTGGAGCATACAAGTTAACCAGAATTATATATTATAAAAACAAAGAGGAATACAGAAGCAGTTCAAAATGCTGGTTTGATTAGTGCAAACAAGCAAGGTGTTAGGATTTAGCAGAGAGGAAGGAATGACCCATCCAGTTTATAAGAACAAAGATGTGTTTGTGCTTAACATATCTGAGCAGATCCTATGTATGGGATAAAAAGTCACCGACCATCTCTCGAGGTGGTCTCCCTTTTTGGCACAGTTTATTACATTATTGATCGACAGAGATGCATGGAGCTATAGATGTAGTGTTGCCTGAGACTGGAAGGTCTTCCATTGACCTCACTATCCTGCAGTCTCAAGGGAGTGGCCCTCAGTCCCATTAATCCATCTTCTAGAGGGCAATTTTAAAACTGTTTTGAAATGTGATGGATGCTTCCAGGAGTGGGCTACACATGTCGCCCATTTTAAATTATGCTCAGTGAACTGAGGCAACTGTGGCAACTTTGTTATTATATTTAATAAATGGGGATGCCTGCAAAAATTATGTGCATTAGATTTGCAATAATGATACAAAATATTAGAGCTTGTGTGCATTGGTGATGGGTTGATATCACTTTAGCACACCTTTCAGGTGATCCCAAACATCTTTTAGTATAAACTAGTGAGTGAAGGATGGATGATGGCTGCTGCCCAGAGACAAAATAACAAGGCCAACCCAATCTTTCATGTCTCTATCGTTGCACCTATTGTGAGGGGAAAGAGCGTTTGCATGACTATGGCACTTAGGGGCTGTTATGTTATGTGGATTTGTAGAGTGCAGTGCATCACCCATAGGAGTATCCAGGCACTAAGGCAGGCCTAAGGGGGATGAAAAGATCATGCCTGTTTTATTTGGAAGAGCCATGTCTTGACGCTCCTTCGGAGGTACATGAGGGAGGTAAAGGTCCTGTGGTGTTGGAAGAGATTGTTCCAGTCTTGGATGTGAGGTATGAGAAGGAGAGTCCTTCGCTTCTGGCCTTCTTGATGCAAGGGAGGTGTGCTCTTGCCTGGGATGTAGATCAAAGGTGGATTGGTAAAAGTTGGGGCAGTGGTTCAGGTACACTGGACTGGTGTTAGGGAGAGCTTTGTAAATCTGGGTGAACAGCTTGAACTTATATTTTTCCTGGGCTGTGAGCCAATAGAGATTGTTGAAGTGCGGATAGATGTGATTATTTCGCAGGATGTTCAGGATGAGTCTGGTGGCGGTGTTCTGGGCGGATTGGAGTCACCATAGAACATGCACTGTGATTCCAAAGTAGAGGGCGTTCCCATAGTCAAGTGTACTTGTGATAAGAGCCTGGATGACTGTTCATCTTATGTTAAGTGAGATCCACTTGAAAGAATTGTGCAGCATTCACAGGATAACAAAGCTTGATGAGGTGACGGCATTGTTCTGTCTGCTCATGGAGAGGTTAGTGTCCAGGATGATCCCAAGGTTCTTGACATGGTCCCCAGCGGTGGGTCAAGGGGCAAATTCAGAGAGCCGCCAAGACGCGTCCCAGGGGGAGTGGTTAGCGCCAAAGATGCGGACTTTGGTTTTATCTGTGTTGAGCTTGAGACAGTTGTTTTTCATCCAAGCAGTGACATTGTTAATGCAGTTGGCGAAGTTTGCTTTGGCGGTGCTAGTTGAGTCAGTAAGGAAGAGGATGAGCTCTATGTTGTTGGTGTCAGATGCTGTATTGAAGCCGTAGGCTCTGAGCATGTCCGCCAGGGGCGTCACGTAGACGTTGGGCTGAGCAGTGTTCCTTGAGGGACTCCGCAGATTGACATCTTGGGTTCTGAGGTGTAGGAGGAAAGTCTAACACAATGAGTTACATCCATGTGTAAGGAAGATATCCACATTAGGGCAAGTCTTCAGATACCCAAGTGCTGAAGCTTTCTGATGAGTGAGTTGTGGGAGACTGTAATGGAAACTGTGGAGAGGTCGAGGAGGATGAGCTTGGCCAATTTTCCTTGTTCGAGGATGCTTCTGATGTCATTGGTGGCCACAATAGGGGATCTTTTGTATGCTGTCGGAGGTGTGAAAGCCAGATTCAGAGCTTTCTAGGAGTTGATGGAGTTCTAGGTGGTCTACAAGTTGGGTATTGATGGCGTTCTCCATGACTTTAGCTGGGAAAGGTATGAGCAAGATGCATCTGTAGGTATTGATGGTGTTGGGGTCCGCTGTTAGTTTCTTCAATAGAGCTTAGACTTCTGCATTTTTTAGCAAAACAGGAAGATGGTGGTGGTTATGGAGGTGTTGAGTATAGCTGTGAGTGTGTGGCAGAGGATGGTTCTTCCAAGGTTGTATATGAAGTGGGGGCATGGGTCTGAGGGAGCTCCTGAGTGGATGGCATTCATCAGTTCATCAGAGCATTGATGTTTTCATTTGAGAGGGGCTTCCAGTGGCTTAACTGTTGTTTGACAATGAGGGAGGTTTCCAGATGGGCTTTCATATCAATATGTTGTGGGTTGCATGTATTTTAGATCTTGGCAATCTTCTGTTTGAAGACATTTAAGAGGTCATTGTAGAGTGCCTGGGATGGAATTATGTTGTTGAAAGCTGCGGGGTTGGAGAACTCCTTGATGATGGTGAAGACTTCTTTGATGTTGAGGTTGGCTTCGAGTCTGATAGTGAGGACCTTTTTCTTTATGTCTCATAGTTTTTGGTGGTAGAGGTTGAGGGCAGCTTTGTTTGTAGATCTTGTGGTGGTGTTTGTGGTGGTTGAAGTTCCTAATGAGGTGGTACTACATGTACCCCGGGCCGGTAAATTAAATGCTCCTACTGGGCCTGCAGCACTCATTGTGCCACCCACTTAAGTAGCCTTTTTAAACATGTCCCAGGCCTACCACCACTTCCATTGTGCAGTTTTAAACTGCTATTTCAACCTGCCAAATTAAGAGTTTTGCCAGGCATCAGCCTTTCATTCTAATATATAGTAAAAACTCTTACATTGTTTTTTAACTGTTGCAAAGCCCACCTTTTCCAAAGGACAACATTGGGCCTTCTTACATATAAAAAAGTGATTACTTTTGATTGGGAGCAGGTAACAATATTAAATAATTGTAATTTAAAACCAGTTTTAATGTTAAAGTCAGATTTTAAGTCACAATTTCTAAAATACCACTTTTAGAAAGTTGGCATTTTCTTGTCCTAACCATTTGGTGCGTGCAACGTGTATCCTGTATCCTGGGTTACATGGCTACATGTAGCTGGCAGTTGGCGTTTATGTATTTCTCACAGAGAGTATCACAAGGGAGGACTGGATGTTGGCAGGTTGGCCACTCTGACATAATATAAGAGGTGGAGCTGTCACCTACCACACTTACACCTAAAAGAGGCCGTGTCAGCACACTCACAAAGGACTTCACACTAGTTTATTGCAATTCCGTAGCAAGATTTGAAGAGAATTTTGATGTTTCTCCAACTTCAAAGCTGTCTCAAGGTATAAATATTGGGCCCTCTGGTCAACTCTTCTGATCACTTCTGGACCTGTTGAAAGGTAAGAAGAAGGACTGCTCTGCTGCCCTGCTGCAGGAAGTACTGCCTTCTACCTGATGAAAGAAAACTGGACTTGCTCCTTGAACCCAGAACCACCAGAGTGACTTCAAGGGCTAACTAACTGTCCTCCTGTTCTTAGCTACAGGGACATATGCTCCAGAGGCCTGTCCTGCAACTGCCCAGCTGCCTCAACTCAACTGAGCGTTCCTCTGCCCTGCTGCTGGCCTCTGCTACAGTGAATCCTGGTCCCCATGAGCTGCCTCTCAGGTCCTGGACCCTTGTCTGGCAGCAGAGTGTGCTCCCCCTAGCACAACTGTGAGTTCCCTCATAACCTACACAGTGTGATGCAATTCAATGCAGCGCTTCACAAAACATTGCATTGCAGCACCTCACAGGTCCTGAATAGCAGCCTTAACTGAACGAAACTCAACACAGCACAATGCAGGACCTTGAATAAAAGTCCAACTACATCCAGGTGCATTGCCAAGTATACCAAACTCAGTTTTGTACCTGAACCACACTCCACAACAGTGACCTTGAATTTGTGACTTTGTACCTGTTCGTCCAGAGAACCACATGTAGGAAGGTAGGCTCTTTCTAGCCTTGTTACCCCCACTTTTGGCCTGTTTGTGAGTATATGTCAGGGTGTTTTTACTGTCTCACTGGGATCCTGCTAGCCAGGACCCCAGTGCTCATAGTAAAAACCCTATTTGTAGGTGTGTTTTATATGTCTCACTGGGACCCTGCTAGCCAGGTCCCCAGTGCTCATAGGTTGTGGCCGGAATGAGTGTTCCCTGTGTGGTGCCTAACTGTGTCACCGAGGCTCTGCTCACCAGAACCTCAGTGCTTATGCTCTCTCTGCGTTTAAAATTGTCACTGCAGGCTAGTGACCATTTTTACCATTTCTAATTGGCACACTGGACCACCCTTATAATTCCCTAGTATATGGTATCTAGGTACCCAGGGTATTGGGGTTCCAGGAGATCCCTATGTCCCTACGTCCACGTTATTTCACAGCCATTTTACACTGCACTTCACTTAGTGAAGGTTAGGTGCAGAGTTACTAAGTGTGAGGGCACCCTGGCACTAGCCAAGTTGCCCCCACATAGTTCAGGGCAATTTCCCCGGACTTTGTGAGTGCAGTGACACAATTACATGTGTGCACTACATAGAGGTCAATACCTATATGTAGCTTCACAATGGTAACTCCGAATATGGCCATGTAACATGTCTAAGATCATGGAAGTGTACCCCCATGCCAAATCTGGTATTGGGGTGCCAATCCCATGCATCCCCGGGGCTCCAGCATGGACCCAGGGTACTGCCAAACTAGCTCTCTGGGGTTTTCACTGCAGCTACCGCTGCTGCCAACCCACAGACAGGCTCATGCCCTCCTGGGGTCTGGGCAGCCCAGTCCCAGGAATGCAGAACAAAGGATTTTCTCTGAGAGAGGGCGTTACACCCTCTCCCTTTGGAAATAGGTGTTAAGGGCTGGGGAGGAGTAGCCTCCCCAGCCTCTGGAAATGCTTTGAAGGGCACAGATGGTGCCTTCCTCGCATAAGACAGTCTACATCGGTTCTGGGATCCCCCAGCCCCTGATCTGGCACGAAACTGGACAAACGAAAGGGGAGTGACCACTCCCCTGTCCATCACCACTCCATGGGTGGTGCCCAGAGCTCCTCCAGTGTGTCCCAGACCTCTGCCATCTTGAATGCAGAGGTGTGAGGGCACAATGAGGGCCTCTGACTGGCCAGTGCCAGCAGGTGACGTCAGAGACCCCTCCTGATAGGTGCTTACCTGGCTGAGGGCTATTTAGAGTCTCTCCTGTGGGTTTCTAGTCAAATAACAAGTGCAAGAGCTCACTAAAGTTCCTCTGCATCTCCCTCTTCGACTTCTGCCAAGGATCTACTGCTGACTGCTCCAGGACGTCTGCAAAATCGCAACAAAGTAGCAAGAAGACTACCAGCAACATTGTTGCGCCTAATCCTGCTGGCTTTCTCTGTTTCCTGGTGGTGCATGCTCTGAGGGCTGTCTGCCTTCACCCGGCACTGGAAGCCAAGAAGAAATCTCCTGTGGGTCGATGGAATCTTCCCCCTGCTAACGCAGGCACCAAACTTCTGCTTCACGGGTCCTCTGGGTCCCCCCGCTCATCTTGATGAGCGTGGTCCCTGGAACACAGGAGCTGGATCCAAGTGACCCCAACAGTCCAGTGATACTTCTGTCTGAATTTGGTGGAGGTAAGTCCTTGCCTTCCCACGCCAGACAGTAATCTTGTGTACTGCGTGAACTGCAGCTGCTGGGGCTTCTGTGCACTTTTTTGCAAGGAATCCTTCATGCACAGCACAACCCAGGTCCCCAGCACTCTGTCCTGCATGGCTCAACTCGCTGAGTTGACCACCGGCTTCGTGGGACTCTCCTTTGTAGTGTTAAGACGACCACCATGCTCAGATTTCTTGAACCCCTGTTCAAGTGCTTCTACGGGTGCTGCCTGCTTCTGCGTGGGCTCTCTGTATTGCTAAATGCTCCCTCTGTCTCCTCCTCCAAGGGCGACCTCCTGGTTCTTCCTGGGCCCGGGCAGCACCCATTTTCTTCAAATGCGACCTTTGCCACTAGCAAGGCTTGTTTGTGGTCTTTCTGTGTGGAAACAACTCTGCATCCTCCAGCACGCTGTGGGACATCTTCTGTGCAAAGGAGAAGTTCCTGGCATCTTCCATTGTTGCAGAATCTTCAGCTTCTTCCACCGTGAGGCAGCCATTTTGCACCTTTATCCGGAGTTTTGTGGGTTCGTGCCCCCCCTGGACACTTTCGTGACTCTTGGACTTGGTCCCCTTCCTTTGCAGATCCTCAGGTCCAGGAATACATCTTCAGTGCTTTGCAGTCTTTTGTGGTCTTTGCGGAATCTCCTATCACAACTTTAGTGTGTTTCTGGGGAAGTATGGTAACTTTACTCCTACTTTTCAGGGTCTTGGGGTGGGGTATCTTGGACACCCTTAGTGTTTTCTAACACTCTCAGCGACCCTCTACACACTACACTAGGCCTAGGGTCCCTAAGTGGTTCGCATTCCACTTTCTTAGTATATGGTCTGTGTTGCCCCTAGGCATATTGCATCCTATTGTACTCTACAGTGTTTGCACTACTTTTCTAACTGTTTACTTACCTGATCTTTGTTTGTGTGTATATTTTGTGTATTTTACTTACCTCCTAAGGGAGTATATCCTCTGAGATATTTTTGGCACATTGTCACTAAAATAAAGTACCTCTATTTTTAGTAACTCTGAGTATTATGATTCATATGATATAGTGCTATATGATATAAGTGGTATAGTAGGAGCTTGGCATGTCTCTTAGTTTAGCCTAAGCTGCTCTGCTATAGCTACCTCTATCAGCCTAAGCTTCTAGAACGCTACTAATCTACTAATAAGGGATAACTGGACCTGGCACAAGGTGTAAGTACCACCAGGTACCCACTATAATCCATGCCAGCCTCCTACACCACATTTGCCACTTTGCACTTTTCAGCACTACATTTACTTAAAACTTTGAAATCACATCTCTCCAGTCAATTTCTACTGATTGGATTTTTGTCGTTCTGGTATGTTTCCAGAATGGTGTGGGATTTTTCTTATGTTGTGTTTTAACTTTGTTACTGATTGAGTGCTGCATAGATACTATGAAAGCTGCCTCTAAGTTAAGCCTGACTGCTTTTGTGCCAAGTTACCAGAGGGTTAAACACTGGTTAATTTTGTGGCTTTTTGTGGTTTACACTGACAAGGATTATGGTTGTTGCACGAGTAGAGTTTCACTCCCCTCAATCAATAAACCAATTTCTCACACCTATATATGTTGGGAACTAAAATAGCAGGTGGGTGGTGTATTCCAATGAGTTTATTTTGGTTGCGGAGAGGGGTTCAACATAGGGTTTTCTCCCTTCATAGCCATCAACAGCATAAGTGGTTTGTGATCTGTCTGGACTCCAAACTTTTTGCCAACTGTGTAAGGCCTCAACCTCTGATGGGCCCCACCATGGAAAAGCATTCCTTTTCAATGGAAGCCCATTTTTGTTCTTTACGCTTCAATAAGTGGCTAATGAAAGGCAACCAGGTGCCCCATCCCCTTCTCATTGAGCTGGGAGAGAAGTGTCCTAACTCCCTTGTCAGAATCATTGGTTTGAACAATGAGGGGTTGGAGATTGGAAGGAGTCTTCTAAATTGGTGCACTGCATAGGACAGTCTTCAGGTCATGAAACTGTTTCAGACACTCCTCAGTAAGGATCACGGTTTTCAGATGAGTCTTGGAGGTCATGCATGTCAAAGAGGCAACCATTGATTCAGAGCATACTGAAAGCTTCTTCGGTAACCAGTAAGGTGTAGGAAATCTCTCACTTGAGTTTTAGTTGTGAAGATTTCTCAATTAAGTGCAGTCTGTAATTTCACCTCTAGAAGGTAAATCTTTCTATTTTCTGTATGAAATAAAAAAAAAACACAAAGTACTTATTCACCTGGCACTTTGTTCCCTTGATGTTCTGCTGGTCCCCTGTACCCTCACCAGCACCTGTCTCAGGTAGTGCAGGAGGTCGTCCCATCAAATGAGGAATAGAGCTATGTCATCTAGGTAGGCCATGCTGAACTCCTCTAGACCAAAAATACATGATTGACTAGGCATTTCAAAGTACCAAGAGCAATCTTTATCCCGAAAGGTAAAAACTTAAACTGAGTATACCACTACTTGGACAAAGAATGCCGTCACCTTGCCATGATGTGTGATATCCGTTCACCATATTATGATACACACACACCAATCCGTCAGTATTTAACCACAGAAACAAATCAGCAATACCAAAGGTCAGTGATAAACTGACGGTATAAAAACCCACACCGTTACGCCAACAGAACAACGCCCTTCACATTATGACCCATGAATCACTATGGTGGACATTCAATGGCGGTAAACCATTGGGGGTACATACTGCCGTACTCAAAATGAACACACACAAACAAAACAACACCACATTGGACAATTCAAACAACACACACCAGACACCCATACACACACCACACTCACACACCCACACCACTACAAAACACACACCCACATTACTCACAACCCTTTACCATTACAAACAATTGCCAGCAGAGAGACAGCAAGGCCACAGACACAACCAGAGCCACACACTACACACACCTATACACCACTCACGCCACCCACATCACACACCCTAACACTTTACCCAACACACCCTTACCTACACACCTCACACAACACCAATGGCACCACAAAGACACCCCTGCTTCACAGGGGAGGAGCTAAGGGTCATGGTGGAGAAAATCATCAGGGTAGAGCCACAGCTATTTGGAACACAGGTGCAGCAGATATCGTTAGCTAGGAAAATGGAGCTATGGTGGAGAATTGTGGACAGGGACAACGCCGTGGGAAAGCACCAAAGAACTAGGGATGACATCAGGAAGAGGTGGAACAACCTACGGGGGAAAGTACGTTCCATTGCAGCAAGACACCAGCTTGCTGTACAGAGGACTGGCAGTGGACCCCCACCTCCTCACCCACAATTAACAGCATGAGAGGAGCAAGTCTTGGCAATCATGCACCCTGAGGGCCTGGCTGGAGTAGGAGGAGGACTGGACTCTGGTAAGTCAACTCTCTACTACTACTACCCCCCTACCTGCATGCCATCACATACCCCTACGCACGCCCTCACTCCCATCACTCCACCACCTCCTACACACCCCACTATCACATCTCACATATCCCAATGCCAAGCCCTGCATGCTCTACCAATGCATGGACAACCCTCACAGCCCTACATGGACACCCATCACTAAAGCATGCACACCATAGAGAACAAACAATCCCACCATACACCAACATACACAAGTGAAAGCTGACAGGGCAAATACAACCAAAGAGGGCAAGCCACAGATGCACAATATGTCAGACACAGAAACCATAACACATCATTTACATCCCCACAGGTATCCCAGCCAATGTCAGCGGAGAGGAGGAGCCAGTAATATCCAATCCCTTAACTGAAGAGGCCCACAGTGATGACAGCAGCTCAGGTCTTCAGGATCTGGATGACCAACCTGGCCCATCAGGGACCTCTGAACAGCTGGTTACCCAGGCCCAGTCACACACCACCACAGAGCCTCCCCCATCAGGAAACACCCCCACACCACCCTCCCAGCGTACCCAGAC
This sequence comes from Pleurodeles waltl, assembly GCF_031143425.1. Lineage (NCBI taxonomy): Eukaryota > Metazoa > Chordata > Amphibia > Caudata > Salamandridae > Pleurodeles > Pleurodeles waltl. The sequence goes on from NC_090443.1 coordinate 793,328,327, forward strand.
CTCTGTCCCCAGAACACGTCAATCAGCAGTGTGTCAAACTCTACAGGGACCCCAGGCCACACCTCGCACACAAGACAATTTAGGGACCTGGGGTCAGTGGCAGTGGGCACACCGTTCAAGGGACAGAGGAACCGGCCAACAGGGAAACTGGGAGGACTGCTGTGCGCCGGGGGAGGACAGGCCCAGGGAACCCACTCTCCAGGAGGCACTTGCAGAGTTCCTGGGAGCCTACCAACATTCCCAGGACACGATGGGCCAGATCCTGGACAATGTGCAGGAGAACAGGTGGCTGCAGGAGGGACAATACCAGGGGATCAGGGAGGACTTGCAGGCCATCAACAACACCCTGATCTCCATAGCAGGGGTGCTAGCAGACAGCTAACATTACGAGGGAGGCAGTCACACAACAGCGAGCCCCTGCCACTAGCCAGACATCTGAACAGCCTTCCACCTCCATTGCCGCTAATGGCCAGGAGGCCACCAGCGCCCCCCCTGCAGAAGGAGAACCACCCTGTAAATGTTCCCTGTGATCCAGACAGAAGCCACAGACACTTGCCAAGACCCCCACCAGGAAATTAGACTCTCCTGATTGTCACCCTTGTGTCCCACTCAGTCACCCTGTTCACCTAGAACTGCCATTGCTCCCCCTCCTATGTCCCCTTGGACAATGCACCTGTGCTACAAACAGACTGGAACAATACCCTGGAATTTCCCCCATCATCACCCCATCGCATTGCACTTGCCTCTCAATATTTTAGCACTTCAATAAACACCCTTGGAAAATGAGCATAGATTAATGACCTGTAGCTGGCAGCAGTGATCACACCAGGAGGTCACCAACATGTGCAAAACAAATTGCCAGAGGGAACAGTAAGTGGGCATAGAAGTGGGAAATATCAGCATGCCTGTGCCACACAAATCCAAATAAATGTCATTGAAATGTGAAGTAACACTGTCCTACCTGTGTGTAATTGGAAGTACTGTCTGATCACTGATGTTCTGTTGTCCTCATCCTCTGCCTCCTCATCCTCACTGTCCACAGGGTCCACTGCGGGCACACAGGCATCTCCAGCCTCCTCCTCCTGCAGAAAAGGCACATGGCGTCTCAGGGCCAGGTTGTGCAAAATGCAGAGTGTCACTACTATCTGGCGGACCTTCTTGGGTGAGTAGCACAGGGATCCACCTGTTAGATGGATGCACCAGAACCTGGCCTTCAGGAGACCAAAAGTCCTTTCAATTATCCTTCTGGTTCGCTCATGTGCCTCATTATAACATACTTCTGCCCTTGTCCTGGCATTCCTCACAGGGGTCAGCAGCCATGATAGGTTTGGGTAACCAAAGTCACCTGCAAATATTGAGGGGCAACATTTTGCACACACTATCCCATATGGCCCACACCATACCCATACACCAACATATACTAAAGTGGGAACCAGGGTTCACATATTAGCCACACCCTGTGCCTCTATAGTTGGCCCATCACATTTAGGATGCTGCTATTCCTCAGGACAAAGGCATCATGCACCAACAAAGGATGCTTTGCATTGACGTGGGAGATGTACTGATCCGCCAAGAACACCATCTGTATATTCATAGAGTGGAAACTCTTCCGATTTCTGAACACCTGTTCATTCTGAGGGGGGGGACAAATACAGTATGTGTTCCATCAATTGCCCCAATTATGTTGGGGATATGTCCTATTGCATAGAACTCGGCCTTCACTGTGGCCAAATCTTCATCCTGGGGAAAAACAATGTAGCTGCACATGTGTTTAATCAGGGTAGACAACACTCTTGTCAGAACTATAGAGAACATTGGCTTTGACATTCATGCTGCCAAGCCCACTGTCACTTGGAAAGAACCAGTTGCCAGGAAATGGAGCACTGATAGAACTTGCACAAGAGGGGGGATCCCAGTGGGATGACGGATAGCAGATATCAGGTCAGGCTCCAATTGGGCACAAAGCTCTGTGACTGTGGCCCTGTCCAGTCTATAGGTGAGGATAATGTGCCTGTCCTCCAATATTGCCATGTCCACCGGGGGTCGGTACATGGGGGTATGTCTCCATCTCCTATTCATCCGCAGCAGTAGGAATTTATGGGGCAAAAGGGTGAGGAGACTGTGGCAAACTGAACAATGGAGCCACAACAGAACTTTGCATGCTGTTATCTTGTAATGGGTAAGTGTGATTTGTCCAGTATGTCCTCATTTCACCAGTGATGCAGCAATTTTCCAGGGCCTCCCCCCCCCCCGAAATGGCATCTGCCTGTCCTCTATGGAGGGACAGGTGGAAGTGAGGTAATTCTGCTGATGTTGTACGCCGCTGCGGGAGGTGGTCGGGAACCTCTGTGCAATTCCTCATTGGTTAACATTGGGCCCTATAGGTTACAATGGCCAATGGTGATCTACGCCGGTGGTGACGGTATGCACCGCCGCGGACGTGACCACCATTCTCTATCTGATCCCTCACTTGCTACCTGATCTTCAACAGGAGAGGACCTACTTTGCATGTGCTCCTCTGACCTGTGTCTGGAACCTACCATGGCCCGTGTGACTGGAGAAAGGGTCCCAGCCTTCACTTCAGAGGAGATGGAGAGACTGGTGTAAGGGCCTCCAGACCAACAGATGAGTACACTGTGGGCACGATGCATGTGGCATGAATACATGAAGTGGTGTGTGTGAAGGCCTCATGTAAGGGGGGTGGGTGGGTGTCCTCTGGACAGCGTATAGGTTGTGTGCTGGTCAATGTGTGTGTAAATGGTGATGTGAAGGGGTATGGTGGGCCATAAGTGTAACAGGCAGGACTGTTTGTCTAATTATATTTTCCTGTATGTATTGCCTCTGCAGGTCAGCGCCCATCAAAAGAAGGGTATATGGCGTGCCATTGCCAAGGAGGTGCGGACCTTGGAGGTCTATGGCAGCTGGAACAACCACTGTCGAAAAAGGTGGAAAGACTTGAGACACTAGGCACGGAAGACGGGGGAAGCCCAGCTGGGGATGGCCTCCCAACGAGGAAGGGGGTCCCGGTCGAACCCTGACCCCCCTAATGGCCTACATGCTGGCGGTGGCCTATCCTGGGCTGGATTGGTGCTTGAGGGTATCACAGCAGCCACAATGGGGTGAGTACAGTGCGCATCATTACAACTTAGGCATGGTAGGGTGGCATCCGGGTGGGGGATGTGTGTCAGTGGTTGCCCCAAGCCAGGCCTGACATTGCAGAGTAGGTCTCCTGGTGGCTAGGGTTCAGAAGGGAAAATCTTGCAGACACACCAACACCCACTATTTCCACTGTCTCCCCCTCCTCTCCTCCTCCACCTCCCTCACAGTTTCATGTACACTTACACCTGCATGCACTACCTCATCATCCCCCACCACCATCATCACCACAGCAAGCAGAACACACACCTCATTGGCAGACACATTCACATTTGCCATGCACATGTCCCGGTGTCCTCTCCCACTGTGTCTGCCCCCCCCTCCTAAGGTACAGAAACGCAAGCACTCAGACACCCAACAGCCATCCATGTCACAACAGCATACAGGCCATGATCCTGCACCCAAAAGCAGCAGACAGACACCTCCAAGAACCACTCCCTCTTCCTCCACTCCCATTCCTTCTCCCTCTTCCTACCCCAATGTCCCAAAAAAACTGTTCCTATCCACCATTGACCTCTTCCCTACCCCTCCTCCCATCCTGCACGTATGGGCAGGTTTGGAAGAAGCAAGCCAAGCATGTCAGCCACCCAGTCCATGGGCCCAGTCATCACCACACCCACTCATGGTCGAAAAGGATCCAGGCCACGGGTCCTAAAGGTGAAGGAGCCTCCACCAGGCAGCTTCAAGGGAAAGGAGCCTGCTCCAACTGCCAGGAAGAGCAAGGAGGCTTCTCCAGCAGGCAAGAAGGGAAAGGAGCCTGCCCCAGCTGCCAGGAAGACAAAGGAGCCAACACCAGCAGGCAAGAAGGGAAAGGAGCCTGCCCCTGCTGCCAGGAAGACAAAGGAGCCTGCACCAGCATGCAAGAAGGGAAAGGAGCCAGCCCCAGCTGTCAGGAAGAGCAAGGAGCCTGCACCAGCAGGCAGGAAGACCAAGGGGCCTTGGGCAGGAATTGTGATGGAGCCCCCATCACCAACCATGGTTGTGCAGCTGTCCGAGGTTGCTGGGGATGGGCAGGAGCCTCCCCCCCCAGCAGCACCACCACCTCCACTAAGCAGCCATCTGAGGTTGCAGGAGATGGGCAGGAGCCTCCCCCCACCGGCACCAGCATCACCACTGAGCAGCCGTCACCACCGGCGGACGGCATGTAATCCTGCCTTTTTGGGCTTCTGTGAAGCCTGCCCCCTGCATAACCAGTGAGTATGACACCCACCTGAGAGACTGTGACCTTTTACTCCCCAGGATCAAGGGCACAGGGCACGAGGCACCCTCCAGAACCAGTGCGTAAGACACCCACATGCCCAACACTCACCTGGATCAAGAGCACAGGGCACAAGGCCCCCTCCAGAACCAGTGGGTAAGACTCCTACGTGCCCAAAACTCACCCGGATCAAGAGCACAGGGCACGAGGCCCCCTCCAGAACCAGTGGATAAGACACCCACTCAAGAGACTGTGGCCTTGCACTCCCCAGGACCAATCACAGGACCTGTTGCCTCCTCCTGAGCACAAGGGCAAGTCACCCACTCGAGACACTATGGCCTTGCACTCCACAGGACCAAGCACAGGGCATGTTGCTCCCTCCAGAGCAAGTGGGCAAGTCACCCACTCGAGAGACTGTGGCCTTGCACTCCCCAGGACCAAGCACAGGGCATGTTTCCCTGTTCGGAGCAAGTGGGCAAGCCACCCACTCGAAATACTGTAGCCTTGCACTCCCCAGGACCAAGCACAGGGCATGTTGCTCCCTCTGAAACCAGTGGTCTTGTTCTAGCTCCCGGCTGAGGTGCCCCCGTCTCCCGTCCCCCTGAGGTGCCTGCCTATTTACCAACTGATACCCCTGCAGTGTTCTCTCCGTGTTGATGCAGGTGACATGTATGGCCTTGGATTTTGGCCTGAGGCCATGTGGCCTATGAACATTGTGGACTGGGCTATGTCCCTTTTTGTGTACATATGTATATATCTATTATCATGCCTAAGTTATTTTTCATGCTGTGTTGATCTCATTATATTCACTTTTTCTAAATCGTTTTGTCCTTGCATTATTCATCCAAGTTACGAGGTCAAATTGTTTTTGTAATGCAGCTGATTGTGTGTATGGTGTTGGGGGGATGTGTGTGGTGCGTGTGTGTGTCATTGTCGTTTTCCTCCCCCCTCCCTTGTGTGCTAGGCAGCTGTACTCACTGTCATTGTCTTTGCCTGCGTTGGTGTTCGTGGTGGAGGGGAACGTAGAAGATCACGGGGAAGACATGCTGTTCTGGTTCCATGGTGGCGTGGTTGTTCCCTGTGTCTCCAATGGTGAGTCCTTTCACTTCTAAGGTCTGTTTCTGCCAGGCTTTTGATGTTGTTGGTACCACCCCGGAAAAGGTGACAGTTTGCAGTGTCTTAATATGGTGGGCGAAACATTGACTTACGTCTGGCTGTAGGCGGCTACTGCCGTGGTGGCTGTTCTTTCCGCCCTGGAGGTCGGTGTGGTACGTTGGCTGTTCCCCTCTAGATTGAGAAAGGTTTGAACAGGAAGCCGCCACAGTTGACCATGGGCCGTGGGGTAGTCATATAGTAATCAGATTTTGGTTATGAACTGATCTCCTAGTACAAATCTACGCAATGTAGCAAATAGGTACCTCCAATCTGTGCGGTTGAACGCCTTTTTGGTATCGAGGGATAGTGCCAGAGCCTCATCCGGTAGGTTCCTGGCCTCCAGAGGGCATGATCTCAGGCACGGAGATGGTTTCTAGAGGCGCAACCCAACACGAATCCCTCTTGGGTGTTGCGTATCAGGGCCTGGATGACCCAATGGAAGCAGGAGGTCAGCGCGCTGAGTATTCCTATTACTCAGTTGACCTGGTCAGTGAACTGCTCTGCCTCCGTGTAGCTCCTCCAGTAAGTGCAGCCCATGTCTGTTGAACTCTGACCCCGGTCAGAAGTTCGAGGCCCTCCTCTACCCGTAGGCTCCTGCCTGCGCCTCATCCCTGGTGTCTGGTGGAAGAGCTTTGCTCTTTTACTAGGCTGCCCACCGGTCCTCCACCTCTTTTTCTCCGTCTTCTCCATTCGTGCTTTTCTGCATGCTGTATTGTGCCTTTGTGTTTTCTGTGCTTTTTTTGCTATCTTATTGCTCTTTTTCTGTGCTTTTTGCTCTCATTTTCCAATTTTTCTTGCATTCTCTCTCATTTCTCTCTTTCACACTTTTCCCAACTTTTACTCTTCCCTCTCCCCGCTTCTGCTGCCACCGTGGCCGCCCCCTTTTTCAGTCTGTTTTTGCCACTCCAGCTCCTGCCTCCCCACTGTCCTCTCCTCCTCCCTCTCCCTACTTAATCACGGCTGCTCATCAAAAGCACCAGAAAGAAAGCAATGCAGGAAAGAATCCCCTCACACGCACACAACAGCAAGGAACTCTTCAGCATCATCAAGGAGTTCGCCCAACCCAACAGCGAAGCAACGGACATCCCACCCTCACAAGATCTCTGCAACAAATCAACACACACTTCCACCACAAAATCAAGACCATCTACGACAACTTCAGCGAGGACAACCTACATGCAGAACCCCATCCACCTGAACTCGACACCAAAAAAATAACGATCACCAACTGGACCCCCTCACCAGCAAAGATACACTGAAGACAATGCCCCACCACATCTTCAACAGAGCCACCTCACCATCACCCCCAAGTTCCGCCTCACCATCAACCACTCCCTAGCAGACACCTCCTTCCCTGACGACTGGAAAAACGCAGAGATCAACCCTCTCCTCAAGAAACCCTCGGTGGACCCTACCGACCTCAAGAATTACAGGGCCATCTACCTGTGCCCCTTTCCAGTGAAAGTCATTGAGAAAGCCATCAACAGCCAACTCGTCACTTTGATCGAAGACGACAACATCCTCAATGCCTCCTTGTCTGGCTTCAGAAAAAAACACAGCACTGAAACAGCCCTCACAGCCGCAACGGACAACATCCGCTCCATGCTGGACAAGGGAGAGACTGCAGCCCTCATCCTGCTCGACCTCTTGGCGCTCTTCGAAACAGTCTCCCAACACACCCTGATATGCAGACTTCATGAGGCCGGCATCAGATACAAGGCCCTCAACTGGTAAGACTTCTCCCCTTCCTCTCGGACCCCACACCTACCACCTGCAGAGTTTCCCAGGGATTCTGTCTCAGCCCCACGCTGTTTAACATCTACATGGCACCGCTAGCCACCATCATCAGAAACTACGGACTCAACATTGTCTCCTATACTGATGACATCCAACTCATCCTCTCCCTATCCAACAAACCCAACACCAGCCATACATCATTTCTGTGAAGGCATGGGAGCAGTCTCCATCTGGATGAACAGCAGCTGTCTACAACTCAACGCAGACAAAACTGAAGTACTCATCATGGGCCCTCAACCTGACGAGTGGAATGACTCCTGGTGGCCCTCCACCCTTGGAAACCCCACATCCCCACAAACCAAGCCCGCAACCTCAGAATCATCCTGAACTCCAAACTCAACATGGACCGCCAAATCAACTCAGTCACATCCACCTGCTTCTGCCACCTCTGCCTTCTACGCAAGAAATTCAAATCGAACACAGAAAGACTGTCACACACACACCCTCATCACCAGCATACTGGACTATGGCAACGCACTCTACTCCGAAATCAACAAGAAACTCACCTGCAAACTACAGACCATCCTGAACACCGCCACCAGACTGGTCCTTGACCTAACTCACCACTGTTACATCCCCCAACACCTGCGCACACTACACTGGCTTCCCATAGAGAAAAGAATCACCTTCAAGATCCTCACCCATGCACTCAAAGTCCTCCTCGACACTGGACCAGCCTACATAAACAGGTGACACAATTTCCACGTACCCCACAGGACCCTACGCCCAGCCCAGCTCTCTCTTGCCGAAGTACCCCGCATTAGAAAAACAAGAACAGGGGACGCTCATTCTCCTAACTCGCCACCACAACCTGGAATGCCCTACCACCCCACCTCAGACAGACTACACTCCTCCTCAACTTCATGAAAGAGCTGAAGACATGGCTCTTTGAAGACATGACTATTTGAAGAAGCACCACACTGATGGACGTTCCACGGACGCCCCAGTGCCTTCAGACCCTCACGGATAAGTAGTTGCGCTTAACAAACACTGATTGATTGATTGAGATGGGCCAGTAGCTGCCGCACAAGAGGGGATCCCAAAGGAGTCCCAAAGAGTCCCTGGGAGCCTTGTGGTATGGGAGCTTGGATATGGCTTGCGCTATCTCAGTTTTGCAGATCTCGACCTCTAGTAGGGCCCTTCCTTCCTCTGAAAGGCTAGGTAGCTGTGTGCTCTCCAGGAAGGCCTCTACCCGGTCGATGTTGGCTACTATTTCTGGGGTGTAAAGTGTTTAGTAAAAGCCGCAAACTCATTAAGAAAGTCTTCTGGATGGGTGAGGATCGTGCCGCTCAACTAGAGGATGATAGGAATTGCTGCACCACTTCCATTCGCTGCAGTTGGGCTGCCAGCAAGCATTCAGCCTTTCCCCCCTGTTCGTAGTGGCTGCCTTTCACACGCAGTAGCCCATACTCCGCTTTAGATGTGAACAGTTCATTGAGAGCTACTCTGGCCTGCTCTAGATGATGCCAGACAGGCAGTGTGGGGTGGGCTGTGTATTGGTGGGTGAGGGATGTGATATCAGTTTCTAATTCTTTTGGTGGCCCACCCTTTGTTTGTTAGCCAGCGCTTCATCTCACATCATTTGCCCCATATGGTTGCCTTCGCAGCTGCCCACAGCATCCTTTGGGACACAACCAAACCCTTGTTTCCCTCTAGATAAGGGGAGATGTGCATTCTCAGCTGTGATTTGCCCTCGGGGGTACGGTAGAGATGCACTGATAGGCACCAGGGTTTAAGACCTGGGGTGATAAGACCTAGGTTTACAGACAGTAGGATAGGAGTGTGGCTCGAAAGGACAGCGGCAAGGACCCCAGAGTCCCGGACTTGGGCCACTGGTCTCTGCAAGATGAGGAAATAATCTAACCATGATTGTGTACAGATGAAAGAAAGGTTTACTCCCTGTCTGCTAGGTGAGCAAGACTCCAGTGGTCCACCATGCCGTGGTCTGAAAGCAGGTACCACAGCAGGGCCTTGCCCTGATTATTGCTCGCGTCCAGTGGGCCCGTTCCGTCAAGCATTGCATCCTGGGAGAGATTCAAGTTGCCCCCAATTAAATATCAAGAGGCTCCAATCTCAATGAGAAGATGATTAAGTTGGAAGAAAAAAGAGCGTTTGTGCCCATGGGCTCATGTACTGAGCCAATGCAAAGCGAGCTGTCCCGTACCTTCAGTTGTGCAAGGGCATATCTTCCATTGCGGTCAGACCAGGATTTGACAATTGTGATGGGCAGTGTTTTATGGACCAATATTGCAACCCTGCATTTCCTGGCCGTCCCGTTTCCTGATGCCGACGGGGCTGGACAACCACTGTGTATCACCTTTCCCACCCAATTCTGGCATAGTTTATTGTATTCAAGGTCATCAAGGTGCATTGCCTGCAGTAGGGCCACATCTGTCAGCTTCGATTGGAGTGAATAAAGCACCTCTTTGCATTTCACATAGTGTGTCAGCCCGCTAACATTATGAGATAGCACTTGGAGAGAGTGAGGAGTGTGAGAGGCTGGGAAAGAATCAGAGGAAAGAAAGATGGAGGGGGTAGGAGTTAGTCAATGGGAGTATGTGGGCCAAAAAAAAAGGTGGCTCTAGATAGCAGAAGGAGAGGAGTGACGGTTCCCACGAGCCCAGTAGAGATGGGAGAGAGGGTGCCGGACAGGGGGTCCCACAGTAGGCAGGGCATTTGAAGAGGGTGAAATTCAATCAGGGGCTAAGCGGGGGGTGCAGGCAGTATCAAAGAGCTACCTAGGAGGGCTACAGGGATCCTCAGGGTCTCGCTGATATGGGCCAGTAGGACAGGGACTATTCTGCATCCTGCATTTTGTGAGGAGGCACCTGCAGGATGTGCGGTCGGGTGGCAAAGGGTGGGAGGGACGTAACATTGGGAGTAGAAAAGGGGGATGCAGGCCAGCCAGGATCGAGTGGTGTGGTGAGCAAGGTTGAACGTACTCCAGCATAGTGTAAGTCTCATCTTTGGTGTCATTTTTATCAGGGAAGGATTACAGGTAAGAACAGTGAGGCTGAAGGCCAGCCTATAGGGTACCATAAACATGTGTTACATTGCAAACCATTTAAAACTTAAACAGTTAAAACATTTGAAATAGCCAAGCATTGCGTATTAGTTAGAACACCTGTAATACAGAGCAGATCATTGAACATTGATAATCAGCCAATTCACCTAAGCTAAAGCAGGGGTAGAAGGGAGAGGAGGGGGGTAAGCAGGTGGGGGAAACCCACAGGATCATGTCGGGTTAGGAGCAAAAAGGCAGGGTAGAGGGTGAAATGCAGTGCCATTCCCAAGTGGGTGTGTGGGCATGACAGGATGTAGCCCAGAGTAGTCAGAATGTAAGTAGTCATGCATCAGGGTACTCAGCTGTCCAATGAATGCAGAATGCCATTCCCAACCTTTGCACTGTGTCAGGAACATGGATGAAGTCCAAAGTACAATGGAGTCATCTCAATCTAGGTTGGGTACAGGCTTCAGCAGGGATCGTGATTTGTCCCTATATTGATTTTGAGTGAGCTGCACCACCGCTTGCAGCGCAATGTCCCTGTCACCATGGGGCCTAGTAGTTCTCTCTCCGTCTTTGCCTTGGTGATGGGGTCCGCTGTTGGTGTGGCATCACGCATCTGAATAGGCAGGGTGAGACTGGGGGGCCATGGGGCCTGAAAACCCAAATGTGATACAGAACCCACATCTGGCGTTTAGTAAAGTGTGCTCCTAAGCAAATCACCTGCCTTTACATGGGCCATTGATTGTTATTGGCCTGCAAATCTGAGTATGCTTCAGAACCCACATCTGGTGTTTAGTAAAGTGTGCCCCTAAGCAAGTCACCTGCCCTTGCATGGGCCAATGATTGTTTTTGAGAAATGTTTGCTTGAGCCAATGTTTGTTTTAGAACTCTTGTAGGAATCTGGGGCAGGTGTCAACTTGTTGCCTGAGCTTGTGGCATCCTCATGTGGCCAGGTACAGCAGCCTCATGACTCAGCCTGGGTATGGCCAGGTGTCTCAGACTGGGTGTGGCAAGGTGCAAAGGTATTGAAAGCCACACCAATCTTGACGAGATTGTTTGCTGTCAGAGGACTTAAGATGGAAAGTGAGATTCTCTGCTTGTCTGCGCTTGTTCCTGTATCACCTATTCTGCAGCCCAGCATCGCAGATGCCAATCCTAGAAAACAAGAGATGAAGAAGATTAGCATCATAAAAGGTGGTAACATGCTGCACGCGCTTGAAAGGCTTCTTATCAGTTACCTTTGATAGTTGATTGGCGGATGTTCAGATGGGTAGCACTCACTAGAAAGGCATGTTATCAGTGTCCTTGGATACCCAAATCTTTGCTGTCTGCCGAATAATAACACTTAGGGGGTCATTCCGACCCCGGCGGTCAAGGACCGCCGGGGCCGGGGTTGGCGGGAGCACCGCCAACAGGCTGGCGGTGCCCCGCAGGGCATTCTGACCGCGGCGGTTTGGCCGCGGTCAGAACAGGAAAACCGGCGGTGTCCCGCCGGTTTTCCGATGCCCTGAGGAATCCCCCATGGCGGCGCTGCGCCGCCATGGGGGATTCCGACCCCCTCACCGCCATCCTGTTCCTGGCGGTTCTGACCGCCAGGAACAGGATGGCGGTGAGGGGTGTCGTGGGGCCCCTGGGGTCCCCTGCAGTGCCCATGCCAATGGCATGGGCACTGCAGGGGCCCCCGTAAGCGGGCCCCACATAGAATTTCAGTGTCTGCATTGCAGACACTGAAATTCGCGACGGGTGCAACTGCACCCGTCGCACCCTTCCCCCTACGCCGGCTCCATTCGGAGCCGGCGTCCTCGTGGGAAGGGGTTTCCCGCTGGGCTGGCGGGCGGCCTTCTGGCGGTCGCCCGCCAGCCCAGCGGCAAACAAAGAATGGCCGCCGCAGTCTTTTGACCGCGGTGCGGTCATTCGGCGGTTCCCGCCAGGCGGGCGGCTCCCGCCGCCCGCCGGGGTCTGAATGACCCCCTTAATGTCGTGAGCTTGCAATGACAAAACACATTTGAGCGCATGTCCGACAATTGTTATTTTAACAATGTACTTTGAACGTGTTTGTTATAGTTGAGTTTTATGTAGCATTTTTGTGAAACCTATCATTGCCTATGATAAAGAACACTCACTGCTTGGCACACACTAGTTTCAAAATGTGAATCAAAGTTCTCTTATTTTCATGTTCAATTGTCACTGTGATGTGACTGTGATGACACCAATTACATACAAAAGTATATTGACCCTATGCTCTCAGTGTGGTTAAAACACTGAACTGTGTTCTTACCGACACAAACAAAGCTGATTAATCCCTGAATATTTGAGAAATCTAAATACTTAAGAATTTAATTTCATTCTTTATCACCTGTTATATGTCTATGATTGTGAGTGTGACTGTGTTTTAGATAGTCTCAACAAGACCCAAGGCGTACACTGAATTTCTGGAATACTTTAGGTAGGCCTTGAGGCCACATTGGCTTGGGAACAAGTTGGGAATACATGTAGATAGTATAGAAAGCTAAACATTATATTTGGTTGCCATAATGTATGAATATTTTCATAATGAAGAGAGAGGAGAGAGCCATCAAAAGCGGACCCTGACAAGTACACCTAGTTTGTGGGGATTGGCAAAGAGTAGTTTTAGTATATCGGTTACATGAAAAGTGTTGTGTGACTAAGGCCCTCATTACAACCCTGGTGGTCAGTGATAAAGCAGCGATTATACCGCCAACAGGCCGGCGGTAAAATAAATTGAATTACGACCATGGCGGAAACCGGCAACACAGACAGCCACTTTAAAACTCCGACCGCCATGGCGGTAGAAACAAACACCACGGCAGTCACCGCCAACAGACAGGCGGAAGACACTGTACCGCCCACACTATTACAAGGCACCAATTCGCCATCTTTTCCAGGGCGGTACCAACGCCATCAAAAGCACAGCGGAAACAGTCTTTGGAAGGGAAATCACTCACCTCTTGACACCCAACGAGGAACCAGGACGCCATGGAGCCCGAGTTACAGGTCCTGCCCATGTTGGTTTACCTCCTCATCTACCAGGAACATCAAAGACGGCAGCGACGACGACGGTGAGTACTGCACCTATTACACTGGGGGGGGGGGGAGGAAAAAGAGAGTGACACACACGCAACACTCAACACCCCCACCCCTCACCCACAACAACATACACACACACACACACATCCAATAACATCACAGATACACCCCGTCAACCCCTGGAAGAACGCAAGGACCAAATGAAATGAGTTTAACAAGTGTAATAATCGAACAATCAGGTAGCCCAAGATAACTTTATGTCATCAGTATATACAAATAGTTACAGCAAGGACACAAGTCCGTACACTGTCCCATTAAACGTCCATGGACCAGTGGTCCCAAAAAGCATGGGCGAAGCCCACACATGACACCTGCCTCAAAACGGAGAGAACACTGCAGGGGCATCAGGTCGAAAAAACACAGGCACTTCAGGGGGAAGGGGGGCACCTCAGTCAGATGATGGGAAGACGCCACTGCTCCTCGAGGGGGCTCCATTCCCACTGCTTGGTCCTGGGGAGTGCAAAGCCACAGTCTCTAAAGTGGGTGGTTTGCCCACTGCTTGGTCCTTGGGAGTGCAAAGCCACAGTCTCTCAAGTCGGTGGTTTGCCCACTGCTTGCTCCTGGGGAGTGCAAAGCCAAAGTCTCTCAAGTCTCTCAAGTGGGTGGTTTGCCCACTGCTTGGTCCTGGGGAGTGCAAAGCCACAGTCTCTCAAGTGGCTGGGTTGCCTATTGCTTGGTCCTGGGAAGTGCAAAGCCACAGTCTCTCAAGTGGGTGGTTTGCCCACTGCTTGGTCCTTGGGAGTGCAAAGCCACAGTCTCTCAAGTGGGTGGTTTGCCCGCTGCTTGCTCCTGGGGAGTGCAAAGCCACAGTCTCTCAAGTCTCTCAGGTGGGTGGTTCTTTGCCCACTGCTTGGTCCTGGGGAGTGCAAAGCCACAGTCTCTCTAGCGGATGCTGTTCTCCACTGGTTCTGGAGGGGGCATGGTGCCCAGAGTGCTTCATCCTGCCAAGGACTGGGGTAGTCAATGCTGTTTTCCAGTGGTTCTGGAGGGGACAGAGTGCCCAGTGATGCTGCACCAGCGGTGTGGCAGTTCCCATTCCTTCACATGGGAGTCTGAGCCATTAGATTTACCAGTAACAGGTAGCATAATACTCCATGGAGGCAGAGCCACATTCCTCCTTGCGACGACTAAGGCTGCAAACTGTTGGTAGTGCCAGTGCTGATGGTGGTGCCTGATGTAGTGTGTGCAGGGTCCAGGACGTCTCCTGCAGCCTTGGACACCTGCCCACTGGGGATGCTGCTGATGTCCGCTGTAGTGGCACTGGCTGGGCACGTCGCATGGCAGGTGGTGGTGGCTGCGGCAGTGTCTGCGGTGGAGATGCTGGCGGTGGTGCAGGTGTCTGCACTTGTGGAGGGATACACCAGGCCATCTCCTGCAGCCTCAGAAGGCTGCCCACTGTGGATGATGCTGGTGACTAGTTGAGGCAGTGGCCATGCAGGTGGTGGTGCAGATGGCGGTGTAGGTGACAGTGCAGGTGATGGTGCAGGTGGCGGTCGTTGCAGCGGTGCCCACCGCGGTACAGGTTGCTGGGCTGTCTTGCAAAAGGGGTGACACCAGTTCCTCACCCGGAGGCTCCGTGCCATGAGCTGACTTCCCTTTGCTCTTGTGTCCCTTCCCCACCTTGGAAGTCGCTGCTGGGACCTTGGCACTGTCCTCTTTGGTTCTGGAAGAGGCCTTGCTGGGTGGTTGGTGCAGCTTTTCTCTTCTGCATGCTGGCCCCTTCTTCACCTTGGCAGGTGGCGGAATAGGGTGGTCCTTGGCTTCACTAGGTGGCACACTGGCAGCCCTGATGGGTGCCCCCTTCAATGTTCCCGGACTTGCAGGGACCACACTGGATGAGGATTTGGTGGCTGAAGTGCTGGTCAGGGCTCGAGACAACCTGTACCTAGGGGAAGGACGGGGGGGAGGTGTAGGGAAGAGTCAGTGCTAGCCAGGAAAAGTTTCTTAGACACACTGGGACGGGAAGATGGAGGGGGTTTGGGAGTGGAGGATGAGGTAGTGGTTGTAGGAGGTGTACATCTACTGAGTTTGGGTGAAGCTTCATGGGTTGGAGGCTGTTGTGAGGTGGATGGCTGTTGGGTGGGTGTGTGTCTGTGTTTGTGTAGTTTGGGAGAAGGGCTCACAGACACACTGGGAGAGGACACAGGGGACGTGTGAATGGTAGTGGGGGTGGTGATTGCACATGAGCGGTGTGTGATGATGGGCGTGCTGGTGATGGAGGTAGTGGCTGAGGATGTAGTGCATGCAGGTGTGAGTGGAGACGAGACTGGAAGGGAGGTGGAGGATGTGGAGGAGGGGGACAGAGTGGAGGCAGTGGATGTGGGTGTGTCTGCATGGGTATGTTGCTTGTGTGAGTGCCTGTGGGATGTGTTCTGCTTATGTTTGCCTGAGCCACTTTTGTGTGTTGATATGTGTGCATGCTGGTCTGATGGTGTGCTAGGGATAGGTTGAGGTAGAGGGGATTGGGTCTGGGTACTGGGGGTTGGAGCGGGGAGGCTGGACACAGGGACAATGGCTGCCATCAGTGCTGAGGCCAGAGCCTGAAATGCTCTCTGTGCACCACGCCAGAATGAGTGCCTTCCAGGTATGCATTTGTTTGCTGCAAATGCCTCTCGACACCCTGGATGGCCTTCAAAATGGTTGACTGCCCAACAGTGAGGGATCTCAGGAGGTCAATAGCCTCCACACTGAGGACAGCAGGGCTGACTGGGGCAGGGCCTAAGGTGCAGGGGCGAAGGAGATGCCCACCCTCCTGGGTGAGCGGGCATGGGAAACACGCTGAGGGGCTGCTGGATGGGTGGTGCTGGTAGGGGGGGTGGTGGCTGTACCTGTTGTTGCGGTGGGCACAGATGTGCTCGCCACCGCAAGGGAGCTCCCATCAGAGGAGGAGTAGCTGTCGCTAGTGTCCCCTCCTGTCCCCGTCGTGGATCTCCCCTCGCCCTCCGTCCCACTGGTGCCTTCAGACTCCGTACATTCACCCTCCTGAGCCATGTGGATTGCAGCTCCCTCCTGCTCCGGTGCCACTGCTCCTCCACCAGATGATGCTAATGCACACAAGGGCAGGGTGACAAAACAAAAAAGGGGGGAAAGACAGAGGAGACACATCATCAATGCCAGCAACATCACTACTGTTTTCGGACGCAACACACAGGGAGCAGCCCTATGCACTGGCCCATGCACTAACGTTTCTTAGGAAAATCACCTGCTCATGGGGGACTATGCCTAACCCCATTTGCTGCACACCTAGAACCCACAGGAGCGTGACTAGTTGTAGATGGCCACTATTGGGGTTGGAATGGCACTGAGCCTGCCTAACAAGGGACCTATCCCACCATGTTCGCCCTGGCCTAGGGGAACCCACAACCCACATCCCCCACCCAGACACCTCGTAATGCGTGCAGAGTCAGCTGAGTGAGACTGTACTCACCCCCTTGTGGCTGCTGCGATGCCCTCAAGCGCCCATCCAACTCCGGATATGCCACTGCAGGGATCTGGAACATCAGGGGGATAATCGTGCGACGGGCACCCCTTCCTACTTTGGGAGGCCGTTCCCAGCAAGGCCTCCGCCGTCTTCTTGCTCCAGCGGCACAGGTCTTCCCATCTCTTGCGGTAGTGGGTGCTCCATCTATGATAGACCCCCATGGTCCGTACTTCCTTGGCGATGGCACGCCAAATACCCTTCTTCTGGTGAGCGCTGACCTAGACAAAAGGTAAAGTAAGAATGGAACTTACTCCCCCGTCCGGTTCTTCTTTCTCATTGGTCACAAGTTCCCACCCATGCCCTGAAACACATACACTGACCATCCTCACATGCAGGCCACAGCCCCCCCACAACATGTATCATCCATCCAGACCACTCCATACATTCATGTCCCATCCATCATGCTCACAGTGTACTCACCTGTTTGTCTGAAGGACCGTAGAGTAGCGTGTACTGGGGGAGGACCCCATCCACCAGTTTGTCTAACTCCTCTGTGGTGAAGGCAGGGGCCCTTTCCCCAGACACTGTAGCCATTGTCGCTTCCAGACTCGGGTGACAGCAGCACTTGCAGTGTAGATCCTCACCTGTTGAAGGTCAGGTGCCAAGTGAGTGAACAGATAGAAAATGGTGGTCACGTTCACGGCGGTGTGTACCGTCACTGCCGGTGTACATCATCATTGGCTCCTGGAACCCAGAGGGCCCAATAATAACCAATGCTGAATTGCGTGGCAGTCTTCGACCGCCTACCGCGATGCTGCACAACGCCAGCGCAATTACCTCATTTCCCCTTGTCCCTCCCTACAGGTCAGGCAGCTGCCATTTCTAGGGGGGCACATGACAAGGCACCTAACTGCGTCACAGCACATTTGGGCAGGAATACGGACAGACAGCGCCACACACCAATTAAATCACATTAGTGCAAAACACCCTTGTGCAACCTATGTGGTGTATGACCCTCTGCTCACCATTCTCCTTTATAGGGCACATCCTCTGGGGCAGATGATGAGATGGCGTCATCCTCCGGTGTACAGACCACTGGTGGACCTTTCGACAATGGAAGACAGACACATCATTATCACCTACAGAATTGATCCTGCCACAATCCAAGAACTGTGTGCCCAATTGGAGCCTGACCTGATGTCAGCTATCCGCCATCCCACAGGTATCCCCTCTCTAGTGCTGGTCCTGTCAGTGCTCCATTTCCTGGCCAGTGGTTCCTTTCATACAACAGTGGCCATGGCATCAGGGATGTCACAGCCAATGTTCTCCAACGTGTTGACCAGAGAGTTGTCTGCCCTGCTGAAACACATGCGCAGCTACATAGTTTTCCCCCAGGTGGAGGATTTGCCCACAGTGAAAGCCGACATCTATGCCCTGGGACATATCCCCAACATCATTGGTGCCATTGATGGTACACATGTGACATTTGCCCCCCGCAGGAATGAAAAGGTGTACAGAAATCGTAAAAGCTACCATTCAATGAATGTGCAGATGGTGTGTTTCGCAGACCAGTACATCTCTCATGTGAATGCCAAGTATCCTGGCTCTGTGCATAAAGCTTACATTTTGAGGAATAGCAGTATCCCTTATGTGATGGGCCAACTCCATAGGCACTGTGTGTGGTTAATAGGTGAGCCTAAGGTCCCCACACAGTATGAATAGGTGTCTGGGTATGGGATAGTCCCTAAGGGTTGGTGTATGTCTAACAGATATCCCTCTACATTTGCAGGTGACTCTGGTTACCCCAACCTTTCACGGCTACTGACCCCAATGTGGAATCCCAGGACAAGGGCAGAGGAACGCTACAATGAGGCACACGGGCAAACTAGGAGGATTATAGAGCGGACTTACGGCCTCCTGAAGGCCAGATTCCAGTGCCTCCATTTAACAGGTGGCTCCCTATTCTACTCACCAAAGAAGGTGTGCCAGATAATAGTGGCATGCTGTATGTTGCACAACCTGGCTTTGCGACGCCAGGTGCCTTTTCTGCAGGAGGATGGGCCTGATGTTGGTCTTAGGGCAGCTGTGGAGCCTGTGGACAGTGAAGAAGAGGAGGCAGAAGAAGAAGATATTGACAACCGAAACAACATCATCATGCAGTACTTCCATTGAGACACAGGTAAGAGACTGGCACTGCTCCTCTCATATCAGACTGCTGTAGGACATTGTATAAGTCTGCCTTTTTACCTCTGTGTATGGACCCTGACAGTTCACTTTGCCTTTCCTTTTCACAGATCTGGGTACCACATTCTGCCTTCTGCTATGTTCACTACTGCCCAACAACTGTCATACTTTGGTATGTGCAAATGAACACTAACATTGATATTTGTCAAAGAGATTATAATAACACATTTGTGAAAGTACAGACTGACTCCAGATTGTTTTGTGATTCAAGGGTGTTTATTTAAGTGCTAATAAGTGGAGGGGAATGTGCAATGGGCTGGGGTGATGGTGTAGGAATATCCATGGTAGAGTCCAGTCTCTTTGTATCACAGGTGCATTGTCCAAGGGGGCATATGAAGTGGAGCAATGGCAGTTCAAGGTGGTTAGGGTGACATGGTGGGACAGAAGGGTGACAATCAGGAGAGTCCTATTTCCTGGTGGGGGCCTTGGCAATGTTCTCTGTCTTGTGCCTGGATTGCAGTGACCGTTTGCGGGGTGGTTATCCTTCTGCAGGGGGTGGAGTGCTGGTGCCTGTTGGTCCTGTGGCGGGACCTCCTGTCCACTAGCACCGGTGGACGTAGACGGCTCTTCATCGTTCGGGCTGGTGTCAGTGCCCCGGTGGTATGCCACTGTCTCCCTCATGGTGTTGGCCATGTCTGCCAGCACCCCTGCTATGGTGACCAGGGTGGTGTTAATGGACTTCAAGTCCTCCCTGATCCCCAGGTACTATTCCTCCTGCAGCTGCTGGGTCTCCTGAAACTTGCCCAGTACCGTGCCTATGGTCTCCTGGGAATGGTGGTATGCTCCCATGATTTTGGAGAGTGCCTCGTGGAGAGTGGGTTCCCTGGGCCTGTCCTCCCCCTGTCGCACAGCAGTCTTCCCATTTTTCCTGTTATCCTGTGCCTCTGTCCCCTGAACTGTGTGCCCACTGCCACTGACCCTAGGTCCCTGATCATCCTGGGTTGTTGTGTTTGCCTGGGGTCCCTGTAGTGGTGGACACACTGCTGATTGACGTGTCCTGGGGACAGTGGTATGGGCCCGCTGGGTGGGTGCTGTGGTGGTGTTTCCTGAGGGGGGAGGTTCAGTGGTGGTTTGGGACTGTGGCAGGGGAACCGACTGTCCAGAGGTCACTGATGGGCCGGGCTAGTCATCTTGATCCAGGCTTGCAGAGCTGCTGTCGTCACTGTTGGCCTCTTCTGTGTGTGGACTGGATATGGCTGGCACCTCCTGTCCGGTGACATTGTGTAGGGGTCCTGTTGGGGTGTAAATGCATAATTATTGTATCTGTGTGTGCCATCTTGTGCAATGGGTGAGTTTCCCTCTACTCCTGTGCTTGCATTATTGCCTTGGCCCTTGTGTGAGTGGTGATTATGTGCCCTGGCTGTGTCTCTCTACTGGACATGCTTTGGTGATGGGTGTCCATGCAGGTCTGTGATGGGTGTCCATGCATTGTTGTCACATGCAGGGCTTGGTATTGGAATGTGTGGGTTGTGATAGTGGGGTATCTGTTAGGTGTTGGGGTGATGGGTATGAGGGTAGGGGTAGGTGTTTGTGATGGCATGCGGGTAGGGTGGGGGATATAATAGTAAAGATTTGACTTACCAGAGTCCAATCTTCCTGCTACTCCTGCGAGGCCCTCAGGAGGCATGATCGCCAAGACTTGCTCCTCCCATGTTGTTAGTTGTGGGGGTGGAGGTGGGGGTCCACCGCCAGTCCTCTGTACGGCTACCTGGTGTCTGGATACTACGGAATGCACCTTCCCCCGTAGGTCATTCCACCTCTTCCTGATGTCAACCCGTGTTCTTGGGTGCGGTCCCACTGCGTTGACCCTGTCGACAATTCTCTGCCATAGCTCCCTTTTCCTTGCAATGGATGTCTGCTGCACCTGTGATCTGAATAGCTGTGGCTCTACTCGGAGGATTTCCTCCACCATGACCCTGAGCTCCTCCTCAGAAAACATGGTGTGTCTTTGAGGTGCCATGATGTGGTGTGGGTGATGTGTGAGTGGATGGTTGATGTGATGTGTGCTGTGATGTGTTGGGGTGTGTTCTTTGAGGTGCGTGGATGGTGTATGAGTGATGGTGTTGTGTGCACCTGGATGCTGGTGTCGTCTTTGCTATTCTCTCTCTCTGCTTCTTCCAAAAATGTAGTTGTAAGGGGTAATGTGGGTGTGTGTTTTATAGTGGTGTGAGTGTGTGGGTGTGGTGTGTGTATGTGTGTCAGGTATATGTATTTTGAATTGTCCAATGTGGTTGTGTTTTGTAAGTGTGTGTATATTTTGAGTGCGGCGGTGTGTACCGCCAGTGGATTACCGCGGTTGAAAGCCTGCCGCGTTGATTCATGGGTCGTGATAGTGTGGGCGTATTCCTGTTGGCGTAACGGTGTGGGTTTTGCTATCGCCAGTTTATCACTCACCTTTGGTGTGGCGGGCTTGTGTGGGTGTCTGTATTGTGGCGGATTTCTAGAGGTGGTTCATCACACCTGTAGCGGATTTCCGCCGCGGCCACGGAATGTTGGCGGCCATCAGCAGGGCGGTCAGCAGCCTTTAACGCCATGGTTGTAATGACGGCCCAAATGTTCAATTTATCTTAGGCGATATCCACTCTTCATAGACCACCGCTAGCCATCCTGATCCTGCCATGCAATATGTATATTTCTATCTCTCTCATCCATCCCCTTTCCCCCATAATGTTCCAGTGCCGATCATGTACAAGTAAGGTGGAGTTGAGAACAAGCAACTTGGGTCAGCATTGTGTCTCTGTGGGATGAACAGGTTAGTGCTTGACAGCCACTATGCTGTGAGAGGAAGGAGCCCAAGGGTGCAGTGTCCATTTCATGGGGTGTGAGTCCATCTAAGAAGAGGCACAGATCCTCCAGGTCAAAGAAGTTGCTGGACTTGCCATCCTTTGTGATCCACATTCATGCTGGATCAAATAGGCCATATTTTAAGTCCAGTCAGTAGAGTCGGGGCTGGAGGGAGAGAAAGGCTTTACAGTGTTCATTGGTCTCCCTGGAAAAGTCTGCAGCAATGTGTATCTTGTTCCCTTTGCAATGGCATGGTCTGTGGGAGCTGTCTGGCCTGCTCCCGATGCACAAAGCAGGTGATGATGGGGCAAGGGTGTGATGAACTATCCTGCTACAACGTCCCATGCGGTGCACCCTTTGGAGCTCCAGGGGTGTATCAAAGGTGAGGCCAGGAAGGGTGGTCTTAAGGAATTCTTTGATCTCTGATCCCTGTCCACGAAGCCGAAAATGAAAAAAAACAGATATTGTCCCTGCAGCTTCTGTCTTTCACATTGATGACTTTGATTCAGCAGAAGCGGAGTTCCTGTTCTCTTTCCGGTAGAGTGTTGAGGCGGTCCTCCACCACTGTCATATACGATGCTACAGGTCCATCACGTGATTCTGAAATCCTGGAATGTCCATGCAGATGGATTTGATCTCTGCTGTGAGCATAGAGATGTTGGGCTCCATGCCTTCCAGCCGACGCCCCTCCACTGTGATTTCCTGCAGGACCATAGTGGTGTCCAGTGCTGAGAAAGTAGGGTTGTCAGTCCGGTCAGTCACTGACAGTTCCTTCGCAGTGGCCATAGGGCAGAATTGGAGAAGGGCTTCAAAAAAGCAGTTGTCATTCAGGCTTGCTGGTAGGTTTTCTGCTGGGTTGCCAGAGGGCATCTCTGGTATGTACCGGTGAGTGGCAGCTGGGGCGGCGTGAAGAAAGGCGCAAGGAGCACGTAGTCCTGTTTGGTAGAGTACGACCCTCAGATCTGCTCTTGGATTCAGGCAAAGCTGGGGGTGAGGCACATATTGCAGATAGTTCTCTGGCCCCAAAGGTCAAGGAGGGACAAGTGTTCTGCGGTGTACCTCTGTTGCCTGATAGTCCACGCCCCCTCCTTTGGATGTAAAGATGGTGGGAGGGTCTCGAGGTAGCCGAAGTTCTCCATTGGCCAGGCATGCACGGCAATGAGTGTGGTGGTCTCCATCGGGTCAAGTAAGGGCACAGGTAGGGCTATCGATTGCAGCTGGTGTCCAGGTTAGGAGGTGGACCCTACCAAGAGGGCAGACAGCTGGCAGTTAGGCCATTCTGAGGGACCTTATCGGGGGCCCGTCTAGCTGGATGGTTGCTGTGGAATGGGGTAGATGCCTGCATCTCAGCATGTTGGTTGGTGGGGGTGCTCTATGGGGTCTTCAGAATACTGTCCTCCATCCAAGTTGGTGCCCCAAGTGGGGGGATCCATGGGCTGTGTAATTAAAGTCCCTGAGGGGGGCACTGCCACATAGCTGAATCCCACTGGGCATCAGCACCCCCCTGTTCGAGGTTGGAGGTTGAGGAAGCCCCCATGTGTTTTGTTGAGCACTGTAGTTGTTTTGGTAAGTCACTGTATCTCAGTTACGTGTGGGGGGCCAGATCTGGCTCCTGCCCCAGGGAGGGCGATATCCAGGATTGCGGCTGCCCCAGAAGGGTACTTGTGGGGCACTGGTAGTGTGCTGGGTGAGGGAAGAGTGAATGCCTCAACTGTACTCCAGCAGCGGCTGATCTATAAATATGGCACCCCAGCCCACCTTGCATGGGGACCATCTTAAGGGGAAAGGCCATGTCCATAGCTAGATAGAGGTGTCCCTGGGGCAGTTAGTTGGGTTTAATCAAGCTCCCCTGTGTGGTATTATGCTGCCTGGCCCATTGTTAGCCAGAGGTGTCCATCAGGCAGCCCTCCGGGTTGTAGTTCAGGCTCCCACTCCATTTAATCATGCCGGGCCTGGTATTAGCTGGAGATGTCACTGGGGCAGTCCTTCAGGTTTTAAATCAGGCTCCCCCTGAGTTGTTCTATGCTGCCAGTTGACACAGTGTTTGTGTAGAGGTACAGAAGTGCACATTGCATTTGTTTTGTGTCTTGTGGTGGGCCTGATGCATCATTTGTGTCAGCATGTGGTCTGAGAATCTGTAGTCCTAGCTTTTGATTAAGTAATTTTTCCTTTACATTGGCTAAATACTCTTTTTGTATGATCTGTCTAGAGCTCTAGATGTGTTTCATCATTGCAGGCCAGAGTGCCTGTCCGACAACACTGACATATGCTTATGTCATTCCACCAGATGCATGGAAATTGGATTATGATGGGCCTGTGATCAGGGACTTTTGTATTGCCATCTGTCTGTATCTTGGATCAATGTTTGCGTTTTCTCCAGGTCCTGTGCCTTGAAATATGTACTTTGACTTCTTCCTAAGAGTGCGGACATATTGACAGCCTATGTGCTGTACACTGGAATAAAATTGTTGGTTTTATCAGACACTTGTGCTGATGTGTTGGTGTGTAAAGTATGCAATCCTGAGCTGGACACTGTGTACCTGTAACATCCCTGCTTGCACAAGTAGCTTGTGTCTTCATCATATGATTCATATGGCTACATAGCGAAATGTGAAAATTAAGGAAGCAGACGATGAGTTTCTGACAGGAGAATTCATTACAATGCTAATTCTGAAAATACATTTTGGATATAAAGTAACAAAAATGTAAAGTGAACGGGCCAGTCATGGTGAATGAAGACATTGGAGTAGATGTCACACCATTGGGAGTCCAAAGTCCAGAGTACTCCTCCCATTGGAACTGGTAGGTGGTTCAGGATCAGTCAACAGAGTGAATGTGTGGCCCACAAAGGAGGTCCTTTAGGAAGAGGTAACCTTACTGGCAGTAGTTGGTATCTTGCCTTCTGCACCTCCTGGATTCTTTGATGGATGTCCCCGCTTGTGGTGGTGGGGGGTCTCTTTCTACAGAGTCAGGGGTGTCTGGGGTGGGTTCTTCACGAGTACACTTTATTGGTGATTTACCAAACAATGGTATTTGGACAAATGAACGCTGGGCTGGTTGTTGAATTTACAGACACAGGGTCTTCCTGTCCTTAGCAGTCACTCCCTCTACTTTCCACACTTGGCAAATAGTATCCTCCCAGGAGTGTGCACTTCAATTGAGAATTACCAAACATGGGTATTTAGGCAACTGAACACTAGGCTTGTGTTTGGATTTACAGACACCGTGCTTTACTGGTATTATCAGTCATGTCACTCCCTCTACTTCCCAACACTTGGCAAATATTATCCTCTCAGGTGAGTACACTTTAATTGAGAGTTACCAAACAGCGGTCCATTGACAAGCACACACTGGTCTGGTGTTTAAAGTTAGCAAAACAGTATCTCCTGGGAGTTGCATATGCAGGTCACTCTCTCTACTACACACACTATACAAATGGTATCATCACAGGTAAGTAAACATCAACTGGGAGTTGCCAACCAGTGTTAATTGGACAAGTGAACACTGGTCTGGTGTTTGGAGTTGCTGAAATAGTGCCACCTGGGAGTTGCAGTCCTGTAACTCTCTGTACTACAGACACTGTACAATGTTGTGTATTATATATCTTTTTGCAGACTGCATTTGTGTTTGGGCATATATTTAACTGTTGAGACATACTATGAGTCCTGTTATCATTTTTCAATATTGAAAGACTTACAGGCCACTTTTCGACTTATGGCATGGGATGGGCCTTGGTAGCTGTGCTGTTGGGTCCAACAATGCTGATTGACACTGTTAACATTCAGATATTCTGGGTATTGAATGTTGGTGGGGTACATGAACAAGACAGTGGACAAAGATGAGCTGTGTAGTTCTGTAATTGACCAGTCTCCACTCCCCCAGGTGTTCCTGCCAAGCCCTCAGGATGCAGGATGGCCAAGACCTTCTCCTCCTAGGGAAAGAGATGTAATGGGGCACTGGGAGGGCCACCACCAGTATCCATGGCCTGCAGCTGGTACCTGGAGACCAGGGAACGTACCTTACCCCTGAGGTCATTCTACCTCTTTCTTAAGTCCTTCTTTGTGCGCAGGGTGGTGCCTAAAGCATTGACTCTGTCAACAATCCTCTCCCACATTTCCATTTTCCTACTAAGAGAAGTATGCTGGACTTGTGTTCAAACAAATTGTGGCTCCACTTTTAATTTCATCTAACATGACTCTTAACTCATCTTCTGAAAAATGTGAATGTTTTGAACGTGTCATGGTGGAACAAAAACAAGATGGGTGAAAGTGACTTACTAAACAGGGGAAGTGCAATAGGGTGTAAATGGACAATGGTGCATGGAGGGTGTTCTATGTGATGGTAAAAAAGAAGGGTGTCCAATTTTTGTAGTGTATGGTAAGTGAGGTGCTCTGGCTTCAGTGTTTAGCGTTGAAAATGCAAATTATTGTGATGTGTGAAAGGGTGTTTCATAGTTTCCTTTGCAGGTGTGTCTACTGTGGAAATTTGTGTCAGCTGTGCTGTTTTTAAATTTACCCAATGTGTAGTTGTGTATTACTTTGCTGATCACAAACTGCCGGGGTTCAAACCATCATTGGCTGACCACCAGGAAGGGTCCACGCTGTTGGCGCTAGAGGTTGGACTACCTATTTCCAGGCCACCGTTCCACTGGTTGTCTGCCTTTTTTGCTTGGCAGTCAGTGTTCCTGCCTGTATAACTCCTAATAGAGCGGTATGGTGGTCTGACTGCCAAATTTATAATAAGGCCCTATATACCAAAGATTATAAAATTATAAATAGAACCTAATTTGACATTTACCATAAAAGGACATAACTAATAAAAAAAAATCATACTGAGATTAGGCTAATCAATTAAATCAGACAAACAATGAAATCAACAATATAAAAGGCACACTATTTTTTGGACTAATCACTTCAAAATTGATAAACACTACAAGAAGCACCCATAAAGAAGAAATTAATACATCTCAACAACTACCAAACCTAGTAAGTGAAACTTATATTTTAAAAAATATCTACTTATAAATAATATGTAAAATATAAAATAGCAACTGATTAATAAAAATCTCCACAATTTCTGTCTCTTTACAAGTACTTCCTGAAAGAAAACACCACATGTTTGAATGGCGATCACCTGCCTGAAACAAACACCTATCACAAACCAGCAGATATAACAAAGTAAGTATACATAATTTATTGAAAAACATAATCTCACCCCAAAAGTGAGTAAAACGAAACCGATTAAATCCAACCTCAACAAAATACCAACAAATGAACATTTAAAATGAAACTGATGCTTTTTTTTCTTCTGGCAGAAGGAAACACCTGCTCCAATTGAAACACCCCAGTGGAAAAGCTGCAAACCAGTATGAAACATGCAGAAAGAACATATAAGTAAGTATAAATAATAGAAGTAGCTGTATAATTTTATAGGCAAATAACATATGAATGAACCTGTTTTAAAAGATTGTATTTATTTATACTATTACACTACCTTTGAACACAATGACAGAGAGAGCTAAATATAGAACAAGGCTGAGATAAAATAATATTTAAATTATTTGCAAGAAAAATCTAAACCTCACCAACCAAAATGCTCAAAGAACAAACACAATCCATCATGTAAAATAAAAACAGAACCTAAACTATCCAATTGACAAATATCACTCACATATTATTTATACAAACGATAAAATATAACATTTTCTACCCAAAGCGTATAAAATAAATATGAGTATGGGCATCATATTGAGTTTGGGGGATCGGAATGCCTGTTTGGCAAACTACCGACAGGGTGGCCACCACCGTAGTGGCGAACAACCCGCCGGACCTACTAGGTGTTTCCCGCTAAGATGATGGGTGAAAGCCTCAGTCTACGCCTGTCAGCCTAGAGGGAAACTGGCGGCAGCATTGTCTCTGGCTCATAATCAAGCTGGCTGCAGTGCTGCCGCTGCCGGGTGCACCACCACCTTGGCAATGTTGCAATGGTGCTGGGCAGGGGGACTCCTGCACTGCCCATCCCAAGACCCTGGGCAGTGCAGGGGCCCATCTGTGGACCCCTGCACCTTTTCTCCACCTGCCTTTTCATGTTGGTAAAACCCCCATGGAAAGTCTAGGGGTGAACAAGGTTTTAATCAGCAGGGAGGTGCTGCATGTAGCACCACCCTGGCTGACTGCGATCTCCACTACCGCCAGGCTGTCGGAATTATGGATCCCAGCGATGCTGAGGGTCAGACCACCAGGGTCTTAATGTGGCGGTCGGACTGCCTCGTAATGAGGCCCTTAATGTTCTGTAGCTGCAGATCTTCCAAGAAATCCATATATTCAAAAATAACCATCCACCAAAAGTGGGGGGAAATTAACAAAAGGCACAACAACAAAAAAAAATCCAAATTCAATAGAGATCCCTCAAAGCAATCAAAAGAATTCAAGAACCACAAAAACCCCATAAAAGGTTTTTAAAAGAAACAAAACACTGGAAACTTGAAAAAAGGCAATCAAAATGAACAATATTGATTCACTGTAAACCAAAAGTATTTTCCTTAAAAAAAAAACTTCCAATGCCCATAGGACATGTTTAGAAAAAAAAACTGTTACGTAACCAAGAAAACAGACCCGCAAAACACATTGTATTCATAAAACTACATTTACATTAAACTTACAGCCTGATTTCATTCCTGGGGGATGGCCTTTGGTCCCCCAGGGCAATGGAGTAAATTATTCCATTGCCCTGGTGGAAGGGCCACCAACCAGATTTATAAATAACCACCAGGCAGACAGTCATTTATAAAAGCATAGCCAGGAACCACAGTGATGGTGGTTCCTAAGTGCATTTTACTCTCTACTGCAGGGCTGCATCAGTAGGACGCAGCCTCCTAACAGAGTATTTCATTTTTCTTTTGAAACTAAAAACCCTGAAATGGGGTTTTCTTCTGGCAGTAGGAAACAGTAAAACATTACTACATGTTCACCCATCCAAATTGGCTGGGGAAGTATGTAGCTACTTCTCCGATGTCCCTTAACACCAGGCCCACTGGAGATATTTGGCCATGACGGAGACAGAGTAGTCTCCACTGTTGACAAACTGAAGGTCTGTCTGTATTTAAATTGGCTGGATAGACCTTTCTATTGTCAGTACGTATACTATGCATACCACCAATATATAAATCAGGCTCTTAATCATGAAAAAATAAGTAACGTTACACTAAATAACATACCATAACAATACACTCCTACAACAGGATAGAAACCTTCAAAATTACACACTAGTGAAAAACACTACTATTTGCACATCTTAATGTACGAACAAAACCCCAACCTACACTGTAACTAACTTGTAGAACTCCCACCTACATCCTCCTATCCTCAAACCCCTTAAACAAACTTTTTAAAAAAACTTACCTGTTCCAACAAACAGCAGCACCTTATTGCAACCTTGATCTTGGAAAATAGACTAAAAATTACAAAAATAGACTACAAAATAGAAGGTACTGGTGAAAATGGCTGCTAAATGAAATGAAAAATATAAAATATTGAATAAATGTACTAAAAAGTATTAAAAAAAATATTAAACCTGTCTAGCATGTCAAAAAAGTAGTAAAAAGTGTTAAAAATTGTAAAGTACACATTAAAT
This sequence comes from Pleurodeles waltl, assembly GCF_031143425.1. Taxonomy (NCBI): domain Eukaryota; kingdom Metazoa; phylum Chordata; class Amphibia; order Caudata; family Salamandridae; genus Pleurodeles; species Pleurodeles waltl. The sequence continues at coordinate 793,357,829 of NC_090443.1, forward strand.
ATTAGGATAAACAATATTCAATTATTTTATAGATTCTGAATGCACTTATGTTAAAATGTGGTTGAAAATATGTATTTAAAACAATTTAAGAAATTATTTAAAAAAATTAAACAATGGCAAAACATGGAAAATGTACAACATACCATTCAATTTATTCATTTTTTATATAACAAAAAAAATAGCAAATATGTTTTATTTATGTAAACATAAAAGTTTAATTTAAGTTGAACTATATATGTTTCAAAATGTGAAAATATACATTAAATAAACTTTGCAAACATGTAATTAAAAATATTATTATTTATAAAATTCAACTATTTTTATTACATTTCTAAACACTAACAATACTATTTATATACCATGAACTATTTCTACTACATTCTAGTACAATTAAAACAAAGGATTTCACATTAAAATTATAAAATTGTCATATTCCAACTTAAACAATTTTTAAGAAAGTGTGGGGCACTAAAGGAGTGACATTTAGGGGTATATTAACTAAGATGTTATGCAGTGTTTGCATCACAAAAATGATGGAAATCAACGCAAAATCTTTTTTCCCTTCTTACTTTCAAATAATAGTAATGCAAAGCAGCATGATGCACTGCTTTGTGTTGCTGGACACTAAAGAAGGTGCATTTGCTATTCCCACTTCAATCTATACCAATTTGGAGGAGTTGGACATTAAGGGGTGGCATTTATTATTCCCACTCCAATCTAAAAAAGTTAGGGAAGGTGTTTGACAATAGAGGGGTGCCATTTGCTTTTCCCACTCCAATCTACACCAATTTAGAGAAGATGTTGGACATTGAAGGGGTGCCATTTACTATATCCACTCCAATCTACTCCAAGTTAGAAAAGGTGTTGGACACTAAAGGAGTGACATTTACTATCCCCACTCCAATTTATGGAAGGTGCTGAACACTTTAAGGAAGTTGCTGGACACTTAAGGGGTTACATTTAATTTTCCCACACCAACCTAAACCAATATGAGGAAGGTGTTGGACAATAAAGGGGTGACATTTACTATACCCACTCTAATCTAAACCAATATGGAGAATGTGTTGGACACTAAAGGGGTGACATTTAGTATTCACGCTCTAATCTATACTAATTTGAAGAAGGAGTTGAAAACTAGCCCATGCCAAAATAAACTATTTTAAAGAGAGTATTGCACACTAAAGGAGTGACATTAACTATTAGCATTACAATCTAAAATATTTCATACAAGCCACTACAGATAATCAATACTACATATTCGCACATACTATTTTGAATATAAAATAAAATACAAATTACTTCACTAATACACTAACCCAAAATACAAACTTATATATTCATAATTGAACATTTACATATGATAGATTCTTTTTATCACTATCAGTAAATTATATATTTAAACATTTTTGCTACAATTCCTAATTTTTCAACATTATATAAAAAATAATATCACACTTCAAACTTGATCATAAAAATGAAAAAAACGAAAATTGATAAATGTTACCAAGTATATTCCCAACAACAGCAAATATTAAAAATAATAACAATCTGAATACTGTTTTTTAACAATTGTTTAAAAAATATACCAACAAAATATAACTATACAACAAAATATTAATTTGTTTGGTAAAACGTTGTAAAATTCAATTTTACCAAAATTACATTTATTCCACATTATGAAATTATTTTATATGTTTTATTTTCATAAATGTGTTATAATTGTTTTAATTTACAAAGAAACATATGTTTTGTTTTAATATATTAAATATATACTCAAAATCATTCTATACTATTATTTATTAAAAATATTATTGTAACCAAAGACATTTAAAAATGTTGTACTACTAATTTGCATATCATTGAATTAATGAACATATTTAAATTCCACTACCCTCTTTTTAATAATCTCCCCACACCTTATCCCCTAAAAATACAATATCCCACCACTAAAAAAAATCCATTATATTCAAACACAAAAAGAACTAAGGGTGACATGTAGCAAAATTTTGTGAGTCGCAAATTGCCCGATTCGCAATTTGCGACCCCGCAAAATCGGAAATGGGATGCAAAAATCCCATTTCCGACTCGCAAAATGCGCCACGAGCCATTACTGACTCGCAGAAATTGCGACCACATTTTGCGACCGGCAAATAGGAAGTCGCAATTTGCAAGTCGCAAACCATATGCAATAGCAACTCGCAAATTGCGACTAGTCGCAAAAAGCCAATTTTGCACTTCCAATTTACCACTAACTCAGAGCAGGTGGTAACCATTACCAAAGTATAAAAGGAGACCCAGAAGGCATCTGGGTTACTCAAGATGGCGGAGATATACCTGATAGCAGTAAGGAGGAGAGCCCACGCCGCCCAGCAGAGGAGGAGGAGGAGCCAGAGACAGGAGAAGATATACAGAACAAGGCAGACACTTTTCTAACAAATTGAGGAGGAGATTTATGAAAAATATAGACTCAGCAGCGCAGCTATACTAGAATTAATAGAATTACTCAAACCACAGCTACAACGCCAGACTGTGCGCGGCTGCGCCATCCCTACACATGTGCAAGTGCTATGCTCACTGCACCTCTTGGCCTCGGGTAGCTATCAGGGGGTCATTGCTGTGGCAGGTGGGGTATCCCAAAGTGCACTCTCACGGTTCTTTAGGGCATTCCTAGACGCCTTACTCACACACATGTCCAGATACATATACCTACCCAGGAATGAGGCAGAAATCAACAGCACCAAGTTGGAATTCTGCAGGATTGCCAACTTCCCCCTTGTCATAGGGTGTGTAGACGGGACACATATACAAATATGTCGTCCTGCAAACCTGGAATATCTGTTCCGCAATAGGAAGTGTACCCACTCACTCAATATTCAGGTGGTATGTGACGCCCATTATGTCATCACTGACATGGTTGCTAAATTTCCATACATTTTTAGGCACAGTGGGATACACCAACGCCTATAACGTGGGGAGTTTGGAGACGGATACCTCCTAGGTAGAGCTGAAAACACCTTGCAGACATACACACAGGTCAATCTGGAAACCACCCATGCCCAGCTAACATTGTACTTTTTGTGCCAAACAGGTGACCATGGATCCTTACCCCGTACTTAACACCCAGTAATGAGTCAGAGAGGCGATGCAACAGTGCACATAAGAGGACCAGGAACATCATCGAACGTACCTTTGGACTGCTGAATGCAAGGTTCAGATGCATCCACAGAAGTGGAGGTGCCCTCCAGTATACCCCAATAACAGCTTTCAAAATCGTTGTTGCATGCGCTATACTGCACAACATTGCCACCAGACGTGGGCTACCTCTCACCCCTGAAGACCCTGATTCTGAGGATGAAGAGCAAGAGCTACCACATCGCCATCATGGGGATAGGAGCATCGCAAATCAAGGCAGACTGAGACGGGAACACATTGCAAACCAATACTTTGGAAGGTATGTGCTAACTTTTACCATACTCACCAATGTCACACACAAAGAGTCCATGTGTTAAGTGGAAAGAACAAGTGATTTAATAATTGCAAACAAAAAAACTGTATACAATTGGAACAGTTCAGGGGCTTTAATAGTCCACCTGGCATGGGACACATTGACGTCATGTGCCCCAACCCCAGGACTGTGTGGAGCTCAAACCCTACGGCGGGCTCGGCCAGCATGGCTGGTACTAGGGGGGTCAGCAGTGCCCTGCCTTGTGCTTCCACTGCGAAGCACCCTGGTGTCACCAGCAGAGACACTGCTGACAGTGGAGCCCTCCTCACTATCCTGTGGCGTGTCGCCTGTGCCCCTGGCCGCCTGCCGTGCCTCCATTAAGTCTACAGCATGGCTGAGACGGCCCAGTCCACGTGCCACGTCACTGGCAAAGTGGCCCATGTCCACTTGGAGGCTGACCGTGCGCCTAGAAAAGACCTGTTGTGTTCACAGCCAGCCTTACAATTGAGGATGACATCCTGTCTAGGCGGTTCAGCAGCTGGCGGTCCCGACGCCGTGCACTCTCTGTCTGCGTTAGCAGTCCTGCCACTAGTTGACGCATGGAGAGTGCAAGGTCGCCCATGTGTGAACTTATCAGTTGCAACTCAGAATGTACAAGCTGCATGCTGTTTCCATGATTGCGCTCCATGCGCCGCAATGCCCCGGTAATCCTCTTGATTTCTTGTGTCTGCTGCGCTGACCCCGTAGGAGTGTGGCCTCAGTATGTGAAATTGAGGCATCCCCTGACTCTGCCTGCCGCTGTGAGGATGGAGTTCCACGTCGCCTGCGACGCGGTGGAGGCCCTGTGACGTCTCCCGTGGCACTTTGGCTGGTACCTGGTGCAGGCTCACACACCACTATTGCAACAGGTGTTTCGTGAGGAGACATGGTGTTGGTGGTGCAGGTCGCAGTGGTGGCTGGTCCTGTTCCCTCGTGTGTCTGCTGGCTGATCAGTGGCCCCTGGCTGCTTGGGCTGGTGGGGGTGTCTTGTGGGAGACCTGTGGGACATAGGGAACACACTGTCAGTATCTACTATCTGTTATCAACTTCCTAATAAACTCTTGCCTATCAACTGCCTACTTGACTACATTGCCCATAATGCACCATTCTGGTGTTTGCTACTCTGAAATGGAACTATTTTGGTTGTGCATGCTCCTGTGTACAAGGTGGGTGGGTGTATGGCATTGATGAGGGTACATGCATGTCACATGGTACTCACCGGTTGATGGTCCTGGCTCAGATGTGTCCAGCTCTCCCATCCCGCATACAGTCTCAGGCTCAAGGGTCTCCTCTACCCTTTCCTCCAGGGGTGTGGGTGGTGGTACTGTTGATGGTCCCCCTCCTGTGCCTCTCATCTCCCAGAGCCGCTCTGCCACCCTCTCCTTGGTCCGGGAGTGCAGGTCGTACCACCTTTTCTTGAGTTCCTCAATACTCCGGTGGCTGACTCCCAGGGAGTTTACTTTTTCCTGGATCTCCATCCATAGTCTCCTTTTCTCTGTCTCTGGCACCGTGAGGGCTGCCCTGCGAAACAACTGGTCATGGTGCTGACAACACTCCTCAGTCAACACCTCCAACTCTTTTTCTGCAAACTTCAGTTTCCTCTTCCTTGGGGTCTCTGCCATGGTTGCTGGAGCTCTGTGTGTTTGCAGTTCTGCATTTGAAATGGGTGTGGTCCTCCCTCCTCCCAGGTGTATTTGTAAACTTCCTGGCTGTGTTGTCATCATCATGTGCCAGGAAGTGTTTTCCAGAGTGTTCTGCAGCACCTGCATTCAATTTTCGGCACAGTCGCAATTTGTGACACCCACTCGCAAATTGCTTGTCCATTTTTTGCGCGGTCACAAAAAGCGACCTCGCAAACAGCGGACTCGCTATCTGCGGTGCGACTCCATTTGCGAGTCGCAAATTGTCCTTGCGTTTTCTACCTGCATTGCAGTTAGCGAGTTGGAAATTGCGTGTCGCAAAGAGTCGCAATTTGCAAGTCGCTAATTTTTACCTACCTACATCTGGCCCTAAAATGCAAATTTCAAAATTTTATAATTGATAAAGGGTTTTACTAAAAACACAAATACTATATATTAAACAAATATTACCAAACATGCTACAATACATTACATACAAAATAACACGTACAAACAATGTTACATTGTTATATTTTCTAAATCAATATATTTTACAACAATATTAAAAAGAACACAACACTATGGGGGTCATTATAACCCTGGTGATCTCCTGACTGCCAGGGCAAAGGTGGCGGTTTCAGGGTGGTTGGACAGCCTGGTTCCGGAGATTAGCATCTCCGACCCGGTGGTTCACAGAAGACCACCGGAGGTATTAGGATCAGCCATATCACCAAGGTTTCCGCAGCAGTAGCAACGCCACGAAAACCCTGGTGGAAAGGTTACCGGTGACAGTGAAGGAATTCCCTGTCACCGGTAGATGACTCCTGCCACCCCCCAAGCAAGCACAATCCCCCACCTACATGCAAACGCACACAGACACCCACATGCACTGTGCATAGACTCATTCATCAACGCTGACCTCTGTGCATTAACTCACATACATCCATACATGCATTCACCTCCACACTCATACACGGATTCACCTCAACATACACACACGCATACACCACAACACTCATACTCACATTCACAATGTACACACACATACACACTTACATTCATACACGCATTCAACCACGCTTACACACATTCATGCACACATGCAGACAGCACCCACTCACACACGCACACAGAACACCCCCCAACCTCCCTTGCATACCGGAACCCCCCTCCACCACCTGCCCCTTCTAGAATAGCCCCCACCTCACACCCCTGCATACACGCACACACCCACACACATTCTGCATACACACATTCACCAACACGCATGGATGCGTACATTCACACAAACATTCCAACACGCACTCACTTCATCACTCATACAAGCATTCAAATACGCATTCAAACACCATTACACACATGCACACACGCTTACATTCACACACGCCGACAACACCCACTCACACACACACACAGAACACCCGACACCCTCCCACCTCTCTCCCCTATCGGACGATCAACTTACCTGGTTCAGGGAGGAGATCGTCCAGCAGGGAACGGAAAGGGGCGCTTCCACCGCCGGCAGCACCCCACCATCAGCACACCGCCTGGCTGTGTTACTGCACATAATACGGCAGGAGGGGGCGGGCCGGTGGTAGAACCGCCCCTGCACCTTTGACCGCCAGCACGCCCAAAAAGAGGCAGAAATCCAGCAGCACTTGTAATATCGTGGTCGGAAGACAGCCTGCACTACGGTCTTCTGGCGCCCGTGGCTTCGGTGGTCTTCTGAAAAGACCGCCAAAGTCATAATGGGGGCCTATATTATTTCTTATGATATTCCTGTCAATGATATTTTTGACATCCTCATCTTCTTGAGATAAAATTATTGTACTGCAACATTTTTTATCTGATATTTTGTCCAAACACTGAAGGCATCCGTTTTGTGGCACTAGAGGTGAAATTCTTGGACTAGCACAAGATGAGCCAGCCAAAGTAAAAGTATCTGCCAAGAATGTTTTCATTAATCAAGAATAAAAGTCATAGGCTCAAAAATGATAGGATAACATTATGGTTCCAAGCATAAACAATGCTGACTAGTGATCCAGTGGCATTATTCCCAAGGTCTGCTCAGCAGCTTCTGAGAAAACAGCCACCTGGGGTAACTGAATTGCAGTACCTCCTCAGGATGGGAAACCATGCCACCTAGCCCTCTCAAGCTGGATCTCAGCCTACCCGGGGTTCAAGTGACGTTGAAGTGGCCTGTCCTAGGTGGCAGGGCAGCCTAGAAGAGAAGGAGCCGGGACCAAGAGGGAACCCTGGCTCCTCTTGATGGAGATGCTGTGCCCCTCAAAGTCAGCGTGAATTGCTTTGAGGTGTGGGAGGAGATGCTGTCACTGAAGTGTACTGGAAGCGGGTTAGTAGCTTTGATGTTATAGGGGAATCTGGCAGGTCTACCATTGGTGCCTCCCACCAGGGCAATGGGGATCCATCCTACTGGCATGGCTTGAGTTGCTGTCTTAGCTTGGAAAACATGACGTGCAGGGTTAGAGCCTTAGATTCTACCAACCCCAGTTGAGGTGGATGGGTGATGTGTAGGAAAGGCAACCCTCCCTCATTGCCAAGGACCTGGTGGGCTGGTCCCATGTGGCCTGGCAGGCATTAAAAGACTCATGTGGGCCTGTAAGGGAGGGCCCATGGTGTAGCTTTCTGCCTCTGCTGCTGTGGGAGCTTCTTGCTTTCCTGCATGCTGTGGAGGTGGAGTGGGCTCCTTGGTCGACCATCTAGAAACACTTTTTTAAACTGTGGTGGTTGACTTCCAGAGGAGAAGCATGTTTGAGTGCTGGATTGTGTCACTGTACAAGAGGTAGATGGGTGGTGCTAACTTCCTCCCTAATATCCTGCAACAGCAGGTGAATTACCAGTGAAAAAGCTGCCTGTGACTCTTGATGGTGGATGTTGGACCTGGCCCTTTTACAGGGTCATTCCCCAGACATTTTGCTTTTTGCCTCCTTATTTTTCTGACCTTTGTTGGCTGACGTTTTGACCCTGAGCACTTTTTCACTGCTAACCAGTGCTAAAGTGCATGTGCTCTCCCTTACAAAATTGGTATGATTGGATTATACCTAATTGGCACATTTAATTTACCTATAAATCCCATGTAAAGTGGTATCCCTATACCCAGGGCCTGTAAATTAAATGCTACTAGTGGGCCTGCAGCGCTGCTTGCGCCACCCACTGAAGTCGCCTGTCAAACCTATCTAAGGCCTGCTAGCGCAGAGCCTGTGTGCGCAGTTTTCTGACACAGGGACCTGGAATCTAAATGTACTTGTCAGGCCCAGATCTCCCCTTTCACTACATGTACACCCTTAAGGTACTCCCTAGCTAGCCCTTTGGGCAGGGTGCCATGTATGTAGAAGACAGGACATGTGCCATGTTGCATGGCCTGTCCTGGTAGTGACAAACAGCCTAACTAGGTGTCTCACTGCTGTGAGTGCTGCCTCCTCATAGGATTGCATTGGAAAATGCCCTGCCTTATGTGTAAGGGGTATTGTCTGATTTATGAGGGGTAGCGTAGGCATGTTTGGTATGGTTGTGATAGTGGTGAGAAATGCTGCTTACTGGTGTGGGTGTATTTTTTATCACTATCACAGATATGCCACTTCTAGAAGGTGACCATTTATCTGTGCTTATGACTCTGGTGTTTTTCAGCTTGCCTCCAATCCACGTCTGGGCAGACTGACAGTTGGGGCTTTGTGCATACTTCTCAGACAGCCTGAACACAGGGAGGGTGGAGGTGTCACAGAGGTGCATCTACATATTGTAAAGCCTTCCTGGGCTGAGAGAAGGGAGAGGCGGGGCACACCTGCATTTGTAAAGGCTGTGCCCTGGCCTCACACAGTAGGGTTTTCTACCCCCCACTGATGTTTGGAGCCTGTGCTGGAGGAGAGAAAGGGCACTCCCAGACCCAGATGTAACTGGTTGGAACCCCCCTCTCCTGGCCATTGAAAAACACACTGTAAACCTAGTATAAATACAGGGGAATTTCCCCCACAATTTAGACATCATTTTGGACATTCTAGGATCTCCAGGAACCTTACCTGGAGGTGGACAGGACGCTGTGAAAGGACACGCCAGGACCACCTTGGACTGCTGCTGCTGTGGTGACCTGTGACCTGCCTAGGTAAACCAGGAGGAACTGCCACCTCTTGCACTCCCTTGTTGTGCTGTCCTGCTGCTGGGTTCTCCAGCCCTGTGCCCCCCTTCTTCAACTGCTCTCTCCAGAGGCAGGGTGCTGTGGCCCCTGACCTCTGAAAACTCCATTCAGCACAAGGAGTGCTGCCTCGGCTGTGTAGCGCCTTGGGAGCGCTATCGGATGCCTGTCAATGCGCTTTTCTAAAAGCGCTTTTGCAGACTGAAGAAAATCACTGCCGCAGCCTGGGCTTGTAAAAGTGCCCTTGCGCTTTGTTAATCGCCCCTCTGCTGATTAAAATCACCGCCGCAGCCCGGGCTTGCAAAAGTGCCCTTGCGCTTTGATAAGCGCCCGCTGCTGATTAAAATCACCGCCGCAGCACGGGCTTGCAAAAGTGCCCTTGTGCTTTGATAAGCGCCCCGCTGCTGATTAAAATCACCGCCGCAGCCCGGGCTTTTAAAAGTGCCCTTGCGCTTTGATAAGCACCCCACTGCTGAATAAAATCACCGCTGCAGCCCGGGCATCCTTTGTCTACAGAGCCCCCGGGGCATGGTCCGCTCCCTAGAGCACCCCCGGGGCACTAGCAGCCAAAGAAATCACTGCGGCAGCCCGGGAACAACTTGTGACACATGCGCACCACGTCGGGTGCGGGCGAGTGCTGTCTCGGGCCCCCGGAAGGGTCGGAGCTCCAAAGAGCTGCTTTGCAGGATGCGGGGAAGGTGCAGGGAGTGCCCCCCTTCCCCGGTCTCTGCACTAGGAGCAGAACGCTCCTCTTGTTCAAAACTGGCATTTGTTTGACGGGCTACAACAGAGAAGGGAGACCTCAACGGAGGCCCTCTTCCTCTCACCCCCCTATTTGCTTGTTGGGCCTCGCCCGGCCCCCACCCCGAGGACAGGGTGTGAGGAGGCCGAGGCCGGCCCCATGCACATCGCGGGCCCCCAGAGGGGCCTGTTTTACCCAGAGGAGAGGGTGCTGACCGCCTCTCTCCCCCAGGAGCACCCCGTGATCCCCGTTGTGCGCACAGGAGCACCGGGGGCCCCCTCATGCTCCGCTAGGCACTGGGAGTGCCTCTTCATTTCAATCAGGTACTGTAGGACACATATTTTGCTCTAGTAGCATGGTATTGACCATGGGGGACTCATAAGTTACCTACCTGCTTGTATGACATAACATATATGTGCTGATGTTCCTTTTAGGGGCATGTCTAGCGGATATGTACTTTTTATGACTTGTGATATATTTTCTAATGTTCCTTTTATGGGTATTTAGGAGTTATTCATTACACGTGCATAGAATTCTTATTGTAATTCCTGACTACTGCTCATGTTGCAGAATCCTGAGTACTTATCTGTTCTAATGTGACAACTGCGTATTCTTGCAGAGTATTAGTAACTTGTGTAACATTCTGACAACTGCTAAGGTAGCAGGGTATTACTTACGTGTAATGTTGGTCTAATTATGTTTTGTGCAATACAGATTATTTTTACATAGCTCAGTGGTGTGGTTACTTTGTGGTGTACATTTTGCATCACGTGTGTTGTGTGTGTTGTGCATCACATTGCCTCTGGGATAGGCCTGACTGCTCATGCCAAGCTACCAAGGGAGTGAGCAGGGGTTATCTTGGACGTGTAACTCCCTTGCCCTGACTAGAGTGGGTAGGTTCTGCCTGGCTGAGGTGCATACCCTAGCCAACCAGAAACCCCATTTCTAACAGTGGATCACTCTGTTCTTGTGTTGATGAAGAATGCAGCTAGCTGTGAGAATTAGTGTGTATTGTAGAACACATTGATCAACGACACTGCAAATACACCTTGCTGCCCCAAGTTTCTCCATGGACTGTGCCTGTCTGAGAGTCACTTGAGTGTCACTCACCATGAGGTTCTCCATGGGTGCAGTTGGGGCTTTTTCAGGGGGCTCTGCTCCTTGCACTCTACTAAGGTCAGACCCCTTATAACCCATCACAGGTATCCCCCTTCCTGCTCCCACCGCAGATGAACACTGCCGGTGAACCTCACCTTCCCAAACATGGTACCGTGGTGGCTGCCCGGTCTGCCCTGGGCCTGAAAAACACAGGGTGTCTGCCTCTGTGTTGTGTATTACTGTCTGTGATGGACCACTGCTACCTGAGTGTACTGCCATGGGTGTCCACATCTGTAACTGTGGCTGTAAAATTCCCCTGCTTGTCTGTAGGTGCTGGTTTCCATATTGACCCCTGAGGTCTTTTGTCCCCAAATGGGAAATGGTTTGCTGCCCTGAACCCCTGGTGTGAAATAAGTCCCCCACTAGTTCTAGCACTCATGGAATTGATTCAGTTTACCCACGCTTTGACATCTGATCACAAATTCAGAGCAGAAGTGCTAACCCACTGAATTTAGGCATACCATTAATTGGAGGAAAATAAATTAACAACGATTCCCTCAGTAGCAGCTAGTGAAAAGGAAAGAGTCCAGCACCAAATCCCCACACGCTCTGCAGCCGGTGTGGGAAATGTGGTGTACAGAAGACCAAGTCCACTGAGCCGCTTAAGGGCCCCAAGTCCTTCCGATTGAGGCTCCCCCTAGGGAAAGTGTTAGCCCTCAGTGCAACAGAATCGAGTTTTCTCAGGGTCGGGATGCTTGGGAATGCAGCCCAAAGCACGTGATAAACTCCATCCAAGGTTCAATATGGTTGTGAGATCAATAGCCAACAGGTACTATAAGGGAAAATTGAAAGAACTTTGAAGAAAGAATTCAAGAGGGTGTGACTCTGTCAAGAAGTCAAGAAGTAAACTGGTGGGCCTATGCAGTCTACCCAGAAGATTCAACAAATCAGGAAGGTGGTCATCTGGGAAGCTGGATCCCTTCTGTAGAACCACAGCCTGGGTTCACCCAGCTCCTGTACGGTGCATTTCCTCTGTAGTAGGCACCTAAATCAGATCTTGGGCGTCTGGGAAGGCTTTGGGTGGTAGGTGGCTCTATGCTCCAGCAGAAAGTGTTATAGCCCCAAGCCACAACTTTGCTGTGTGCGCAGGGCTGAGGGGGCTAGACTGCATCTATGCCCTGCCCAAGTGACTGATATGGCCCCTCTCGGGTGTGTTAGAGTGTTGAATGGGGAAAGATCTCCCTTTCCCGGCACAACTGTCAACTGGGGTGGACTATGCTCAGTGCCCCAACTGTGTCACACTGCTGGTGAGGAAGGGATATTTCGGCTATCGGGGTCTAAGGCAAAGTTGGTTACCAACATGGCCCCTTCTGAAACATGAACCAAGGAGTAAAACACATATGTGAGATCGAAGCCAATCAAAACTTTGTGGCACAAAGAAGGTGATGGACTGTGCACCCCAACTAAGGTGGGATCCTGCCCTGTTCTTGGACAGGTGCACTACTTTGTGGCACAAAGAAGGTGATGGACTGTGCACCCCAACTATGGTGGGATCCTGCCCTGTTCTTGGACAGGTGCACTACCAGCCCATTTCACCTACACTTTCTGAGAGGTGGAGCATAAATGTGTTTGATAGGACTCAAAAGGTTGGGAACTATGCCTGGGCTGTGCAAAACCAGGAGAAGCTCTGGTGGATGTCCTTAACTGCCCTGACATGCAAATCAATCATCCAACCGCGGTGTGTGCCAAAAGACTAATTGAACCATCTAGTAGCTGGTTCCCTCTGAAGTTTTTCTTATGATTGCTGCCACTCAGAATCCCCAGTTTTACCTGGCGAAGCAAATGATTAGAGGACATGGGGCTGAAATTATGTCAACCTATTCTCAAACTGAGTAAGAAGCCTAGTTCACTCGCATAGAGCTGGGAATTGAAAGTGAGTGCCTAGTTGGCCACTTTTGATAAGCAGAACTGGTGCTACTGTGTGAACCAAACGCAAGTTAAGGTGTACATTGCTGATGTTCATGAGACCCTGAAAGGTGTTTGTTGATATAGACAGCAGGACAGTGGCCATAGAAGCTGACAATTGCAAAGGAATGTGTAACAACTCACCTGCTGAATCAACTAGCCCTGAAATGAATGGTGCTGGAATATCGGGCCCATATCCGGCCATCTCTACCACTGAGAGCCATTGTGGCTAAGCCAGAGTGAGTAGGAGGGTCATTGTGGCACACGCAGAAGCCCAGAGTGAGGACTGCTGTTTCACCCATGCCCTTACGCGGTGAAGATCTTGTTGGTGGTAGCAAACATTCAAATGAGAACTTTGAATGCTGAAGTGGAGAAGGATACCACGTGACCAGCAGTTGAATAAGCGTTAGTCCATCCTAAGAGATGGGCAAGCTCTGTCAGAAGGGACTGGTGATGGCCTACAATATCCATGGCCAATCTAAAGGGAGTCAGGTTCAGATCCCAAACCTTGAGAGGCAGAGACATGCGCCCTCATGGCATCTAGTGTGGTAATGCAAACGATCCAAAAGAAGCCGGTGGGAGCCCCAGGGAGTGTTCTCTTCTCTTTGTGAAGGGCAGGGTGCCCTTGAATGGTTCTGTCCCAAGACAGGGGTCCGATCCTTGGGAAGCATTGCAGTTCCAGTTGTTTATGTGATCTGATTTTTGCCCAGTTCTGTAAACATGAAGAAATTCAATGAAGCACAAGTAAACAGCGGAAACAATCTCTTCTCAATTGTATTGGCCTTTACCTCCAAGTGGACCCAATGGAAACTATATCTATATTACTAATCTCTTTGAGGTAATGTCTATAGAGATAGGCCAAACAAGGTATCTATCAAGGTTATGAGCATGATAGTGAGAAATAACAAAGCTAACAATCCCAATTTCACATGGGGTAGTTCCTGTATAATAAAAAACCCACTAAGATGCCAAAAGGAGGTGCTGTACTTCCCACAAATCATGAACCTTCTCATCAACTTTGTGAACTCTTCACTTTTTTGGGTAGCAACACAATGAATAACAACAAATTAAATAACACTTTGTCACACTCTTCGCCCTCTGTACGAATCAATGAGGAAACAAACAACCTCTGTGAAAGAATTGAATGTGTGGCCTTATCCGCTAATGGCAAAACTAGCAAAACAGTCATATCAAGACATGAAAAACTGCCAGGTATATATGAGGTCAATGATAAACCCAATAGGAAGAGAAGTTAAATCACCAAGAAAATCACATACTGGAAATATCCTAATGAAAACTTTAACTGCAATTTGTGTGGAGATGAAATTGGGAACCTTCAAAGAAGTTAAAACACATGTCTACAATTAACACAAGGGATTCTACCTAAAACGTATTCCTCAAAATTTGACAAAGAATCAGAGTTTCATAACATTATGGGGGTCATTCCGACCCCGGCGGGCGGCGGGCACCGCCCGCCGGGCGGAGACCGCCAGAAGACCGCACCGCGGTCAAATGACTGCGCCGCTCATTCTGACTTTCCCGCCCGCCGGCCCAGCGGGAAAGACCCAGCAACGATGAAGCCGGCTCCGAATGGAGCCGGCGGAGTTGCTGGGGTGCGACGGGTGCAGTGGCACCCGTCGCGATTTTCAGTGTCTGCCAAGCAGACACTGAAAATCTTGCTGGGGCCCTGTTAGGGGGCCCCTGCACTGCCCATGCCAGTGGCATGGGCAGTTCAGGGGCCCCAGGGGCCCCACGACACCTGTTCCCGACAGCCTCTTCCTGGCGGTATAAACCGCCAGGAACAGGCTGGCGGGAAGGGGGTCGGAATCCCCATGGCGGCGCTGCTTGCACCGCCACCATGGAGGATTCCTTTGGCCAGGGGAAAACCAGCGGGAAACCGCCGGTTTCTCTTTTCTGACCGCGGCTTTACAGCCGCGGTCAGAATTGGCCAGGAAGCACCGCCAGCCTGTTGGCGGTGCTTCCGTGGTCGTTGGCCCTGGCGGTCAATGACCGCCAGGGTCAGAATGACCCCCTATGTGTCACTATGCAAAATGTAAATATAGACTAAAGAAAGAACTATAATTAATTTGTAGCTTGTGTGCTAAAGAGGTACATCAAACATCCACCAGCTTTGAAAGTGTTCCAATAATGATCCTGAAATATCAGAGGAAACAATGAAAGATATGTCTAAAGACATTACTAATAGAAAACAAGTGCCTAAAACCACTAACTTTTTATGATTTAAATGACATAATAATAAAAGTGCAAAACAATCCCGAAAACTGACAGCATCATGAAGCTGGCTTGATGGAAGAAATTGTGGCTTGTCTTGCAGAAAATATCAGTGATATACATTGAAAACCAGGCAATCATGATGAACCACCAAATGAAAATGGTAATGAGCTTTCACCATTGCTCAAGATGTGAATCAACATTTCTCAGCCCAAAGTAACATACACAAGAAGGACAAGAATATTGAGATGCTCAATAAACATAAGCAAAGATATGTAGAAGGAAAGGACAGCTATAAGGAATATCAGGTAATGTTCAAGAAAGACAAAAATACAATTGTCACACAAATCACTGATAGCACAAAAGATACCACTTGCCAGGCAAGTGCAGATGATAGTTTTCAATACTACAAAGACATTATTGAAAAATAAAATAAGAAAAATCTCAAATTAATCCCAACTGACAGACTCCCAGTAGAATGGTACTATGAGCATCTGTGTAAAGAAATTGTTTTTTTTTAAAGCAAAAACATTTAAAATGTCTAACTTAAACAAGGCAGTGGGGTCTAATACTTTTGGGTCAAATGATCTATACAATGTTCTAAAAAAAGAACTAAGATTGCTGGCCTAACTATTATCAACTTGGTGAATAGCAGTGCCAGAATGTATCAAAAACAACCAATTGATTTTTATTTCTAAGAAGGTTCCAATCAATGAGCGAATTGGGGGTCAATTACAACTTGTTCAGCATTCATGAAGCTATTTACAAAAAGTCTGACCAATAGACTCACCTGTTTAGTAAATATATGTACAAGACATTGCTAAAAAAATCATGAAAGTTGCACAAAAAATAAACACTCTTGCAGCGGTGTTCATTGGCATTTCAAAAGCATTTGACTTTGTCAGACACTGTCACATTGTACGGGGGTCTCGAAAGGCAAAGACTGCTGATATATATCCAAGATCTAACAAGAGACTTGTACATAGATTTGTCTATGTATTTCAAGGATAAAACAATTAATCTACACAAGAAATAACAATGATATCTGGGGTAAACCAAATAGACCCAATATCCCCACTGTTGTTTAATATTCCCATTGACCCCTAATATGTGATCTTCAGGAAAATGCCAAGGGCCATATTTATACTCCGTTTGCGCCGAAATTGCGTCGTTTTTTTTGACGCAATTTCGACGCAAAACTAACGCCAACTAACGCCATATTTATACTATGGCGTTAGAGGCGAATAGCGCCAAAGTTCCCGGAATGTGCGTCATTTTTTAGCGTGAACCCCTTCCTTGCGTTAATGATATGCAAGGGAGGCGTTCCCGTCTAAAAAATGACTCCCAGGCCTTTACGTGGTATTTATACTCCCGGGCAAAAGAGACGCCCGGGAGTTGGCGTGGCTAAAAACGGCGCATTTGCGCCACTTTTTAACGCCTGCTCAGGGCAGGCGTTAAGGGGCCTGTGGGCTCAAAATGAGCCCACAGGTGCCCTCCCATGCCCCCAGGGACCCCCCCTGCCACCCTTGCCCACCCCAGGAGGACCCCCAAGGATGGAGGGACCCACCCCAGGGACATTCAGGTAAGTTCAGGTAAGTATAATTTTTTTTTTTTTATATATTTTTTTGGTGGCATAGGGGGGCCTGATTTGTGCCCCCCTACATGCCACTATGCCCAATGACCATGCCCAGGGGACAGAAGTCCCCTGGGCATGGCCATTGGGCAAGGGGGCATGACTCCTATCTTTACAATGATAGGAGTCATGTTGATGGGGGATGGGCGTCGAAAATAAATGGCGCAAGTCGGGTTAAGACGATTTTTTCGACGTAACCTGACTTGCCCCATTTTAAGACGCCCATGCGCCATTTTCCCCCTACGCCGGCGCTGTCTGGTCTACGTGGTTTTTTCCCACGCAAACCAGGCAGCGCCGGTCTGATTGCGCCGTCTAACGCCATTCCATAAATACGGCGCCCGCATGGCGCTTCAGAATGGCGTTAGACGGCGCAAAACTTTTTGACGCTAAACTGCGTTAGCGCAGTTTAGCGTCAAAAAGTATAAATATGGGCCCAAGTGCTTTACATTTGGCTCAGATGGACTTACTGAGCAAATCATCAATTTGGCCTTTGCCAACTACATATAGGTAGTCTGTAACACACGGGAAGGCATGAGTGCTAACTTGAAGATCATAGAAAAATTCAGCAAAACAACGGGCCTAAAACTGAATATCAAACAGAAGCATTTTTATAAGTCATCATAAAGACAAATTTATAGTTAATAATTGAAAACCATGAGAATTCGAAAAATAAAGCATTGCTAATCTACTTCCAAGTGACACTGAAAGGTACCTCGGATTGAAATTTGATCCTCACACAGGTCATTCAAAAAACATTAAAATAAATTAGGCACTAACAGGATCGGCTAAAACTCTTGACAGTATACCACTCAAGCCCACACAAAGGATAACGTTTTCTGTCAATACATGTTTCCAAAGCTATAACTTAAACTGGAAATGCTGGCACAGAAGCAAAAACTCTCATTGAGATATACTAGAACAATGCCTTAATTTAAACCTTCTTATAGGGATGTATATAAAGGCTAGAACATGTAACTTGTATACATGATTCATGGACCTAGGCAGCTCCTTTGACTTAGTGAAGCATAATAAGTTATGGAGATGCATGTCTGCATTAGGGGCCGCAAAACAGATAATTTCACTACTTGCATAAATGTGTAGCCAACTGACTGCAAGGGTACGTTATGGAATGCAGAGTAATTAGACCATTTAAGATACATAGGGGTAAGACATGGGTGCGTCTTAGCCCCTTTCTTCTTTTCAATTTATATTAATGGCATTGACGAGTGACTGCAGTCACTTGGTGTTGACCTTCCAAGAGTAGCATCTAGATCCACACAAATCCTGCTGCATGGAGATACTATTCTTTTGGCATTAGCTGCAGTGAACTTGCAAGCACTCATTAATAATTTTAGTGATTTTATGGAAAGTATTAATATAAAGATTAATCAAGTGAAAACTTTTACAATGTCATGTCATAGTAAAAAAAGGAAAACTTATCTCTTTTATTTAAAGGGTAACAAGATAGTAAGCACAGAGCAATTTTGTTACTTAGGGTTATGGTTCTCAGATAATGGGGATTGGAATCTGCATAGCGAGTTAGTGCAGAGAATAAGTCTAGGAACAATGAGAGGATATTTAGATTTGTCGTCAAACTGAGGAATAAACCTATAGCAGAAATGGTTACACTTGATAGTGCAAAGACGCATCATATGCCGCAACATATCGTACTGGTGTCTGGGGGGCTGGGAGATAATCACATCCTGCAAAAACAAGAAGACAAGTTTTTGAGAGCACAGTTAGCGGTATCACTATCAACCCACAAAACTATTGTCTATATGGAGAAGGGCCTCCAACCTTTAATGGCTATCACAGAGGCCAAACCTCTAATGCTTAAGTGTTCATTGTGGTCAAAACCAGAGGCCCAACTAACACAGGCTATAACTAGGGATTGCATGGCATTAGACCATGTACATAAAATAACGTGGCTATCTCAGATTAATAGGTGTATACAATTTATTAAAGATGAAGATACAAATTTGTGAGAGAAGCCACTAGAAAATATCTCACGCTTACCCAAAAGTGTTTTAAGTTAGTACGTCTGGGATAAAAGTTTGAGAGCAACCAAATGTGGGGACAAGACTTAAAGCACTGTGATGGCATACACATCATATCTTACTCATCAGGGCCTACAGTACGACTTTAGGTGGGTTCACAATTCATATCATAGATTTCCCTTGACAAGATTCCACTTCTCAATAATACATCATCTGATAGCCTCCCTGATGGGAGCTAAGGGGGTCATTACAACCCTGGCGGACGGTGTTTAAGCGGCGGTAAGACCGCCAACAGGCCGGCGGTAAAAAAATGGGAATTATGACCGTGGCGGAAACCGCCAACAAAGACAGCCACTTTAACACTCTGACCGCCACGGCGGTACAGACAAACAGCTTGGCGGTCACCGCCAACAGACAGGCGGGAGACAATGTACCGCCCACAGTATCACAACCTACCAATCCGCCACCTTTTCCGGGGCGGATTCACAGCGGATAAAAACACTGCGGAAACAGCCATTTCAAAGGGAAAACGCTCACCTCTACACACCCCACGAGGAACGAGGACACGATGGAACCGGAACTCCAAATTCTCCCTGCGATTGTCTTCCTGCTCCTATACGACCATCATCAACGCTGGCGGCAAAGAAAACGGTGAGTACTGCACCTACGACATAGGGGAGGGGGAGGCAAAAGTCAGGGACACACACACGCAACACCCCCACCCCCACCCACTACAACACACACACCAATGCATATCCAAACATTACAGTAACAACCCCCAACCCCCCCGGAAGAATGCAAAGACAAAAGGAAATGAGTTCAACCATTCTAATATATCAAAATACAGTAACCAAATATATACAGATATATATGCACATTCAACAAAATATACATCACGATTAGTAATGTAGGTAATGCACCATTCATTGCTGGGGCATCAGATAGAAATACAATGGGGGAAGGGAAGGGGGGCACCTCAGCTGGATGAGTGCACCACGCCAGATCCACGAGGGGGCTCCATGCCCATTGATGTATCCTGGGAAGTAAAAAGCCACAGTCTCTCAAGTCTCTACAGTGGGTCGGTTGCCCACTGTATCGTCCTGGGGAATGCAAAGCCACAGTCTCTCAAGTCTCTACAGTGGGTGGGTTGCCCACTGTACCATCCTGGGGAGTGCAAAGCCAGTCTCTCAAATCTCACAAGTGGGTGGGTTTCCCACTGTACCATCCTGGGGAGTGCAAAGCCACAGTCTCTCAAGTCTCTACAGTGGGTGGGTTGCCCACTGTACCATCCTGGGGAGTGCAAAGCCACAGTCTCTCAAGTGGATAACAGTCTCCACTGGTTCTGGAGGGGGACTGGTGCCCAGAGTGCTTCATCCTGTTAAGGACAGAGGTAGTGGATGCATATCTCCACTGGTTCTGGAGGGGGACTGGTGCCCAGAGTGCTTCATCCTGTTAAGGACAGACGGAGTGGATGCATGTCTTCACTGGTTCTGGAGGGGGACTGGTGCCCAGAGTGTTTCATCCTGTTAAGGAAAGACGGAGTGGATGCATGTCTCCACTGGTTCTGGAGGGGGACTGTTGCCCAGAGTGCTTCATCCTGTTAAGGACAGACGGAGTGGATGCATGTCTCCACTGGTTCTGGAGGGGGACTGGAGCCCAGAGTGCATCACTCTCTCCGTGACGGTCCCAGTTGCGTCACTGCCCCTGCCGCCCATGGGCTAGCGGTGCTTGAGTTGGCGGTCCTTGCCCTGTTCAGCGGTGCTTGCCCTGTTCAGCGGTGCTTGCCATGGCGGACTTTGCCCTGTTCAGCGGTGCTTGATTTTGCAGTTTCTGACCTGTTCAGCGGTGCTTGCCATGGCGGTCTTTGCCCTGTTCAGCGGTGCTTGCCCTGTTCAGCGGTGCTTGCCATGGCGGTCTTTGCCCTTTTCAGCGGTGCTTGCCCTGTTCAGCGGTGCTTGCCATGGCAGTCTTTGCCCTGTTCAGCGGTGCTTGATTTTGCAGTTTCTGACCTGTTAAGCGGTGCTTGCCATGGCGGTCTTTGCCCTGTTCAGCGGTGCTTGCCCTGTTCAGCAGTGCTTGCCACGGCGGTCTTTGCCCTGTTCAGAGGTGCTTGAGTTTGCAGTTTCTGACCTGTTCAGCGGTGCTTGCCATGGCGGTCCTTCATTGCCCAGCTGGGCTGGGGCTGGCGGTCCTTCATTGGGCAGCTGGGCTGTGGCTGCCGGGGCCCTCCTGGGCAGCTGGGCTGTGGCTGGCGGTGGCCTCCTGGCCACTGACGATGGGGCTGCCCTCCTGGGCACTGACTTTGGCGGTGGCCTCCTGGCCACTGACGATGGGGCTGCCCTCCTGGGCACTGACTCTGGCCTCCTAGCCAGTGACGATGGGGCTGGCGGTGGCCTCCTGGGCAGCGGGGATGACGGCGGTCTTCTCCGCCGTGCTGCTCCTCCCAGACTTTGGCGATTTCTTCTGCCCCTTCCCTACCTTGGGAGGAGTCACAGCTGAGTGGACACTCCCCACGGGACCCTTGTGAGCGGCTTTGCTGGCTGAAGTCTTCCCCCACTCCCGCCGGGCATTGTCCAACTTCTGGTGCTTCACAGGGGGGGACTGGCTGTGCTGTGGCTCCGTGTCACACTGGCTGCCCTGGTGCCCGGTGCACTCCACATACCTCTAACAACAGGCACCACTGGTCCCGGAGATTTTTTGGCTGAGGTGCTAATACGGGACCCATGAATTGGAGGTGGGGTGGTAAAGAGGTCAAGCTTGGGCAGGAAATGTTTCTTAGGAACACTGGGACGGGTAGCTGGAGGGGGTCTAGGAGTGGAGGAAGCGGAGGTGGTTGTAGGAGGTGTAACTTTTGTGGCTTTGGGTGCAGGTGCATGCGCTGGAGGCTGTCGTGAGGTGGATGTATGTTGGGTGGGTGTGTGCCTGCGTTTGTGTACTTTGGGAGGGGGCGTCACAGACACACTAGGAGAGGACACAGGGGACGTGTAAATGGTAGTGGGCGTCGTGAGTGCAGGTGAGCGGGGTGTGGTGGTGGGTGTGCTGGTGCGGGACCTAGTGGCTGTAGTGGTAGTGCATGCAGGTGAGAGTGTAGACGAGACTGGGAGGGAGGAGGGAGACAACGAGGAGGGGGACACAGTGGAGGCAGTGGATGTTGCTGTGTCTGTATGTGTGTGATGCTTGCGTGAGTGCCTGTGGGATGTGTGGTGCTTATGTTTGCCAGAGCTTCCCTTGTGTGTTGACGTGTGTGCATGCTGGTCTGATGGTGTGCTTGGGGTAGGCTGAGGTACAGGGGATTGGGTCTGGGTGGAGGAAGTTGGAGGGGGGAGGCTAGAGACAGGGACAATGGCTGCCATCAGTGCAGAGGCCAGAGTTTGCAGGGTTCGACGATGGGCAGCCTGACCATTTGTGTGTTGTAATTCCCTTTCTACACCCTGGATGGCATTCAAAATGGTAGACTGCCCAACAGTGAGTGACCTGAGGAAGTCAATGGCCTCCTCACTGAGGGCAGCAGAGGTGACAGGGGCAGGGGCTGAGGTGCCTGGGGCGAAGGTGATGCCCACCCTCCTGGGTGAGCGGGCACGGGGCGAAGGCTGAGGGGCTGCTGGGAGGGCGGTGCTGGTAGGGGGGGTGGCAGCTGTACCTGTAGAAGTGGGGGGCACAGATTTTGCCACCACCACAAGGGAGCTCCCATCGGAGGACGAGTCCGTGTCGCTGGTTGCAGATCCTGTGACCGCTGTGAAGCTCCCCTCGCCCTCAGTCCCACTGGTGTATTCAGAGTCTGTGGTCTGGCCCTCCATGGCCATGTGGGATGCAGCTCCCTCGTGCTCCGGTGCCACTGTACCTCCGCCTGATGATGCTGATGCACACCAGAACAGGGAGACCACAAAAGGGGGGGGACAACAGAAGAAAGACAGGTTGAGTGCATGGCTTACCGCTACCGTTGGCAGACAATAAAGACACAGCAGCCCCCTGCACTACGCCGCGCTGTTGGACTCTACAGATGCAGTTCCTGGGATATGGCCTACATGGCTATGTTGGACATCTGCACACATAGATGACACAGGGGTATGTATACCTGTACTTGGCACTCTACAGAGGTGGGCTGGAGTGCCACATGGCCTGCATTACGGAGGGGCCTAGCCTATGGAACTCGCCCTGGCCTAGGGAAACCCACAGCCCTCCTCCCCCACCCAGACACCTTCACTGCGTGCAAAGTCCGCAGAATGATGTTGTACTCACCCCCTTGTGTCTGCTGTGATGCCCTCAATCACCCATCCAACTCAGGGTAGGCCACCGCCAGGAATCGGAACATCAGGGGGGTCATGGTTCGACGGGCACTCCTCCCACGTTGGGAGGCCATCCCCAGCTGAGCCTCTGCCGTCTTCTTGCTCCAGCGGCGAATGTCCTCCCATCTCTTCCGGCAGTGGGTGCTCCGTCTGTGATGGACCCCCAGGGTCCGGACGTCCTTGGCAATGGTACGCCAAATATCCTTCTTCTGGTGGGCGCTGACCTAGATGAAATGTACAGGGGAAGAAAAGAAGTCATTAGCAACTGCACAGTGAGTGGCCCACATCCCTAGCCTTGCCATGTGGCACATTTATTCACAGTCCTTCATGCACGCAGAACTGTTGCCCCTTCCTTCTTACAACCAGCCCTCTACACTCAGGCATAGCCCATACAACGTGCTCCCTGTGTACTTACCTGTTGGTCTGGAGGGCCGTAGAGTAGCGTGTACTGGGGGAGGACCCCATCCACGAGCTTCTCCAACTCCTGTGCAGTGAAGGCAGGGGCCCTTTCCCCAGACGCACAAGCCATTGTCTCTTCCAGGCCGAGGTCACAGCAGCACTTGCAGTGTAGGTCCTCTCCTGTTGAAGATCAGGTATCGAGTGATTGAACAGATAGAAAATGGCGGTCACATCCGCGGCGGTGACGTCAGCGGCGGTGCGTATCATCACCGCCGGCGCACTTTGTCATTGGCTCCTGGGACCCATAGGGTCCAATGTTAACCAATGCAGCATTGCGCTGCGGTCTTCGGCCGCCTACCGCGACGGTGTACAACGCCAGCGCAGTTACCTCACATCCCATTGTCCCAGTTTAGAGGTCAGGCAGCCGCCATTTCAGGGGCCCACATGGCTTCATTTTCAACTGCGTCACACATACCTAGGCCTAGACTCAACACACATACAAGCAACTTTTTGGATTATGTTTCGTGTTCTGTGTAGACTGTGGGTACATACCTCTGTGTTGTTTGACTCTGTGGTCGCTGTTGTCCTTCCTAGGCACCGTCCGCTGGGACATGTGAGGAGATGGCGGAATCCTCCGGTGTACCGAACGCTGGTGGACCTGTTGATAATGGAGGAGCGACATTTAATCATCACCTACAGGTTTGACCGTGCCTCAATCCAGGAACTGTGTACCCAGTTGGAGCCTGACCTGATGTCAGCAATCCGCCATCCCACAGGGATCCCCCCTCAAGTGCAGGTGCTATCAGTGCTCCATTTCCTTGCAAGTGGGTCATTTCAAACAACAGTGGCCATAGCATCAGGGGTGTCCCAGCCTATGTTTTCCAACGTGTTGTCCAGAGTGTTGTCTGCCCTGCTGAAACACATGCGGAGCTATATCGTTTTCCCTCAGGTGGAGGATTTGCCTACAGTTAAAGGTGACTTCTATGCCCTTGGACATATCCCTAACATCATAGGTGCCATTGATGGGACCCATGTAGCTCTGGTCCCCCCCCCACAGGAGTGAACAGGTGTACAGGAACCGGAAGAGTTATCATTCGATGAATGTACAGATGGTATGTTTGGCAGACCAGTACATCTCCCAGGTAAATGCTGTGTTCCCTGGCTTTGTGCATGACGCCTACATCCTGCGGAATAGCAGCATCCCTTATGTGATGGTTCAACTCCAGAGGCACCGGGTGTGGCTATTAGAGGACTCTGGTTACCCCAACCTGTCCTGGCTATTGACCCCAGTGAGGAATCCCAGGACCAGGGCAGAGGAACGCTACAATGAGGCCCCTGGGCGGACTATGAGGGTGATCGAACGCACCTTCGGCCTCCTGAAGGCCAGGTTCAGGTGCCTCCATATGACAGGTGGTTCCCTATTCTACTCAACAAGGAAGGTGTGCCAGATCATCATCGCCTGCTCTATGCTTCACAATCTTGCTTTGCGACGCCAGGTGCCTTTTCTGCAGGAGGATGGTCCAGATGACGGTGTTGTGGCAGCTGTGGAGCCTGTGGACAGTGATGAGGAGGAAGCAGAGGAAGAAGACATTGACAACAGGGACTCAGTTATCCAGCAATATTTCCAGTGGGACACAGGTGAGAACACATTCCTGCCTACTACGAGTACTTTCACACGTCTACCTCTATCCTGTCTGTCGATTTCAACCAGTATATGGTAACTGAGTTGTACATTTCCATTACGGTTTCACAGGTGTGGTTACCAACGTGTGACATCTGCTTAGATTCCTCATGGACTTGAGATGTGTGACATAGGTATGTTGACATTACATTTGAGAACGGATGTTGTCACTGCCATTGCTAATACACATTTTCAAAATAACAGACTGACTCCAGATTGTTTTGTGCTTCAAGGGTGTTTATTGAAGTGCTAAATATTGGAGGGGGGTGGTAAAATGGTGATGGGTGAGGGTGGAGGAATGTCCATGGCAGAGTCCAGTCTATTAGCCTCACAGGTGCACTGCCCATATGGGCATAGGAAGTGGAGCTGGGGCAGTTCCAATATGGACAGGGTTACAAAGTGGGACAGTGGGATGACAATCAGGGTGGCCTACTTTCTTGGAGGGGGTCTTGGCATCGTGCTCTGTCCTGTTCCTGGATCTCAAGGACCGCTTGCGGGGTGGTTCTCCGTCTGCAGGGGGTGGGGTGCTGGTGTGGTGGTCCTGTGTCGGTGTCTCCTGTCCAGTAGCGCCGGCAGAGGTGGTGGGCAGTTCTTTGTCCATGCTAGTGTCAGGGGCCCCTTGGAGTGCCACGGTGTTCCTCCTGGTGTTAAGTATCTCCTTCAGCACCCCTACAATGGTGCCCAGGGCGGTGCTGATGGTTCTGAGTTCCTCCCTGAAGCCCAAATACTGTTCCTCCTGCAGGCGCTGGGTATCCTGAAACTTGGCTAGTACCGTTGCCATCGTCTCCTGGGAGTTGTGGTAGGCTCCCATGATGGAAGAGAGGGCCTCGTGGAGAGTGGATTCCCTAGGCCTGTCCGCCCCCTGTCGCACAGCAGCCCTCCCAGTTCCCCTGTGTTCCTGTGCCTCCGTCCCCTGGACCGTGTGCCCACTGCCACTGCCCCCAGGTGCCTGTTGTTGTTGGGGTGGTGGGTTATCCTGGGTTCCCTGTAGTGGTGGACAGCTGATTGACGTGTCCTGGGTACGGAGGTATGGGCCCGCTGGGTGGGTGCTGTGCTGGTGTTACCAGATGGTGGAAGGTCTGTGGTGGCCTGTGACTGGGTGTGGGGAACCGACTGTCCCGAGGCCCACGATGGTCCGGGCTGGTCATCTGGATCCAGTTGGCCAGAGCTGCTGTCATCACTGTGGGCCTCTTCTGTGGGTGGGGTAGGGATGTCTGGACCCTCCTGTCTGGTGACGTTGGGTAGTGGTCCTACAGGGGTATAAAAGCATGATTATTGCATCTGTGTGTTTCATGGTGTGCAATGGGTGGGTGCGCGTGTACCCCAGTGCTAGCATTCCTGTGTGGGGGCTTGTGTGATGATGGTTGAGGGGGGTGTTATGGGTATGTGCATTGGGCATGCTTTAATGAGGGGTGTCCATGCTTTGTTGTGTCATGCAGGGCTTGGTGTTGGGATGGGTGGTTTGTGTTAGTATTACATGTGTGAGGAGTTGGAGTGATAGGGGAGGGGGTGAGGGTGGGGGTCTGTGATAGCATGCAGGTAGGGTGGGGGATATGATAGTTAAGATTTGACTTACCAGAGTCCATTCCTCCACCGACTTCTCCGATGCCCTCAGGATGCATAATAGTCAAGACCTGCTCCTCCCATGTTGTTAGTTGTGGGGAAGGAGGTGGGGGTCCGCCACCAGTCCGCTGTACCGCGATGTTGTGCCTGGAGACCATGGAACGCACCTTCCCCCGTAGGTCGTTCCACCTCTTCCTGATGTCGTCCCGATTTCTTGGGTGCTGTCCCACTGCGTTGACCCTGTCGACTATTCTTCGCCATAGCTCCATCTTCCTAGCTATGGAGGTGTGCTGCACCTGTGATCCAAATAGCTGTAGCTCTTCCCGTACTATTTCCTCCACCATGACCCTGAGCTCCTCCTCCGAGAACCTGGGGTGTCTTTGCCGTGCATGGGGTGGTGTAGGTGATTTGTGGGGTGGTGTATGTGGTGATGAGTGTGGTGATATGTAGTGGTATGTGGTGTTTTGTGCGTGGAAGTAGTGTGGGTGATGGTGTTGTGTGCCTCTGTATGGTGGGGTTGTCTATGCTGTGCTGTCTCTCTGGCCTTCGTCGAAAGTTTTTGTCGTAAGGGTTTGTGGGTGATGTGGGTGTGTGTTTTATATAGTATTGATTGTGTGGGAGTGGTGTGTGTATGTGTATCAGGTGTGTGTATTTCGAATTGTCCAATGTGGCAGTGTTTTGGAGATGTGTGTGTATTTTGAACGTGGCGGTGTGTACCGCCAATGGAATACCGTGGTTGAAAGACCACCGCGTGGATTCGTGGGTCGTGATAGCATGGGCGTGTTTCTGTTGGCGTGACGGTGGAGGTTTTGTTTTCGCCAGTTTATCACTGACCTTTGGTGTGGCGGACTTGTGTGGGTGTCTGAATTTTGGAGGATTCTGAAATGTGGGTCATAATAGCTGTGGCGGAATTCCGCGGCCGCGGCGGTGTGTTTGCGGTCTTCTGCATGGCGGTAAGCGGCTTTTACCGCCAATGTTGTAATGACCCCCTAAGTGTGCACACAGTGATGCCCATGTGATAAAATCTTGACACAAGCAACTATGCATGTAACCCTTTTTTGTAAATTTTATCATGAATGTAGGAAAACATATTTAAGGTTAGCTGTGTTTTAGCAAATTGTTTTATAAACCTAAGAACAAGGAAAGGATTGCAGGACTCTTGGTTGCACTTTCATATCATTATGAGCAGTCCACTCTTCATTCTAGTCCAGTGTACCTATGAATCTTTAAATGGAATTTATTTCTAAGATTGAGGGCCTCATTGTGACATTGGTGGTCCCACTACAGTCAATGCCAATTCCTCAGGGAAGATGTCTCCTCCATGCCAGTGGCGTCCCCTCCACAGTTATATTACAATGTTCCTGACGGGCTGACCGGCGGGAACATTTTATTGCGATGTTCCCACCGGGCTGACCAGTGGGAACAGTGCCACGGGATTGGCCTCAGCTTCCTTGAAGACGCAGAGGCCAATACCATAGCACACCAGCACCCTCGGAATGCGCACTGTCTGAGAACAGACAGTGCGCATTACAAGGGTGCTGGGTAGGACAGTCCAGGGGCGCCCCTGTGACCCCTGGCACTGGCTTTCTGCAAGCCTTTCCAAGGGGGTGTGACCACCATGGAAAGGCTGGCGAAAAGCTGAATTGTAATCAGCACAGCGGCACTGAGTTTAGCACCACCGTGGCTGACCACAACTCAGGGGGCCGTCTAACCATCGGAAACCAAGTTCCTGGTGGTGACAGTGGTCTTTAGACGTTCCTGCCTGCCAGGGTCGTAATGTGGCCGTGGGACTGCCAGGAGTGCGGTGGTCCCACCACCACTGCGAGTTTAGCGTCCTCAAGACTGTCACACTCATAATGAGGCCCTGAGACTGAAGTCCCCTAATTGCAGCACTTTAACTTTTAAAAATATGCACCCCAGCCATCCTTCAAAGAAGCAGTTAACTTTGAAGATTGATAAGGAAGGTTTACACTGCTTGCACTTTAATCAGAAACTGCTCTGAGGAAATGAAAATCTTTTTAAGAATGTGATTGTTTTTAACTCTATTTGAATCTTATCAAGGTATAATTTTGTTTTCCATTTTTATGGGTGCAGTATTCATTTAATAAGTGGAAAAGGAGTTATGACCTTTTTTATGTTTAATATTAGCATTTTTATTATGATACACTGTTTTAAGATGTTGTGCTTTTATAGCTCATCTATGATATGAAGAGAATATGAAACAAATAAAGTTTATTCTGATCTGATACACCAGACAATAAAGAAGTATGTCAAAGCTTTCTACACCTACCTTCCTACACATGTGACTGTCTCTTCTACTCAGTAAGATCAAATGGTGACCTCAGTATTCCAAGGCTCCAACTCCAAAAAATTGTACATTGCCCACTCATTCATGTATGTACAGGATATATATAATGATAAACTTTATCACATCATCAAAACTCACAACCTAAAGCTCTCAGACAGTAAATTCTTAAACTAAAACTAAACTACTCCTTGCAATTATTAGCTTCCTATGACTGGAGAAAAGAAGAGTTCCAAAAATAAAAAAAATCTCCCTGTACAAAGAGATGTCAAATATTTAGAAAATCATCCAGTCTCAAATTAATGGATTACCAAGCACATGAAATTCGAGGGATACCAATACACAGCTTCCCTGATTCTGAGAGCAAATGTTTTGGGCACCAGGGAAACCATTTCTGGAAGAAGATATTGCTCATTCTCCACGTGTAGACATTGCAAGGATGTATGTGAAACCTTAGTGCATTTGCCAGGTGAAGGTCCTAAAAACATAGGGCAAAGAAATCAAAAGAAATAATACAATTCTTGAACTTTTCATTAATAGAGCAAAAAGATGTGGTTGAAGGACATATTGGGAACCTCCTAGTAAGAATAGTCAAGAATCCCTAATGTAGTATTCACCAAAGTTTCAATCCTGTGTGAAAACTCAATAATTCCCTTGAACATGTATTTGAGAGCAAAGTCCATTACTACAATGCATTATATCAATAACTCAAAATTCTAACAAACTGTTCTACTGTGAAATTTCATGGTTTCATCATAGGGTGTCGGAGTATTTGGCCTCAGTGTAATTACATTGCTCTTACTGATCTTGGGCTACAAATGTCTTTCTTGTTTAAGAAAAACGTATGCCTGACTACTTTGATGGACACATTTAAAATGTTCCGATTATTCATGGACAGCTATTAGTTTGGCTTAAAACATAAATATACATTGACTTGTGTGTTGTAGTTTGTTTTAGTTTGAATATTATTATAGAAATGTTGCCACATAACACCCCAATAAATAATATTAGACATTGAAACTCAGATGTGTGTGTGAATTGAGGGTAGATTACCATAAAGGTTGCTCAATAATGTTATTCGTAATATACACATATAATCAGCACATGTCACACTATTGTGTGCTAAACATATGCTCACTAAACCTTACTCTGCACAGGACATTTGCATATGGTTGATCCAGAAGTGCAAAAAGACATAGCCAATTTGTCTTGCTAGAGAAGTACTGGAGGGTGTACTGCCTTCATCCAATATGTGATTCATGTTTCTGTGAGGATACCTTTAGGTGTAGTTGTACTCTGGAACAATATTTGTGTTGTTGGACGCAGAAATAATACCTCAGAATAAATCATAGTGTGTAGTTGCAGAAAGAGCCAAAATTGTTCTTCATCTAATTTGTGACATGCATGAATGGATGAACGAGATTCCCACTGTCCCTACCTACTATATAGAAATAACAAAGCCAAGGGACTAGGCTTAAAACATCAGCAGGGAAAGAAGGCCCGTTGAGCTTGACTCTAGTATGATATTGTGAAAAGACATGAGAGGTGTAGGATAAGTGGTAGGCCCTTGGGCCATCGGTGGAATACCATTACTCTTATTGTTTTTTCTTTTAATCAATGGGGATGGTGGATTCCTTATTTCTAGCCCCAAGCGGGTAGTGCCTGCTAGGCGCGACCGGTCCATGGACTGTGGCAGGTGAGCAGTTTGTCTAGGGTGGTATACCTGTCAAATGATAATGCAGGTGTCCTAAAGTGATTTCATGAAGGACAGAAACCTCCCACTGACTTGCTTGATCTTGATTTTACAGCCCATAAAATTGGAGCCTCATGATACTTCTGACTTTTTGATTTTTAAGCAGGAGGTGTCAAAAAAGTTATGACAAGGATAACTGGCTTGTGGTGGCAATACATTCAAAACAAATTTGTTTTGTGATCCTTAGATGTCAGTTCATCAACCATTGGATTGTTCACTTACTTATAGAGAACATGAGCAGGTTTAGACCGACATGAGACAGGTTTGTTTTCCCTTAATAACGATGTGTTATTTCAATAGTAATCCTGCCCAGTACGAGAGAAACCACAGGTTCAGACATTTGCCTATGTACTTGGCTGAGGAATCAATGAGGGGAAGCTACTGCCTAAGGGATCATGACTGAATGCCACAAAGACAGAAGCCCCCCAAACCGTAGCAATATCATAGTGCTGTGGATCCTTGTTTGGTCTGGGATAGCCAGCCTTGAGGATTGTGTGTAGAGGACTGGCTCAAGGACTGGAGAGTGGACAGGTAGGGTTGCCTCCATCGCCCTCAGTGCACCGCATGTTTGTGGGGCTCCTGGTCATTCATTATTCATTTGTACGACCTGATTCTGGGTAAGGGTTTTATGAGAAGCAGAGTGGCTAGCTTGCTGCAATTAACCAAACAATCGAACATTTATAGAGCACAGCAAATCACCCATTAGGGTCTTGAGGTGCTGGAGCTGTATGCCATTGCGTGGAGGTATGATCATTCAAACATACAGGTCTTTACTCTCTTCTGAATTGCTGGAGTGATGGTGCACACCTGAGGCCGGGGGAGGTTGTTCCAAGCCTTGGCTGCCAGGTGTGAGAAGGAACGTCCTCTACTGTTGGCTCGACTGAACCATGGGGTTTCTGTGAGAGAGAGGGAAGCTGATCCGAGGTGTCTGGTCAGTTGGTGGAAGGTCAGGCATTTATTAATGTATGCTAGCGCTTCGTTGTGCAGGGCCTTGTAAGCGTGGGTTAGCATCTTGAACTTGCATATCTTCTGAGTCGGAAGCCAGTGTAGTTTCTTGAGGGTGTGATGGGGATCCTTCTGGGGAGGTCGAGCATGAGTCTTGCAGCTGAGTTCTGTATTGTCTGGGGTCGCTTCATGAGGCGTGTTGTGATTTCTATGTAAAGCCTGCTTCTGTAGTCCAGTCTGCTGATGATGAGCGCCTCCGTGATGGTCCTTCAAGTGTTTGCTGGGAGCCGCCTGAAGATTTTCCAGAGCATGCAAAGGGTGTGGAAGCAGGCGGATGAGACTGCATTGACTTGGTCCATCATGGATAACTTGCTATCCAGGGTGATGCCAAGGTTGCAGGCATCTTCTGTTGGGGTGGTGGGGTGCTGAGCTCTGTGGGCCACCATGTGTCAACCTATGGCGAGGAGTTGTTTCCGAATAGGAAGGCTTCAGTTTTTCCAGTGTTGAGTTTGGGGCAGTTGTCCTTCATGCAGTCTTCTAATTACATCACGCACCTGTGGAAGTTAGCTTTTGTGGTGGAGGGATATTGAAACAGTAAGAGGATGAGCTGAGTGTCGTCAGCATAGGAGATAATGTTGAGTCCATGTGATCTGTTGGGGATCGCCAGTGGGGTCATGTAGGCATTGAAGAGGGTCAGGCTGAGGGACAATCTTTGGGGGGCTCCACAGCTGATCTTTTTGGGCTCAGGTGTACTGTGGGAGACAGATCCTTTGGGTTTCGCTGGTGAGGTACGAGGGGATCCATTTGAGGGCGTTTGCTTGAATCCTGATGTGGTGGAGTCTGTTGATCAGGATGTAGTGGAAGACTAGTCAAATGCGGCAAACAGGTCCAGGAGGATGAGGCTGCTGTTTGGCCATCGTCCAGGAAGGCTCTAATTTCATCCTCGACTGCACTCAGGGATGCCCTTGTGTTGTGGTTAGCTTGAAATCCAGATTGGGAGGGGTTCAGGGTGTTTTGATCTTCTAGGCGTTGGGTAAGTTGCTGGCTGGATACGGAAGCAGAGAGATGGGCTAGCAAGTCTTCAATTCAGATGGGATTTTTCAGGAGGGGCCTCGCTTCAGCGTATTTTCAGACCTCTGAGTAGGAGGCTGCAGTGATGGAGGTATTCAGGACCTTCCTGAGCTTGTTGCTGATTGTCTTGCTTCCAAGGTTGAAGACGTTGTAGGAGAAGGGTCTGTGGGTGCTCCAGAGTTCACTGAGTTCATGATGGAGATAGTGTCTTGCGCAGTGAGGAGTTCCCAAAGGGTGAGAAGGTGTTCAGGTTTTGTGTTCGTGCATGTGAGCTGGTTGATGCTGTCTATGGCTGAGGGTTGGCATTCTAAGTCTTTGTAGATGGCTGAGATCTGTCATTGAAGAAGTCCACAAGGTTTTCACACAGCGCCTGGGTGGGAGTGATGTTGTTCTTGGTGACTGCTGGATTGGTGAACTCCTTCAAGACGGCAAAGAGTTCTTTGCTTTGGATTGTGCTGGCTTTTATGCGGTCTGCTGGTGCATTCTTCTTGGGTTTTTTTGGGAGGCAGTGGTACTGGTTGAGAGCAGACCTGAGTGCGGTCTTCTGTTTTATTGCTGATGTGCCACTTCCTTTCAAGTTGTTGGCAGTTGCATTTGGTGGAGTGAAGTTCCTCGGTGAACCAGCTTGCTCTTTTTCTTTGATATTTGACCTTGGCTGTCATGATGGGGGTATCGCGTAGGAGCATTCGGTGATCCATTAGGAGAAGCTCGTTGCTGCTTGTTCAGGGTTGTGTGTGGATTATGGGAGGTGGGAGCAGAAAGCAACATTCACTGATCTTTTTATACCTTTTTCCAGTTTCTTCATGTGGATCTAGGGGGCAAGGTGCCGGGGTAGGTGGGTCCTGAGATGGTGAAGTGTACACTGTGGTGGTCAGACCAGGTGAGTGATGTTTTGTGGATGTACCTAATTCTCCCGCTGGAGGTGAAGATGGGGTGGATCCTGTGTCCTGCTATGAGAGTAGGGTTGGCGACAAGTTTCTTGAGACCGATGTTGCTCAAGCTTTCCAGAATCTCAGATCCGCAATCTTTTGAAGGTCATCCTCTGAGACAATCTTATATCTCTGTCAGTAGGTGTCCGTTCCCCCTGGGGTTCCTCTCTTTGCAGGCCAGTAGGAGGGACAGACTGCAAGATGCGCAAGACTATCTCTGCCATGTGTAGTGCAACATAGGAGCCTTCCCCTCCTGCCCTGCTCAGTCCTGGAATGGGGTCCCAAACCCTTGCAGCTCAGCAGGGTAGCCAGGACGACCAAAGTGGGCACCAGTGGAGTCACCAGGAGGCAAGAAGCTGATCAGTGGCTCAAGGAAGGAGCATCTGGAGTGCTGGCTTCACTGTCAGCTGTCGCTTCAGCACTCTGTATAACAAAGGAAGGGATACCCAGTAACCATTTGTGAGCTTGAGTAACAGGATCAGCAGAAGCCAATGGCCAACAAGGGTGTCATTCATAAAGCAGAGTAGACTTACTCCAGATATTTAGACCTCTAAGATATATGATGTATTGAATCAAATCATAAGAATTAAATGCAATCAAGTGTTCAACTTTATTAAAACAAATACACAACTCAAATGAATTGGTTAAATAAAATCAATCACGGAAAACACAATGAATAACAAAAATTTATTAAAAAACAGGGGTACAAAATTAAAGCTTTTGCATTCACTGTATGTGTATTACAGAATAACATACATTTGCAGGGATACAGAGAAAAATCATCAGCACACATATGTCTAGTGTGTAATTTGTGCATGTTGTTACAATAATCACATGGGAGACAAATGTATGTCATCCCCACTCTCAAGAAACAATCAGAAGAAAATATCCATGACCTGTTAAATGTGTTCTAATGGTAAGTAGTGAGTCCCCTTGTTGGCCTTTGACTTCAATTGAGCCTGGGCACTCCGGAAACCAGTTTGACACAAGCCATTTTGTTCCTGGGCTGGCTGACCAGATTACGTGGTGGTGGCTGGCCATCCATATAACTTGTTGTGGTGGGTGGCAGACCAAATGACCAGTGGGCCAACCAGCGCAGCTAACTCTGACTTGTTTCTCCCTCCTGGTTCTATGTGGGATCTTAATAGTTAAGAAAAAATGGCCTTCGAGCAGGCCCTGGAGAGAGGATGTTTGCTGGGGCTTATCCCTCCATGGCTCCCCACGCTACAGCACCAGGAAGGTAGAAGGCGCTGACCAGGTGCACCAGTTGCTGATGGTCTGGGGTGACAGCCCCTAACTAGGGCATGGTGGCTGCAGAATGGATAGGACTCTTGTGCCCCCCTAGGTGTGGGGCAGAGATGGGACCCTAACATGAAGGTCCAGCCAGCAGGCAGATCCCGGGGCAGGGCGGCGTCAGACTAGAGAGGAGTCTAGAGCTCCTGTGGGTTGAAAAGCTGCAATAATTCGCAGCAACAGGCGGGCCAAGTCATGGTTTTCACCTGGGTGGCCAGATCCTCACAGACAAGTGCTCCAGGCACTGGGTACAGCCACAGTCCCTACCTGTGCCTGGGTGGCGTCAGACCGGAGAGGATTCTGGAGCACCTGTGGGCTGAACAGCTCCCCAATCCCCTGTGGGAGGTGAGCTAATCCATGGCTTTCACCTAGAAGTCCCTGTCACTAAAAGGCAGGGATCCAAGCACGCAGCAGGGTCCCCTTCTCTTCCCCGGCTATGGTGGGGTCGAACCAGGGAGAAGTTTGGGTCTCCTGTGGGATGAACAGCTCTAGTAATACCCTTCTTGGAGGCCCAGTCCCTGCAGGCCTTTGGTACCAGCCAGCAGGCAGAGCCTCCTATCATCAAAGTAGCACCTCACCTGCACGGGTTTACCAGGTTTTAAGATGTCCACAAGTTACATTTTTAACTTTGTTTTGACAAAAAGATCAACAGTGACATTTCATTCACAAAGTCAATCCAGCCAATGGACGAGTATAGGAGTGCCGACTCAGTGATCTATGTCACCAGCCCACCCGTTCTAATCTGAATTATGCAAGACCTGGAATTATGGTGGGCGGACAAAGAGAAGGCTGGAGGCTGGGACTTCAGCATTGGAATAAGTACATTGACCCTGTCAGAATGGATGGGGCATTCACTGTAGCCTGTGATTATGCAGACAGTGGGGCAGAAGACATGCCAGAGTCTCTAATATTGGATTATGGATGGGAGGTGTCAGTCTAACAACGGCAACTCATAAAAAATGTTTCCTGCTGCTGCAAAAGGCCAATTGTCCTCTTTTTCTTTTATACAATTTTCAGCTTTGTACATCACGCAGCTTGTAGAGTTAAATAAAATGCTGTAAACTTTCATATATTCTAGATTACACCAACGCCAAAAGCAGTGATAATCAACTAATTGATTCAACAAATGCCAGCTAGGCTAGACAGGAGCAAACAAACAGATAATTGATAATTTGGTTGCGCTTACACATGCGATGCGCTCTCCTGTGAAACTACTCTATAATGTTTCCAAGAAATATAGAGCCTTCTAGAAAGCAACGTAGTAGGACTTATACACTTATTTCTGTGCATAGAAAGAACTGTGAAACAGTGACACAACTAAAGGTCAAAAATGGCACATGAGACAAGTGCTGAAAACATGACTTCCTTAAGAAGGCATTTGGATCATCTGAGGGCACTACAGACCTCTTGCAGTGTAACCGAATAAGAAGTTGCAATGCCGTGCAGACTTATCTGGAGCACAGTAAAAAACTCACAAGAGTAAACAAATGTCCACATGGTGGGATGCAAACATAGCATTCATTCCCATGAAAAACAGGTCAGAGCAGGTGGTCGAGTAATTGGGAAGTCAAGAGGGAGGGTGAGGGTGTCTGCATTGCAGACACTGAAATTCGCGACGGGTGCAACTGCACCCGTCGCACCCTTCCCACTACGCCGGCTCCATTCGGAGCCGGCGTCCTCGTGGGAAGGGGTTTCCCGCTGGGCTGGCGGGCGGCCTTCTGGCGGTAGCCGCCCGCCTGGCGGGAACTGCCGAATGACCACACCGCGGTCAAAAGACCGCGGCGGCCATTCTGTGTTTCCCGCTGGGCTGGCGGGCGACCGCCAGAAGGCCGCCCGCCAGCCCAGCGGGAAACCCCTTCCCACGAGGACGCCGGCTCCGAATAGAGCCGGCGTAGTGGGAAGGGTGCGACGGGTGCAGTTGCACCCGTCGCGAATTTCAGTGTCTGCAATGCAGACACTGAAATTCTATGTGGGGCCCGCTTACGGGGGCCCCTGCAGTGCCCATGCCATTGGCATGGGCACTGCAGGGGCCTCCAGGGCCCCACGACACCCCTCACCGCCATCCTGTTCCTGGCGGTCGGAACCGCCAGGAACAGGATGGCGGTGAGGGGGTCGGAATCCCCCATGGCGGCGCAGCAAGCTGCGCCGCCATGGGGGATTCCTCAGGGCATCGGAAAACTGGCGGGACACCGCCGGTTTTCCTGTTCTGACCGCGGCCAAACTGCCGCGGTCAGAATGCCCTGCGGGGTACCGCCAGCCTGTTGGCGGTGCTCCCGCCAACCCGGGCCCCGGCGGTCCTTGACCGCCGGGGTCGGAATCAGGCCCATACTGTCAAACAGCTAAAAGGGTTCTGCAGGGAGATGAGTGTACCCACCCAAGGGGCCTCCAGAAAGGAAGACTTTCAAGTGGCGCTGAGGGCCTGGTCAGAAGCCCATTTAGAGGAGGGTGCTGAGGAGGAGGAGCCAAAAGATGGCCCCCCAGAGGATTTTTTGCCATCAGTGGGTGATGTTACCACTGCAATTGTGTCCCCTTCAAGAACAGGGAGCAGTGTCTCTGATAAAGGCCTGACCGCAGAGGAAAGGAGAGAGGAGAGGGAGTTCCAATTGCAAATGGCAAGACTGAAAATTGAGGCTCAACAGGAGGAAAGAAGGGCAGAGAGAGCCTTGGCTGAAAATAAACTTTTGTTGGCTCATGAACTGAGTCTCAAGGAGCTGGATCTCAAGGCAAAGCAGTCTGAATCCAGCAGTAATGGTGGAAGCATACAGACAGGACCTGCTGGAGAAAAGAAGGTTCGTATACCCCAAAATGTGGTGCCCAG
Source organism: Pleurodeles waltl (assembly GCF_031143425.1). NCBI lineage: Eukaryota > Metazoa > Chordata > Amphibia > Caudata > Salamandridae > Pleurodeles > Pleurodeles waltl. The sequence continues at coordinate 793,395,792 of NC_090443.1, forward strand.
TTTTGTGGTTTGGAGATGACATAGATAAATTGCTAGCTGCTTATGAAGTTGCACTAAGGGCTCATGAGGTTCCTGAAGGGCAATGGGGTACAGCTATGTGGAGTTATGTGCCACCATTGGGAAGGGACACAATTCTCACATTGGACAGACCAGATCAAAACACATACCCACTTCAAAAAGCCATTTTACTTGCCAAGTTTGGGCTGACCCCTGAGAAATACCGTTAGAGGTTCAGGGACCGCACCAAACTATCCACACAAACATGGGTAGATTTCTTTGACTTTTCCAGTAAGGCACTGAATGGATGGGTGCGGGGCTGCAAAGTAGATGATTACACAGGATTGTATAATTTGATTCTGAGAGAGCATATGCTTAGTATTTGTTTTACAGAGTTGCACCAGCACCTAGTAGACAGTAAGCTGACTGATCCCAGGAAGCTTGCTGAGGAGGCGGACCTCTGGACTAGTACCAGAGTGTCCAAAAAGGTATCTTGGGGGGACACCCTTAAAGGTGGTCAGGGTTCCCATGAGAAGAAAGACGGGGGAGAAAAACTTAAAAACAAGGAGTTCTCAAAAGGCCCCCAAAATAGTTCCCAAGGGAGTAGTGGTAACCAGTCCTGGTCTGATTCTCAAAAGAGAGGTTTTACTGACCATAAGACAGGGAGGTTTGTACCCCACTGTGCAGAATGCAGTAAGTATGGGCACTCTGAGGGCGACTCCAAGTGTCCCAAGAGGGCACAGCCCCCCAAAGGAGGGCAGACACCTGGGTTGGCTAGCGTAGCGCTCGGGGAGGAGATGGTCCCAGTCAGTTTTGGGGAGCAGACAGAGGTAACCCTAGTGTCCCTGGGGGATGCAGAGATGGTGCCAAAAACCCACATACCTAACAATACTTCCAAGTATAGACAGTGGGTCACCATCAATGGACAAAGGGTGGAGGCTCTGCGTGACACAGGAGCCAGCATGACTACTGTCAAGGGTCAGCTGATGTCAGTAGAGCAGGTCATCCCAAATATATTCCACCAAGTCATAGTCACCGACAATCGTGAGAGCCACCTACCAGTAGCTCTGGTTCCCTTTGAGTGGGGGGGTCTCTGGTACTCTAAAAGTAGCTGTGAGTCCTGCCATGCCTGTAGATTGTCTGTTAGGCAACGACTTTGCGCACACTACCTGGAAGGAGGTAGAGCTAAGGTCTCACTTGGAGATGTTAGGATTGCCTGACTGGGTCTGCATGACCACACAGTCCATGGCTGCCCGAGAGGGAAGTCAAGGGCGTCTGGAGCCTGGAACAATGGCCCAGACAACTGCCAAGAGGAGAGGCAAGGGGCGCGGGAAACCGGTCTCAGACGTTCCCACAGTGGTTTACGGGGTTCCTGAGGAGGAGGCCCCTGAGCCAACTGGAGAAGACATTGCCGCCCTAGGTGACCTACCTGAGCTTGCTGGCTGGCAAGTTGAGGGCGGGCCCACCAGGGAGGAATTCTGCAAGGCGCAGAAAGAATGTCCCACTCTAGAGGGCATGAGGAAGCAAGCCTCAGCCCAGGCAGCATGTGAAGCCTCTGGAGATCACCACATATATTGGGAGAATGATCTCCTCTACAGTGAGCCTAAGGTTCCGGCCATTGGGGCAGCACGTGCGCTAGTGGTCCCCCAGTGTTACCGGACCTTCCTACTGGGACTGGCTCACGACATTCCCCTGGCAGGCCATTTGGGGCAAGACAAGCCCTTTGCCAGGCTTGTAACCCACTTCTATTGGCCCAGAATGAGGACAAACTCAGATACGTTCTGTAGGTCCTGTCCTGCCTGCCAGGCCAGTGGTAAAACAGGAAAAAGGGTTAAGGCCCCCCTGATTCCACTCCCTGTCGTTGGCACCCCCTTTGAAAGGGTGGGCATCGACATTGTTGGTCCATTGGACCCCAAAACTGCCCTAGGCAACAAGTTCATCCTGGTTTTGGTGGACCATGCCACCCGTTACCCAGAGGCAATCCCTCTGAGGACCATAACTGCACCGGTGGTGACCAGAACTCTGATCGGGATATTTACCCATGTGGGATTCCCAAAGGAGATAGTGTCTGACAGAGGCACTAACTTCATGTCTGCATACATGAAGTCTATGTGGGATGCGTGTGGTGTAACCTACAAGTTCACCACACCCTATCACCCCCAATCTAATGGTCTAGTGGAGAGATTCAACAAGACCTTGAAAGGCATGATCGCTGGCCTCCCTGAGGCGTAAGTGGGACGTCCTCTTACCATGCCTTCTCTTTGCTTACAGAGAGGTTCCCCAGAAGGGGGTAGGGTTCAGTCCCTTTGAACTCCTCTATGGGTACCCTGTCAGGGGACCCTTAAGCATTGTCAAGGAGGGGTTGGAGAAAGCTCCAAAGGCACCCCCAGGATGTGGTCATCTACATGCTGGCCCTTTGCAACCAGATGAACCGCTTCTGGAAAGTGGCCAAAAGTAACCTTAAGGCCAGTGAAGAGGTAATGAAATGCTGGTATGACCAGAAGCCCTCCCTGGTAGAGTTTCAACCTGGAGACAAAGTGTGGGTAATGGAGCCAGTAGAGCCTAGAGCTCTCCAGGACCGCTGGTCTGGCCCATTTGAAGTGAAGGAGCGGAAAGGGGAGGCCACTTACCTAGTGGACCTCCAATCCCCTAGTAACCCCCTAAGGGTGCTCCATGTCAACCGACTGAAGCCTCATTTTGAGAGGTCTGAATTCAACATGCTTCTGGTGACAGATGAGGGGGCGGAAGAGGAGAGTGAACCTCTCCCCGACCTCCTCGCTGCCAAGGAAGGTGATGGGTCAGTGGAGGGTGTCATTCTCTCTGACTCCCTGACCCTAGACCAGAGAGGGGGCTGCTACCAGTTACTGGAACAGTACTCTTCCCTGTTTTCTTTCACCCCTGGACGCACACACTTGTGTGTCCATGATAATGACACGGGAGACAGTCCCCCTGTAAAGAACAAAATTTACAGGTTGTCAGACAAGGGGAAGGCCAGCATCAAAGAGGAAGTCTCCAAGATGTTGGCTCTTGGGGTTATTGAGAAGTCTAGCAGTACCTGGGCCAGCCCAGCGGTGCTGGTACCCAAGGCTGCTGCCCCTAGTGCCAAGCCAGAACTTAGGTTCTGCGTGGACTACCGGGGTCTCAATTCAGTCACAAGGACTGACGCTCACCCCATCCCCCGAGCTGATGAACTCATAGACAGGCTAGGCGCTGCCAAATTCCTCAGTACTTTTGACCTCACATCAGGGTACTGGCATATCGCCTTGACTGAGGGGGCTAAAGAGAGATCAGCATTTTCCACACCTGAGGGCCATTACCAATTCCGGGTGATGCCCTTTGGGTTGAAAAATGCCCCTGCTACCTTTCAACGGTTGGTTAACGGGATCCTAGCTGGCAAGGATGCCTTCTGCGCAGCCTACCTGGACGACATTGCCGTCCACAGTGACAGCTGGGAGGAACACCTGCTCCACCTCAAGGAGATGCTTCAGGCCCTGCAACAGGCAGGCCTGACCATCAAGGCCAGTAAGTGCCATATTGGGCAGGGTTTCGTGGTGTACTTGGGACACCTAGTAGGTGGTGGCAAGATGCAGCCACTCCAGACCAAGATTGAAACTATCAAGGCCTGGCAACCACCTAGAACACAAACAGAGGTGAGAGCCTTCTTAGGCCTCACCGGATATTACTGCAGATTTGTCAAGGGCTAGGGAACCAGAGTGACACCCTTGACAGAACTCACATCCAAAAAGCAACCTAGGTTGGTGAATTGGACAGAGGCATATCAGAAAGCCTTTGATTCTCTGAAGGAAGCCATGTGCACGGCCCCCGTGCTCAAGGCCCCTGACTACTCCAACAAATTTATCATGCAGACAGACGCTTCAGAGCATGGCATAGGGGTGGTCCTAGCACAGCTAAACGAGGAGGGCCTAGACCAATCAGTAGTCTTTATTAGCAGAAGACTATTACCATGGGAACAGAGGTGGAGTGCTATTGAAAGAGAAGCCTTTGCTGTGGTCTGGGCACTGAAGAAGCTGAGACCATACCTGTTTGGGACTCACTTCCGGGTTCAGACAGACCACAGGCCCCTCAGATGGCTCATGCAGATGAGGGGTGAGAATCCAAAACTCTTGAGGTGGTCCATTTCCCTACAGGGGATGGGCTTTACGGTGGAGCATCGCTCAGGGGTTGACCACGCCAATGCTGATGGTCTCTCCAGATACTTCCGCCTTAGCAAGGAGAGCTCCCAGGAGGTTGGGTAGCTCTCCCCACTTTCAGCTGGGGGAGACACATGTTAGACCGGACAGCCTTAGGGTGGTCACCCCTAACTTTTTGCCTGCCTCCCTCCACTTTTTGGACACTGTTTTTGCTGGTTTTTAGACTCTCTGCACTTTACCACTGCTAACCAGTGCTAAAGTGCATATGCTCTCTCCCTTTAAACATGGTAACCTTGGATCACACCAAATTGGACTATTTGGTTTACTTGTAAGACCCTAGTAGAGTGCACTATATGTGCCTAGGGCCTGTAGATTAAATGCTACTGGTGGGCCTGCAGCACTGGTTGTGCCACCCACTTTAGTAGCCCCTTTACCTTGTCTCAGGCCTGCCATTGCAAGGCCTGTGTGTGCAGTTTCACTGTCACCTCGACTTGGCATTTAAAAGTACTTGCCAAGCCTAAACCTCCCCTTTCTCTACATATAAGGCACCTCTATTGTGTGCCCTAGGTAACCCCTAGAGCAGGGTGCTGTGTGGGTAAAAGGCAGGACATGTGCCTGTGTAGTTTACATGTCCTGGTAGTGTAAAACTCATAACTTTGTTTTTACACTACTGTGAGGCCTGCTCCCTTCATAGGCTAACATTGGGGCTGCACTCATACATTGTTGAAGTGGTAGCTGCTGATCTGAAAGGAGTAGGAAGGTCATATTTAGTATGGCCAGAATGGTAATACAAAATCCTGCTGACTGGTGAAGTTGGATTTAATATTACTATTTTAGAAATGCCACTTTTAGAAAGTGAGCATTTCTCTGCACTTAAATCTTTCTGTGCCTTACAATCCACGTCTGGCTGGGTTTAGTTGACAGCTCCTTGTGCATTCACTCAGACACACCCCAAACACAGGGTACTAAGCCTCACTTGCATACATCTGCATTTTGAATGGGTCTTCCTGGGCTGGGAGGGTGAAGAGCCTGCTTTCACACAAAGGACTGCCACACCCCCTACTGGGACCATGGCAGACAGGATTGAACTGAAAGGGGACCTGGTGCACTTCTGAGCCACTCTCTGAAGTCTCCCCCACGTCAAAGGCACATTTGGGTATAAAACAGGGCCTCTGCCCTACCACCTCAGACACTTCCTGGAGAAGAAACCTGAACCAGAACCTGCATCCTGACAAGAAGAACTGCCTGGCTGCCTAAAGGACTCACCTGACCGGTTTCTACAAAGGACTGCTGCCTTGCTGTTGCCCTGCTGTCTTGCTGCTCCCTAGCTTTGCTGCAGAAGTGCTCTCCAAGGGCTTGGATAGAGCTTGCCTCCTGTTCCCTGAAGTCTCAGGACCAAAAAGACTTCTCTCTTGCAACTGGACTCCTTGTGCAGTGAAAAATTTGACGCATAGCTTGTTCCGCGGTGAAAAATTCACCGCACACATAACCGGAAAAACGCTGTTCGACTTCGCGAGGAAAAGATCGATGCGGCGCCTGCAGTGCGACCAGAACTTTGACGCACGGCCCGCCTGGACAACGCCACCCGACTTCCAGAGGGGAAATCGACGCAGCGCCTGCCAAGAGGGAGAAAATTTCACGCATCGCCCACCAGAACGACGCGCAGCCGGCCAACAAGCCCAGGATTCCACGCACAGACCCTGGGCGTCTGAAAACCCCGCAACCCGAAGAGGAGACTCGTCCGCGTGCCGGAAATCGACTCAACGTCTTCCCCGCGTGGAAAATAACGACGCAAGTCCGTGTGTGAAAGGGCGAAACCGACGCACACACCATTTTTCCACGCATCTCCTCCTCTGCGGCCCTTTGCAGAGATTTTTCACTCCAACCAGGTACTTTGTGCTTGAAAGAGACTTTGGGGGTCATTCAGACCCCGGCGGGCGGCGGGAGCCGCCCGCCTGGCGGGAACCATTCTGTGTTTCCCGCTGGGCTGGCGGGCGACCGCCAGAAGGCCGCCCGCCAGCCCAGCGGGAAACCCCTTCCCACGAGGACGCCGGCTCCGAATGGAGCCGGCGTAGTGGGAAGGGTGCGACGGGTGCAATGCAGACACTGAAATTCTATGTGGGGCCCGCTTACGGGGGCCTCTGCAGTGCCCATGCCATCCCACGACACCCCTCACCGCCATCCTGTTCCTGGCGGTCAGAACCGCCAGGAACAGGATGGCGGTGAGGGGATCGGAATCCCCCATGGCGGCGCAGCAAGCTGCGCCGCCATGGGGGATTCCTCAGGGCATCGGAAAACCGGCGGGACACCGCCGGTTTTCCTGTTCTGACCGTGGCCAAACCGCCGCGGTCAGAATGCCCTGCGGGGCACCGCCAGACCGCCGGGGTCGGAATCAGGCCCTTTGTTTGCTTTTTAAAGACTTAAGACACTTTATATCACTTTCCAGTGATATCCTTACAATTTCTTATTCCATCTTTTATCGTTTTGACCTGCAAATATCCAGATAAATATTATATATTTTTCTAAACACTGTGTGGTGTATTTTTGTGGAGCTATATTGTGTTAGTATATGATTTATTGCACAAATACTTTACACATTGCCTTCTAAGTTAAGCCTGACTGCTCAGTGCCAAGCTACCAGAGGGTGGGCACAGGATAATTTGGATTGTGTGTGACTTACCCAGACTAGAGTGAGGGTCCTTGCTTGGACAGGGTGTAACCTGACTGCCAACCAAAGACCCCATTTCTAACAGAAAGGAACAGTGTCAGGGCAAGTATGATGATTTAGGCGCGGGGGAATACAGAAGAGGTGTGATTTGCTCTATAGAAGTGTGTGTTCATCACTGAAGAGAGGCAAAGAATGTAAAAAAAAGATCTGATTTACCAACTGTGAGCAGTGCATTTACAGAAGTTGTTATGACGTGTTGATAGACAGGAACGGATTCGTAGGTATGCTAGGAAATGATATGTACTACTTTCCCAATGGCACCTCCCAGATGTGTGATGTGGGAAAACCAAAGAGTAACATTTAATAAGTGTAATCAAATGCGGCAATATAGGAGTGTTGTAGACTGCATTTATCATTGAGCTGCAATAGACAGCATCGGTCAAGTAGTTTGCAAAGGAAGGACTGAAGGTGTCATGGTCCATATCTATGATGAGACACTCATTTATGGGACAGAGGCCTTATGGAGCAAGAGGTTTGAAATTGAGCATCTTGTAGGACGATGGAAAAACAGTCTGAAGAGAGGTAACTTAAGAAGGAGTCAGAATGACATGATTAAGGCCCTCATTACAACATTGGTGGTAAAAGCCGCTTTCCGCCATGCACAAGACCGCCAACAAACCGCAGCAGCAGCGGAATTCTGCCACGGTCATTATGACCCACAGCTCGGAATCCGCCAAAATTTAGACACCCACACAAGTCCGCCACACCAAAGGTCAGTGATAAACTGGCGATAACAAAACCTACACCGTCAGGGCAACAGAAATACGCCCACACTGTCACGACCCACAAATCCATGCGGCGTTCTTTCAACCGCGGTATTCCATTGGCGGTACACACCGCTGCGCTCAAAATACACACACATTTACAAAACACTACCACATTGGACAATTGAAAATACACACACCTGATACACATACACACACCACTCCCACACACCCAATACAATATAAAACACACACCCACATCACCCACAAACCCCTACGACCACAATTGCGACAGAAGGCCAGAGAGAGACACTACAATCTACAACCAAGCATCCACAGGCACACAATACCATCACCCACATAACATCCACGCACCTCACACAACACACCACTAAATATCACCCCACATATCACAACACACACCACCCCACACATCACCCACACCACCCCATGGCATGGCAAAGACACCCCAGGTTCTCTGAGGAGGAGCTCAGGGTCATGGTGGAGGAAGTTATCCGGGTACAGCCACAGCTATTTGGATCACAGGTGCAGCACACCTCCATAGCTAGGAAGATGGAGCTATGGCAAAGAATAGTGGACAGGGTCAACGCAGTGGGACAGCACCCAAGAAATAGGGATGACATCAGGAAGAGGTGGAACAACCTACGGGGGAAGGTGCGTTCCGTGGTCTCAAGACACCACCTTGCTGTTCAGAGGACTGGCGGCAGACCCCCACCTCCTCCCCCACAACTAACAACATGGGAGGAGCAAGTCTTGGCTATTCTTCATCCTGAGGGCCTCGAAGGAGTAGCTGGAGGAATGGACTCTGGCAAACCTTAACTACTATATCCCCCACCCTACCTGCATACCATCACATACCCCCACCCTCGCCCTCACCCCCATCACTCCTACTCCTCACAAATGTCCCAATATCACAAACCACACATCCCAACACCAAGCCCTGCATGCAACAACAAAGCATGGACACCCATCACCAATGCATGGCCACCGCACATACCCATACACCCCCCTAAACCATCATCACACAAGGTCCCACACAGGAATGCAAGCACTGGGGTACACGGTCACCCACCCATTGCACACCATGGTACACCCAGATGCAATAATCATGCTTTTACACCCCTGCAGGACCCCTAACCACTGTCACCGCACAGGAGGGTCCACACATGTCCACACCACCAACAGAAGAGGCCCACAATGATAACAGCAGCTCTGTCCAACTGGATCTAGATGACCAGCCAGTCCCATCTGGGACCTCGGGACAGTCGGTTCCCCTCACACTGGCACAGGCCACTACAGAGCTTGCCCCCTCTGGAAACACCAGCACAGCACCCACCCAGCGGGCCCATACCTCTGTCCCCAGGACACGTCAATCAGCAGTGTGTCCACCACCACAGGGAACCCAGGCTAACCCACAACCCGAACAACAACAGGGACCTGGGGGCAGTGGGCATACCGTTCAGGGGACAGATGCCCAGGGAAACAGGGGAACTGGGAGGGCTGCTGTACAACAGGCCCAGGGAACCCACTCTCCAAGAGGCCCTCTCCAACATCGTGGGAGCGTACCATCATTCCCAGGAGACTATGGCAACGGTAATGGACAAGTTTCAGGAGACCCAGCGGCTGCAGGAGGAACAGTATTTGGGCTTCAGGGAGGAACTCAGATCCATCAATTCTACCCTGGGCACCATCGTAGGGGTGCTGAAGGAAGTCCTCAACACCAGGAGGGACACTGTGGCACAACAAGGGACCCCTGACCCTAGCCTGAATGATGAACTGCCCACCACCTCTGCCGGCGCTAGTGGACAGGAGGCACCGCCACAGGACCACCACACAAGCACCCCACCCCCTGCAGAGGTAGAACCACCCCGCAAAATGGTCCCTGAGATCCAGGTCAAAGACAGAGAACGATGCCAAGACCCCAGCCAAGAAATGAGACCACCCCGAATGTCATCCTTTTGTCCCACCTTGTCACCCTGTCCGTACTCAAACTGCCCCAGCTCCACTTCCTATGTCCCTTTGGACAATGCACCTGTGAGACTAATAGACTGGACTCTGCCATGGACATTCCTCCACCATCACCCCTCACCATTTTACAACCCCCTCCAATATTGAGCACTTAAATAAACATCCTTTAAGCACAAAACAATCTGGAGTCTGTCTGTGATTTCGAAATAGTGTATTAGCAATTACAGTGACAAAATGCTCTTTCAATTGTAATGTCAACATACCTATGTCACACAGCTCTAGTCCATGAGGAAACAAAGCAGTTGTCACACAGAAGGACCCACATCTGTGAAATCCTAAGGGAAAGTTACAACTCAGTGACCATACACTGGGTGAAAACGACAGACAGTAGAGCGGTAGTAGTGCTAAAGTACATGTAGTAGGCAGGTTTGTCTTCTTACCTGTGTCTCACTGGAAGTATTGCAGGATCACAGAGTTCCTGTTGTCGATGTCCTCTTCTTCTGCTTCCTTGTCTTCGCTGTCCACTGGCTCCACAGCTGCCACAACACCTCCATCTGGACCATCCTCCTGCAGAAAAGGCACCTGTTGTCGCAAAGCTAAGTTGTGAAGCATACAGCAGGCCACGATGATCTGGCACACCTTCTTTGGTGAGTAGAATAGGGAACCACCTGTCATGTGGAGGCACCCAGAACCTGGCCATCAGGAGGCCGAAGGTCCGCTCTATAATCCTCCTAGTTCGCCCATGTGCCTCATTGTAGCGTTCCTCTGCCCTTGTCCTGAGATTCCTCACTGGGGTCAGTAGCCATGAGAGGTTGGGGTAGCCAGAGTCACCTGCAAATGGCGAGGGACAACTGTTAGACACACACTAACCTGTAGAGATATCCCCAGACCCAGAAAATTATTCCCACTGATTTGGTTCCAGGTGCTCACCTAATAGCCACACACAGTGATTCTGGAGTTGCCCCATCACATAAGGGATGTTGCTATTCCGCATCATGCACTGAGCCAGGGAATTTGGCATTAACATGGGAGATGTACTGGTCTGCCAAACACACCATCTGCCCATTCCTCGAATGGTAACTCTTCCGGTTTGGGGGGGGGGGCCAAGGCCACATGTGTCCCATCAATGGCACCTATGATGTTGGGGATATGTCCCAGGGCATAGAAGTCACCTTTCACTGTAGGCAAATCCTCCACCTCAGGGAACACGATGTAGCTCTGCATGTGTTTCAGCAGGGCAGACAACACTCTGGACAACATGTTGGAAAACATAGGCTGGGACATCCCTGATGCTATGGCCACTGTAGTTTGAAAAGACCCACTTACAAGGAAATGGAGTACTGACAGCACCTGCACTTGAGGGGGATTCTTGTGGGATGGCGGATAACTGACATGTCTGGCTCCAACTGGGCACACAGTTCCAGGATTGTGGCACGATTAAGCCTGTAGTTGATGACTACATGTCTTTCCTCCATTGTCGACAGGCCCACCAGCGGTCTGTACACCGGAGGATGCCGCCATCTCCTCACATGTCCCAGCGGACGGTGCCTATGAAGGACAACAGCGAGCACAGAGTCAACCAACTCAGAGGTACGTAAACACAGCTTACTCAGAAAACCATTAATAATCCAAATTTTGCCTGTATGAGTGTTGAGGCAAGGCCTACGTATGTGTGACGCAGTTAAAAATAATGCCATGTGGGACCCTGAAATGGCGGCTGCCTGACCTGTAAAGTGGGACAAGGGGATATGAAGTAACTGCGCTGGCGTTGTACACCGTCGTATTAGGCGGTCGAAGCAATTCTGAGTTGGTTAACATTGGACCCCATGGGTCCCAGGAGCCAATCACGATGTACGCCGGCGGAGACGGTACGCACCGCAGCGGAAGTGACCGCCATTTTCTCTCTGTTCAATCACTCGATACCTGATCTTCGACAGGAGAGGACCTACACTGCAAGTGCTGCTGTGACCTCAATCTGGAAGAGACAATGGCTTGTGCGTCTGGGGAAAGGGCCCCTGCCTTCAGCACGGAGGAGTTGGAGAAACTCGTGGATGGGGTCGTCCCCCAATACATGCTACTCTACGGTCCTCCAGACAAACAGGTAAGTACACTGTGAGCATGCTGTATGGGCAATGCCTGTGTGGAGTGGTGTGGATGAAAGATAGGGGGGAGAATGATGCGTGCATGAAACAACGGTGAGTGCATTTGCCACATGGCAAGGATAGGGATGGGGGGTCAATGACTGTGACGGTGCAGTTGGTAATAACTTCTCTTTTTCCCCTGTACAATTCATGTAGGTCAGCGCCCACCAGAAGAAGGATATTTGGCGTCCCTTCGCCAAGGACGTCCGGACCCTGGGGGTCTATCACAGACGGAGCACCCACTGCCGGAAAAGATGGGAGGACATTCACCGCTGGAGTAAGAAGATGGCGGAGGCCCAGCTGGGGATGGCCTCCCAACGTGGGAGGGGTCCCCGTCGCACCATGACCCCCCTGATGTTCAAGATCCTGGCGGTGGCGTACCCGGAGTTGGATGGGCGCTTGAGGGCATCACAGCAGCAACAAGGGGGTGAGTACACTCTCATTCTGCTGATTCAGCGCACAGTGGAGGTGTCTGGGTGGGGGAGGTGGGCTGTGGGTTTCCCTAGGCCAGGGCGAGTGTGCTAGTTAAGTCCCCTTTTTCAGGCAGACCCTGGGGCACCCCACCCCATCTAGGTACAGTGCCAACTACACCTAGTCAGGCTACTGTGACATCCATGTGTGCAGATATCGGCTATAGCCTTGTGGGCCATGTCCCAGGGATTGAATAGTGGACCCCAAGTTCGCGGCGTAGTGCAGGGGGCTTCTGTGTCTGTCGTGTCCACCAACGGTAGTGATAATGCATGCACTCAACATGTCTTTCTTCTGTCTTCCCCCCCTTTTTGTGGTCTCCCTGTTCTTGTGTGCATTAGCATCATCAGGCGGAGGAGCAGTGGCACCGGAGCAGGAAGGAGCTGCATCCCACATGGCCCTGGAGGGCGACCCTACAGAGTCTGATTTCACCAGTGGGACGGAGGGTGAGGGGAGCTCCACGGCGGGGACAGGAGCTGACACCAGTGATACGGACTCGTCCTCTGATGGGAGCTCCCTTGTGGTGATGGCCCCATCTGTGCACCCCCATGTACAGGTACAGCCACCACCCCCCTCCAGCACCGCCCTCCCAGCATCCCCTCAGCCTTTGCCCCGTGCCCGCTTACCCAGGAGGGTGGGCATGACCTTCGCCCCAGGCACCTCAGCCCCTGCCCCAGTCACCTCTGCTGCCCTCAGTGAGGAGGACATTGACCTTCTCAGGTCCCTCACTGTTGGGCAATCTACCATTTTGAATGCCATCCAGGGTGTAGAGAGGCAGTTGCAACAAACCAATTCATTCCTGGAGGGCATTCATTCTGGTCAGGCAGCCCTTCAGCGAGCTTTTCAGACTCTTGCCTCAGCAATGATGGCAGCCATTGTCCCTGCCTCTAGCCTCCCCCCTACAAATTCCTCCACCCAGACGAAATCCCCTGTACCTCAGCCTACCCCAAGCACACCATCAGACCAGCATGCACACACCTCAACACACAAAGGAAGCTCAGGCAAACAAAAGCACCACACATCCCACAGGCACTCCCGCAAGCATCACGCACATGCAGACATAGCAACATCCACTGCCTCCACTGTGTCCCCCTCCTCCTCGTCTCCCTCCTCCCTCCCAGTCTCGTCTCCACTCACACCTGCGTGCACACATCTACGGCTACTACTCCCATCACCAGCACACCCACCACCACACCCCGCTCATGTGCACTCACCACCCCACAACCATTCACACATCCCCTGTGTCCTCTCCCCATGTGTCTGTGATGCCACCTCCCAAGGTACACAAATGCAGGCACACACCTACCCAACAGCTATCCACCTCACGACAGCCTCCAGCACATGCACCTTCACCCAAAGTCACCAAACGTACACCTCCTACAACCACAACCTCTTCCTCCACTCCCAAACCCCCTCCAGCTACCCGTCCCAGTGTTCCTAAGAAAGTTTTCCTGTCCACCCTTGACCTCTTTCCCTCACCTCCCCCACCCCGTCAGTCTCCTAGGGCCCGACTCTCCAGGTCCCAACCTAGCACCTCAGCCACAACATCGGCGGGACCAGTGGTGCCGGTAGTCACCGGATTCTGGAGTGCACATGGCAGCAGGGCAGCCAGTGTGGCAAGGAGCCACAGCACGGACAGTCCCCCACCTGTCAAGAATCAAAAGTTGGCCAGTGCCCAGCGGGAGAGGGGGAAGACAACAGCCACTAAAGCCGCTCCCAGGGGTACAGGTGGGAGTATGGTGTCAGCTGCGACACCTTCCAAGGTGGGGAAGGGGCACAAGAAACCCGGCAAGTCTGGGAAGATCAGCATGGCGGACAAGACCGCCATCAGCCCCTCTGCCCAGGATTCGGCCAGCAGCAGCCCCGCTGCCCCAGACAGGACCGCCAGCAGCAGCCCCTCTGGCCCAGACAGGACCGCCAGCATCAGCCCCGCTGCCCAGGAGGTGACCGCCAGCAGCCCCGCTGGCCCAGACAGGACCGCCAGCAGCAGCCCCGCTGCCCAGGAGGCGACCGCCAGCAGCAGCCCCGCTTGCCCAGACAGGACCGCCAGCATCAGCCCCACTGCCCAGGAGCCGCCCAGCAGCAGCCCTGCTGGCCCAGACAGGACCGCCAGCATCAGCCCCACCGCCGCCACAAGCACCGCTGCCAAGGACACCACCGCCACAAGCACCGCTGCCAAAGACACCCCCGCCACAAGCACCGCTGCCAAGGACACAGGCTCCACAAGCACCGCAGGCCCATGAGCGCGAAAAGCACTGACGCTACTGAGGCCGCCACGAGCAGGATGAAGCACTCTGGGCACCAAGCCCCCTCCAGAACCAGTGGAGATTTACATCCACTACCTCTTTCCTTGGCAGGATGAAGCACTCTGGGCACCAAGCACCCTCCAGAACCAGTGGAGATTTATATCCACTACCTCTGTCCTTGGCAGGATGAAGCACTCTGGGCACCAAGCCCCCTCCAGAACCAGTCGAGACTATTATCCACTTGAGAGACTGTGGCTTTGCACTCCTCAGGATATAGCAGTGGGAAACCCACCCACTGTAGAGACTTGTGAGACTGTAGCTTTGCACTCCCCAGGATTGAACAGTGGGCAAACCACTCACTGTAGAGACTTGTGAGACTCTGGCTTTGCACTCCCCAGGATTGAACAGTGGGCAACCCACCCACTGTAGAGACTTGTGAGACTGTGGCTTTGCACTCCCCAGGATTGAACAGTGGGCAACCCACCCACTGTAGAGACTTGTGAGACTGTGCATTGCACTCCCCTGGATTGAACAGTGGGCAAACAACCCACTGTAGAGACTTGAGAGATTGTTGCTTTGCACTCCCCAGGATTGAACAGTGGGCTCGTGGATTTGGCATTGTGCACTCAACCGGCTGAGGTGCCCACCTTTTCCCTTCCCCCTGAGGTGCCTGTTTTATTCCTATCTGATGCCCCTGCAGTGTTCTCTCCATCATGTTCAGGTATCTTGTGTGGGCCTCACCCATGCAGTGGGGGCCCAGTGGTCCATGGACTTTAAGGGTGGAATACCTTGGACTAGGTGTTTATATTTGTAAATAGTGTATGTATATCATTTGACTACTGAATTTTAATATATTACAATCGTTCACCTCATTTCCTTTTGTCTTTGCATTCTTCTGGGGGGTTGGAGGTGTAACTGTAATGTATCATGCTGTATTAGTGTATGTGTTGTTGTGGGTGAGGGTGGGGGTGGGGGTGTTGCGTGTCACTGTTTTTTCCCTCACCCCTCCCCTGTGTCGTAGGTGCAGTACTCACCGTGGTCTTTGCCGCCGGCATTCGTGCTCCTGGTAGGGGAGCAAGAAGATAAAGGCTGGTAAAATGTGGAGCTCTGGTTCCATGGCATCCTGGCTCCTCGTGGGGTGTGTAGAGGTGAGCGTTTTCCCTTTGAAGTCCTGTTTCCGCCGTGTTTTTGTTTGCAGTGAATCCACCCCAGAAAAGGTGGCGGATTGGTAGGTTGTGATACTGTGGGCGGTACATTGTCTCCCGCCTGCCTGTTGGCGGTGACCGCCGCGCTGTTTGTTTGTACCGCCGTGGCGGTCGGAGTGTTAATGTGGCTGTCTTTGTTGGCGGTTTCCGCCACGGTCGTAATTCTATTTTTTTTTCCGCCAGCCTGTTGGCGGTCTTACCGCCGCTTTAACACCGACCGCCAGGGTTGTAATGAGGGCCTAAGTGTTTTATACTCTCTTTCTTTATCAATTGAGATGTTAAACTTGCAGATTGTCTATAAGCTTTAATGTCAAAGCTGCCTCTGAGAGGCCAAGACTAATAACCAAGCTTGTGTTCCAGATCTTGTACTTTTCGAAATAAGGAGAAATCGGCATTCCGCTGGATAAAGTTTGTCTCAGCAGCTATGCAGTAGCATAATTCAACAAGTAAAAGTTAGGAAAAAAGTTTGACAGTACTCACCCTGCAAGTGATGCCTGTCACAAGAGCACCAGGATGGGTCTTGGAGTAGGAGGAGGCCTCTACCTCAGCTCCTGCTGACACACACTGCTGATGCTCACCAACAGACGGTGACTGAAAACTGAAATAGAAGATGGACAAGAATTGCACTGTCTTACCAAATTAATCACAAGGTGGCCACCATGTTCTAGATGCCAGGGTAGCATCCTTCATGGTGCTGGTGAGGACCTAGTGCCTCTTAGGTGAGGAACGTCGCTGTCAAGGGATGAAATGCATGCAACCACATGAAAATTATGTAAAGAAGCACAGCAGACGTGTTTTGCAGGCAAAACATAAAAAGCTTCCCAAAAAGCATATGAAAACAGTATTTGGACCTCAGGACACTGATAGAGCAAACACATGAGGAACAACAGGAAACAGTATGCTACAGCCTATAGAAATGAAGGAAAAGTAAGTGGCAGGCACAGGACCAGTGAAAACCAAGGGTGAGATGTAAGCCCCCTTGATTTACATTGAATACAATAGATTTCACAAGAACAGTGCAGGTGCTGTGCAGACGGAACCTAAAAAGGAGACCACATGGAGGGCACAGTGGCTACAGATTTCATACCTATGCATAGGTACAGTTTTGTTTGGAGTCTTAGGGGGCAGTTGAATAGGCAGACTTAGGTGGTCATTCCAAGTGTGGTGGTAACCTGACTGCCAGACCGGCGGCGGTGTAATGACCGCCATAGAACCCGTAGGGCGGTGAACCCAATGCAACACAGACAACTTACCACCAGCAACGCCACTGTCGACAAGCTACATTTGCTGCAGAAGCTGACTTCATGCAGGCGGAAGCCAATGTCCCCCCACCATATTAAGAGTCGCCATGCCGCCAGGAAATCTGGGGCAGGCTGGCGGCTATGAAAAACCTGGCGGAAACAGAAAGTACAGAATACACTGCTAGTCTTCCGGGTGTTGTATCGCGCCGTACACCTTCAGGGCCACCGACAACGACGGAGATGACAACCGTAAGCACGCCTAGCACAGAGGAGCAGTGATACAGGCTGTCTGTGCCTGTGCGTGTCTCACAGACAGCAAAGGCCACCCACAGGCACACACAATATACATCAATGGCAAGTACGCAATACACACACAACACCAAGCAGATCCATGCCAAACATACAGCATAACGCATACCAACACCACCAACACATCCCATAACCACACAACTAGACCATAAACATCTCAAAGCAGACATAGACAGGCATGTTTTGCGATACCACACTTATACACACACACTATGGGGGTCATTCCGACTCCCGACGGCAGCGGTAACCGCACGCCCGGCGGGAGCCGCCGAATGACCGCACCGCGGTCAAATGACCGCAGCGGTCATTCTGAGTTTCCCGCTGGGCTGGCGGGTGACCGCCAGAAGGCCGCCCGCCCGCCCAGCGGGAAACCCCCTTCCACGAGGATGCCGGCTCCGAATGGAGCCGGCGGAGTGGAAGGGGTGCGACGGGTGCAGTTGCACCCGTCGCGATTTTCAGTGTCTGCCACGCAGACACTGAAAATCTATGTGGGGCCCTGTTAGGGGGCACCTGCAGTGCCCATGCCATTGGCCCCACGACACCCGTTCCCGCCAGCCAGGTTCTGGCGATGAAAACCGCCAGAACCAGGCTGGCGGGAAGGGGGTCGGAATCCCCATGGCGGCGCTGCTTGCAGCGCCGCCGTGGAGGATTCCCTGGGGCAGCGGGAAACCGGCGGGACACCGCCGGTTTCCCGTTTCTGACCGCGGCTGTACCGCCGCGGTCAGAATGCCCATGGAAGCACCGCCAGCCTGTTGGCGGTGCTTCCGCGGTCGTTGGCCCTGGCGACCCATGACCGCCAGGGTCAGAATGACACCCTATGAACTGTATGTAGCATACACACACAATCAATAGCAGTGAACACACATCCAAACAATGGCACAGGTGACACAACACGTCCACCAACAATCAAGGAAATCCACACATGCAGCACCATACACACGGACGCACAGAACACCCCATACAATCCCACAAGCAAGCAGTCATACACATTACAACATCCCCATGACCCAACCCATCTACCCAGCGCATGCAACAACACAGACACAATCCATACACAGACCGCACACACCGTTGCACACAGATGTCACACCACTAAGTAGAAGAAAGCCAGTACAAGCAGCTCGTCTTGCCAACCACAGCAATGTTGGCAGATGTAATTAGAACCATACAATTTAAAAATAAACATATGCATAATCTGCCAAATGGCAAGTCCTACCTGCATTAATGCAGATACGCATCAAGTGCATATATATTATGGTCCCAACTTGACTCCTGACAGCAAATAGGCCCCCACGTCATAGGGGCATCAATGGGACAGGCAGGCACCTCAGGAGTGGGGGGGGGGTGGGAGAAGCTTGGATGTGGAAGGGGTACATTTTGGTCGGTTTGGGTTTGGGAGGGGTGACTTTGGCACTGGGAGGGGTGGATATCTTGCTGGGTGGAGGAGTATCTTGCTGGGTGGAGCAAGGAAAACGTTCTTAGTTACATGGGGGAGGTCACATGATTGAGGGTTGGGAGTGGGGGTAAAGGGAGTGTTCGTCTGACGTGTTAGTGTGCTGTACGTGGATGCTGGTGTGTGCAATGTGTGTATGTGTTTGGTGGCTGAATGTTGGGTGGGTGAGTGGGTGCGTGTGCATGCATTGGGAGGAGAGGGGCAGAGATGCAGGGAGAGGGAATGGGAGATGTGTGAGTGAATGTTGCAGTTGTGTGTGCAAGTAAGGTGGATGTGCTGCAGATGGCAGAGACAGTAGTTGTGGTAAGTGTGGATGTGGTGTGTGGGGTGTGTGTCTGTGAATCTGCTGTTGTGGTGATTGAGGATATGACAGGAATGGTAGCAGGACCAGTGTGAAATGATGCAGTGCTGGCAGGTGTGAGTGGAGATGTGACTGTAAGGGAGGAGGTGGTGGGGGAAGTGTCTATTGTTGTGTGTTGTGTGTGTGCATGCCTGTGTGAACATTTGTGATGCCTATGACTATCTTTTGTGCACCTTGTCTGTTGTAGTGGGTGTATGCTGGTATGTAGGTGTGCTTTGGATGAGTGTAGGGAGAGGGGTTGTGGATTGGGAACAGGCAGCTCGAGGGGAGACGGAAGGTGAAGGGACACTGGCTACGATCAATGAGGAGGCCAGAGCCTGAAACGATCTCTGTAGGCCAGACAAGGCAACGTGAATGCCTTCCAGGAATGCATTTTACTGCTGCATCTGGGATGCCAGTCCCTGAATGGCATTCACGATGGTTGTCTGCCCTACAGAGATGGACTTCACGAGGTAAAATGCCTCCTCATTGAGGGCAGTAGGGCTGACTGGGACAGGGGCAGAGGTACCTGCGGCGAAGGGGACGCCCACCTTCCTGAGTGAACGGGCAAAGGCAACTGGGTGGGGTGCTACAGGGAGGGCAATGCTGGTAAGGGAAGTAGCAGACAAGTATGGAGCTGGGGTGGTCCCAGATGGGTCCGCCACCACCAGACCATTTAGCAATCATTTACTATTGAGTCATGCAAGCGATACCAAAACTCACCTCAACCCTGCTGCCTAAACACCTAAATGAAGACCACTACATGGCTATCAACTGCCTAAATGACTCATCCAACAAACTAGCCCAGGAACATACCCATCCACATGTCATCCATTACAGGATGATACAAATCTGAGCACAGAGGGACTGAGAGCACTAATTAATTGACAGGAATATGTGAAGTAGCGGTCTCAAGATGTAGCAAGTGAAGCAATTGCAATGTTCATGTAATATGCCTTTCATTACCAATATACAGTGCCAAAATGACCATCTTGTACTACAACAGTACACGCAGAGATGGAGGATGCAGCCAGTGGCATGATAGCATAGTTGAGCGACCCATATGTATAGGTGAATGTGTGTCACAGTACCACCACTTCTTTTCAAGCATGGCACAAAATAGCTAACGTGACACACTCTTACATGACGGGTGTGACAATCAGGACTGTACGTTCCCTAAATCACATCTGACCATGTAAATTCCAAGTCCAGTGAGAGTCACAGTACACAACCATGCAATAGTCACCTGACAGTTAACACTTACCGACTTGTGGCTGCTGTGCTGCCTTCAAGCACCCATCCAACTCTGGGTAGGCCACTGCCAGTATGCGGGCCATTGGGGGGTCAGGATCCAACGGGCACCCCTTCCACGTTGGGAGGCCGTCCCCAGCTGGGCCTCTGCAATCTTCCGGGCCCAGCTTCTCAGGTCCTCCCACCGCTTTCGGAAGCGGGCTATGGACCCAAAGGGTCCGCACTTGCTTGGCAATGGCTCTCCATAATCCTTTTTTTGGTGGGTGCTGCATGGGAAACATTCCAAAAATGGGGGACGTGATGTTAATTATAACAATACAGAAGTAACCTTTGGGGACTCACAACAAACATGGACCATGCACACTGCCAGTATTCCACACATATCATGTGCAGGCTAAACACCTGATCAGTCATGCCATGTCAATGTGCACACACATACATCGTCAAACACCACCCGACATGTGCGACAAAGGACGTTGTACTGACTTATTGCCCTGGACCACCGTGCAACCACCCATACAGGGATAGGACCACGTCTACAAGTTTCTATAGTTCCTCCGTAGTGAAGGTTAGATCCCTATCCTCTGCAGTGCGTGCCATCATTGCTCCAAGATACAGGACAAAGCAGCACACGAAGTGGAGGTCTGTCTTGCCCGAAAGCCAGGACTCAAGTGAGCTGGCCCCTACAAAATGGCGGATAAGACCGCAGTGGTTATGACCGTCACCGCCGGCGGTGATCATCATTGGTCCCAGTCTCCCATAGATGTCAATGTTAACCAATGGGGAGTTGCATGGCGGTTCAGACCACCTTCCGCCGGCGGAACGAGGTCACTTTCAGCTGTCTAATGCATGCTGGACAGGCGGATGCCATATTAGTCTGTAACATGACTGTCCTGGGTTCACACTGCGTAATTACCTGCATGTCGTCAGAAATAGATACATCAGGTCACACATTATGGATAATGACATGTAGTGAGTGTCTGGTGACATCACCACACTTGTCACTGCAGTTGATAGCATGAATGATCAGTATAGTGGAACACATCTAATGTGTATGTGTACATGTTCTGTATACGTCCATTGCCACAGGAATCATGTGATGTTGTCTGGTTAGTAATGGAGTATGGAGTAATGTGTCTTCCCACAACATGACAGCTAACTTGCATGAATAAAGCTGCGTGACTGTCGTATGTCATACTTGGTGCCCTACATTGTGAAAGGTGCCCAGAATGTTGTTTGTGTCCCTGCACAGAAATTGCCACAATGGAGTGATGAGGAATGCACCAGTTTACCGGCCACTCATAGATCTTGATACCATGGAAAAGCGCCACATCATCCTGACCTATCGACTGAACTGTTTGTGCAGCAGGGAACAGGTCGCACAGTTGAAGCCAGACATCCTGCTGGGTTTGAGAGATCCCCATGACATTCCTCCAACAGTCCAGGTGTTGTTAGTCCTGCATTTTCTGGCGAGTGGCTCTTTCCAGGTTGCAGTGGGACAGGCTGCAGGGTTTTCACAGCCCCAGTTCAATAAGGTGTTGCAGGATGTGCTGGATGCTCTACTCAAGCATGTGAACAGGTACATTTGGTTCCCACAACTTCCAGAATTGCCCAATGTAAAAGCAGCCTTCTACAACATATCAAATGTCCCACATGTAATTGGGGCCATTGATGGGACTCACATTGCCTTGGTACCTCGAGGACCAATGAACAGATCTACAGAAACCGGAAGAGTACATATTCACCCAATGTAGATGTGGTGTGTCTTGCAGATGAGTACATAACACATGTGAACGCAAAATTCCCAGGATTAGTACATGATTCCTACATCCTGAGGAACAGCAGTGTCCCTGCAATGATGTCACAGCTACAGCGAGAAAGGGACTGGGTCATAGGTATGTATATTGCCCTCCATGCCAGACGTTTGTACCCCTCATAACAGAGTTAGCAGTCTGTCTAGCATTGTTACCTAAAGCCACGTTCCCTTATCCACACACGTGACTCCAGATATCCCAACCTGCCCTGGCTCCTGACACCTTTGAGACATCCAACTACAGGAGGGGAGAACAGGTACAATGTGGCACATGGCCAGATGAGGCGAGTGATTGAGCGGACTTTTGGTCTCTTGAAAGCTAGATTTCATTGCCTTCAAGTGTCTGGTGGTACCCTACAGTACCAACCAGGGAAAGTCAGCAAGATCCTTGTTGCATGCTGCATGCTCCATAATCTGGCCCTCAAAAGGTACATCCCACTCATGGAGGAGGAGAACATTGATGCTGGAGCAGTGTTTGGGGATGGTGACTCTGATGCTGAGGGGGAGGCAGATGAGGGTGAGGCACATGACAACAGGACAAACATGAGTCGTCACTACTTTCAATGATGTACAGGCATGTGTGAATTGTATGTCATCTGCACATGGAAGGTGTATTGCTGAAGCCAGTCTGTAGCCAGTATTTGCATGCATCAAGGTGTGTGTGGGGACTACAGCCTTCCATCTTAGTTTCCAAACTTGAAGGGTAGTTAACTTACCATGAGGGGTAGTGGAAATGCACTGCTGCTACGTACATGTGTGGAATGCTGGTGCCATTGCAGTACAGCCTTATAGTTGTAACAAAGGTTTGGGGTCCTCAGTCTGCCTGTTTGGGGATATGTTAGGGGGACTTATCAGTCTTGTCCTGCTACGTAGGCATGTAATGTTGCATTTTCAACTGCTGTGTGGCATGTACCTATTCCTGACTACTCAGGGAGGTGAACAATAGAGGATGTTACCTATGTTAAAACTTTCCTGTCCCACACGTGTGAGTGCCTATGCAGGTCCTTACATATGTGGCATGATAGCTGCTGGGCCAGTCATTCTGTGTATGTGTTCAAATGCTGTGGATGTATGTCTTGGTTCACATGCCTTACAATATTGTGCCTCATTCCATTTCATTTTCCCTCTTCAGCTCACATCTCTGTCTGCAAAATGATTTCTGTATTGTCTGTTGCCATCGTTGACACTGGATATCATTACAATTTGGATTTACTTACACACCTCCTGGGGTGTCCCACTACATCTGTCACTTCAACATTGTTGTGGTGCTGACATGTGTATATATTTGCTGCTTGGAAACAGGATTGCCACTACCTACAATGAAGAGACGTGCACCATGACTTGGGTGATTTTTTTTTTATTAAGTGTATGACATCACAGTCCAGAGGAGTGGGGTAATGGTGTGGGTGCTGATCAGAGTGGGTGATACAGCTGTTTGTCTCACAGGTCCTGGATCCATTTTCCCGGTATGCTGTGTACTTGGTATTGGACAGCCAACAGGGTGTAACAGTGGTACACAAGGGTGACAGTTCAAAGAAGGATTGGACTTGGACTCAGGTCCTGCAGGATGTCTGGATGGGTTTCCTCTTTTGCAGGGGGTCCCTCAGCTGCAGGGGTACGGGTGCTTGTGGCCTGTTGGTCCTTCTGCTGTGCCTCAATTCCAGTAGCAGGTGCTGATGTTGTTGGCAGTGGTGTTACCTGACTACTGGATGGAGCCTGCTGTTAGTGTGAGGATGTCTGCAGGATATTGTTCAATTCCTTCAACTCCCCTAATATGGAGACTGTTAGAAATGGGGTCTTTGGTTGACAGTCAGGTTACCCCCTGTTCAAGCAAGGACCCTCACTCTAGTTAGGATAAAAGAGAATCACCCTCAGCTAACCCCTGCTTACCCCCTTGGTAGCTTGGCAGAGCAGTAGGCTTAACCTCAGAGTGCTGGGCGTAAAGTATTTGTACCAACACACACAGTAACTTAATGAAAACACTACAAAATGACACAACACCAGTTTAGAAAAATAGGAAATATTTATCTAGACAAAACAAGACCAAAACGACAAAAATCCAACATACACAAGTCAAGTTATGATTTTTTTTAAAAGGTTTAAAATAAAAAGAGTCTTTAGGTAGTTGTAACAACACACTAGCGCTGCTAGCGTGTAAATGTACCTGGTTTGCGTCAAAAATAACCCCGCACGGGCGGTGTGCGTCGAAAGTAACCCTGCACGGCTGTGTGCGTCGAAAACAACTCGGCACGGCGGTGCGCGTTGAAAAAGCCAGCCGCACGACGATCCGAAAGTCCCGCGGCGCAGGGTGCGATCTCTCAGCCTCCGTCAGCGATGCTGCGCGTCGTTTCTCCTGCTCCGGGCGTCGGTTTTTCGGTCGCGTTTCCTGCGGCGTCGTTTCTCAGCTGCGGAACCGGCGTCGCGTCGTTTTCTCAGCCGCGATCGGATTCGCGTCGATCTTTTCTCCGCACGGCGCTCGGTGCGTGTATTTTTGTCCTTAGGCTGCCAGCCTCTCCTTTCAGGGTCCCAGGAACTGGAAGGGCACCACAGAGCAGAGTAGGGGTCTCTCCAGAGACTCCAGGTGCTGGCAGGAAGAAGTCTTTGCTATCCCTGAGACTTCAATAACAGGAGGCAAGCTCTACATCAAGCCCTTGGAGATTTCTTCTTCAAGATGGAAGGCACACAAAGTCCAGTCTTTGCCCTCTTACTCTGGCAGAAGCAGCACTGCAGGAAAGCTCCACAAAGCACAGTCACAGGCAGGGCAGCACTTGTTCCTCAGCGATCCGCTCTTCTCCAGGCAGAGGTTCCCCTTGATTCCAGAAGTGTTTCTGCAGTTTGTAAGTTTGGGTGCCCTTCTTATACCCATTTTAGTCTTTGAAGTCACCTTCCTTCAAAGGGGACTCACACCTTCTTGTGAAATCCTGCCTTGCCCAGGCAAGGCCTCAGACACACACCAGGGGGCTGGAGACAGCATTGTCAGAGGCAGGCACAGTCCTTTCAGATGAGAGTGACCACTCCACCCCTCCCTCCTAGCAGAGATGGCTAATCAGGAAATGCAGATCACACCCCAGCTCCCTTTGTGTCACTGTCTGGTGTGAGGTGAAAAACAACCCAACTGTCAAACTGACCCAGACAGGGAATCCACAAACAAGGCAGAGTCACAGAATGGTTTAAGCAAGAAAATGCTCACTTTCTAAAAGTGGCATTTCCAAACTCACAATCTTAAAATCAACTTTACTAAAAGATGTATTTTTAAATTGTGAGTTCAGGGATCCCAAACTCCACATGTCCATCTACTCTCTAGGGGAATCTACACTTTAATCATATTTAAAGGTAGCCCCCATATTATCCTATGAGAGAGAGACAGACCTTGCAACAGTGAAAACGAAATTGGCAGTATTTCACTGTCAGGACATATAAACCACATTACTATATGTCCTACCTTATCCATACACTGCACCCTGCCCTTGGGGCTACCTAGGGCCTACCTTAGGGGTGCCTTACATGTAAGGAAAGGGAAGGTTTAGGCCTGGCAAGTGGGTACACTTGCCAAGTCGAATTTACAGTGTAAAAATACACATACAGACACTGCAGGGGCAGGTCTGAGACATGATTACAGAGCTACTTATGTGGGTGGCACAACCAGTGCTGCAGGCCCATTAGTAGCATTTGATTTACAGGCCCTGGCACCTCTAGTGCACCTTACTAGGGACTTACTAGTAAATCAAATATGCCAATCATGGATAAACCACTTACATACAATTTAAACAGGAGAGCATATGCACTTTAGCACTGGTTAGCAGTGGTAAAGTGCTCAGAGTTGAAAAGCCAACAGCAACATGTCAGAAAAAAATAGGAGGCAGGAGGCGAAAAAAGACTGGGGATGACCCTGCATAAGCAAAAGTCCAACACGACCCCCTACCAGCCTAAAGCCAGGGGAGAACAATCAATACCTTGATGTACTTCCCTGATTGGGGCGATAGAACAGGGACCCAGGCCCACAACAGCAGGGGCATGTTCCAGTTCTACGCCGTCCTGACTCCAGTTGGATCCCTCTGTCCATACTCTCAGGGCCCACTAAGCTAACCCATGGGGAACCCTTCTCCACATCTACAGACACCATCTGTGCAACACCTAACTTTACTTTGCTCACAGATGTATTGCAATGGGCAGATAGTACCACCAGGGCCAACACAGTGGTGTTGCCCACTCCACCCCCGGGGTGTGACTCTCGTCCTCCCCCCCCCAGGGGCAACTCTGTCCACCAGGACAGCAAGCCACAGTGGCCCCAGACAACTGTCAGGGATGAGAGCCCGACCTCAGGCCTCTCTAACCACTGTGACTGTGGAGAGTGGGGGGTGGTAGCCCCAGGTGCCTGGCACCCTTTGACCACTCTCTCTTCCACCAGGTCAGGGATGACAACCTGACCCTGGTCCTCCCCTCTGGGGCTCTGTAACCTCCCTGCAGAAGCGGCACCCCCAGAGTCAAAAACTGTCAGGGTGCTCGTAGAAGCAGTCCTGCACAATTCTTCCACCAGTGCAGGGATGTTAACCTGCAACTGATCCTCCAACCTGGGGTCTGTACCTTCAGGTTGGACCAGGGCCAGGGGTGAGGCTTCCCTCCCCCTGCCCTCTCTTCTGGGGTCCTGAACCACCCAACTAGGAGCGGCCCCCCCAGAAGACAACATGGTAGGGGCACTGTTAGCAGTAGCCCCTTCCTCCAGGTCAGGGGGGACACCCTTAACCTGGCCTCCCAATCCAGGGTCTGTACCCACAGACTGGATCACTGCCTGGCAACCCAGGACTTCCTGGGGGGCATACCTACCCCCTACCAGGTCAGAGTTTACCCTCTGAACCTGGTCATCCAACCCAGGGTCACCACCCTGCGGTTGAACCACTGCCTGGCACACCAGGACTTCCTTGGGAGCACACTTACCCCCTATCAGGTCAGAGTTTACCCCCTGAACCTGATCATTCAACCCAGAGTCACCACCCTGCGGTTGAACCATTGCCTGGCACACCAGGACTTCCAGGGGGGCACACTTACCCCCCTCAAGGGACACACTGTCCCGAAGGGCCACACAAGAGTCTGGCTGGCGCAGGTCTCCTGACCTCTGCCCATCTGACAGAGTCTGGATTCCCCCCAA
The DNA here is from genome assembly GCF_031143425.1 of Pleurodeles waltl. Lineage (NCBI taxonomy): Eukaryota > Metazoa > Chordata > Amphibia > Caudata > Salamandridae > Pleurodeles > Pleurodeles waltl. Next base: position 793,422,974 of record NC_090443.1, read on the forward strand.
CCCAGAAATGGTCTCACCAAGGTCATTCATGGGGGGCTCTGCTCTCAGAGCTGACCCCTGACCCTCCAGGTTCTCCACTGGGGTCCGCAACCCCCTCTCAACCCTCTGTCTGGACTTCTGCACCCCCTCACTAGGAGTGGTACTGCCAGACACCAGAACTGGTGGGACGCTGGCTACAGCGGCCCCCCCAAGTTCTCCTGACACTGTGGGGTCTCCCTCAACAGATGGCCCTATGGTACAGGCTAGGCTCCCCTCCTGGTGTTCCCGCAGGGAACCCTCCAGGACCTGGGACCGGATCTCGGGCACCTTGGGCCTCAACCCATCCCCATTCCCTCTCCTCTGAGACTGGACATGGGGTCCCTCACCCATCCCACTACACTGGGACCTACCTGGGACACTACAATCCTTCCCTACCTCACCTGGTTGGGAACTACCTAGACCACTCCTCTCAGGAGCACCCCCAAATGCCTCTTCAGACTCTCTGGTACTCACCCAGAAGTCTGCCTCCATTGTAAGCTCCCTGGGGTCAGAGAACTCACACTCCACCTGGTGTTGGCATAGCTCTGGAAAATAAGGACTAGACATATGCTCTCCAGCAATTACATCACTCAGCCCCTCACATGAATTAACCAAAGTACCCTTCACCCAACCATCCAGTGACTCTGCTTTGAAAAAGCACCCCACATCACCCTCCTGAGACTGGTGAGACAGTACCTGACTGTCCCTGACACTCAACCCACACTCTTCTGGGATGTTTTCACACTCCATAACCAGGACTTCTACCTGGGGGGAACCCCTCTCCCTGTCACTCTCACTTAGAGTCAGTAGAGTGTCCCTCCCACCAGTAGGAATATGACTCCCCATGCCAGTTCCCCAATCCACCTCAGGGACCCTGTGCATCACTGGAGCTACCTCATACCCCTGAACCTCCTGGCGTGTGTTAACTCCCTCCTTCAAGTAGGGCACCACCTCTCTGGGCATGTGCACTTCTGCAGCATCACTGGATATACAATTGTTGCTGCCACCATTCCAGCTGGACTCAGCCCTCATGACTTCCAGCTCTTTCAATTTAAGCTCGTAAGCATAAATCATTTTTTTAATCTCTAAGTTCCTCCTCCTTTCTTCCAACTCCCAATTGAGCTTTTTCATCTCCCATTGGAACTCCCTCTCTGCCTGTCTGTCCTGTAACTCTTCAGGAGTCAGACCCTTGGGTGACACCCTGCCATCCCTCCTGGGGACCCTCCCCCCAGGCGTAACAGGTTCCTCCACTACACCACTGTGTATCCTCTGCACTTCCCCCCCCATATTCTCCTCCTCTGTGTGCCTTCCAGCCTTCTTGATTGTCACCCAGGCCCTCTGTGCCTGTTGCAGCTCCCCCTCCCTGGTGGAGCTCTCAGTGGGACAGTCAAGATCTTTAAGGAACTGTTTCAATTGAGCAACTGAGTACTCCTTCAGTTTCTCCATTTCAAACACAGCTCCAGCTGTTGCATCTCCAGATTGAGACATGATGGTCACAAGTGCAAAGTTCCAAAAGGCAGAAAAAAAATAATTTCCCAATGAAGTAAAAAGAATCAGTCAAGGGATCAGCAAAATCATGGAAGTAGAATAAAAAGAGTCCTTAAGAGAAAAATCAAAAGATCACCAAACAAGTAGTATGTGGTCACGTAGTGGTCTGAGATCAAAACAGTAGTGTACACTTAATTACTGTATGTCAAGTACAAATACAAGTCCAATCCCGACCGCTGGTCACCAATGTTAGAAATGGGGTCTTTGGTTGACAGTCAGGTTACCCCCTGTTCAAGCAAGGACCCTCACTCTAGTTAGGATAAAAGAGAATCACCCTCAGCTAACCCCTGCTTACCCCCTTGGTAGCTTGGCAGAGCAGTAGGCTTAACCTCAGAGTGCTGGGCGTAAAGTATTTGTACCAACACACACAGTAACTTAATGTAAACACTACAAAATGACACAACACCAGTTTCGAAAAATAGGAAATATTTATCTAGACAAAACAAGACCAAAACGACAAAAATCCAACATACACAAGTCAAGTTATGATTTTTTTAAAAGGTTTAAAATAAAAAGAGTCTTTAGGTAGTTGTAACAACACACTAGCGCTGCTAGCGTGTAAATGTACCTGGTTTGCGTCAAAAATAACCCCGCACGGGCGGTGTGCGTCGAAAGTAACCCTGCACGGCTGTGTGCGTCGAAAACAACTCGGCACGGCGGTGCGCGTTGAAAAAGCCAGCCGCACGACGATCCGAAAGTCCAGCGGCGCAGGGTGCGATCTCTCAGCCTCCGTCAGCGATGCTGCGCGTCGTTTCTCCTGCTCCGGGCGTCGGTTTTTCGGTCGCGTTTCCTGCGGCGTCGTTTCTCAGCTGCGGAACCGGCGTCGCGTCGTTTTCTCAGCCGCGATCGGATTCGCGTCGATCTTTTCTCCGCACGGCGCTCGGTGCGTGTATTTTTGTCCTTAGGCTGCCAGCCTCTCCTTTCAGGGTCCCAGGAACTGGAAGGGCACCACAGAGCAGAGTAGGGGTCTCTCCAGAGACTCCAGGTGCTGGCAGGAAGAAGTCTTTGCTATCCCTGAGACTTCAATAACAGGAGGCAAGCTCTACATCAAGCCCTTGGAGATTTCTTCTTCAAGATGGAAGGCACACAAAGTCCAGTCTTTGCCCTCTTACTCTGGCAGAAGCAGCACTGCAGGAAAGCTCCACAAAGCACAGTCACAGGCAGGGCAGCACTTGTTCCTCAGCGATCCGCTCTTCTCCAGGCAGAGGTTCCCCTTGATTCCAGAAGTGTTTCTGCAGTTTGTAAGTTTGGGTGCCCTTCTTATACCCATTTTAGTCTTTGAAGTCACCTTCCTTCAAAGGGGACTCACACCTTCTTGTGAAATCCTGCCTTGCCCAGGCAAGGCCTCAGACACACACCAGGGGGCTGGAGACAGCATTGTCAGAGGCAGGCACAGTCCTTTCAGATGAGAGTGACCACTCCACCCCTCCCTCCTAGCAGAGATGGCTAATCAGGAAATGCAGATCACACCCCAGCTCCCTTTGTGTCACTGTCTGGTGTGAGGTGAAAAACAACCCAACTGTCAAACTGACCCAGACAGGGAATCCACAAACAAGGCAGAGTCACAGAATGGTTTAAGCAAGAAAATGCTCACTTTCTAAAAGTGGCATTTCCAAACTCACAATCTTAAAATCAACTTTACTAAAAGATGTATTTTTAAATTGTGAGTTCAGGGATCCCAAACTCCACATGTCCATCTACTCTCTAGGGGAATCTACACTTTAATCATATTTAAAGGTAGCCCCCATATTATCCTATGAGAGAGAGACAGACCTTGCAACAGTGAAAACGAAATTGGCAGTATTTCACTGTCAGGACATATAAACCACATTACTATATGTCCTACCTTATCCATACACTGCACCCTGCCCTTGGGGCTACCTAGGGCCTACCTTAGGGGTGCCTTACATGTAAGGAAAGGGAAGGTTTAGGCCTGGCAAGTGGGTACACTTGCCAAGTCGAATTTACAGTGTAAAAATACACATACAGACACTGCAGGGGCAGGTCTGAGACATGATTACAGAGCTACTTATGTGGGTGGCACAACCAGTGCTGCAGGCCCATTAGTAGCATTTGATTTACAGGCCCTGGCACCTCTAGTGCACCTTACTAGGGACTTACTAGTAAATCAAATATGCCAATCATGGATAAACCACTTACATACAATTTAAACAGGAGAGCATATGCACTTTAGCACTGGTTAGCAGTGGTAAAGTGCTCAGAGTTGAAAAGCCAACAGCAACATGTCAGAAAAAAATAGGAGGCAGGAGGCGAAAAAAGACTGGGGATGACCCTGCATAAGCAAAAGTCCAACAGAGACCATGGTGGCACTGAGTGCCACTGCTGCATGGCCTCCTGGTGGTATTCCTGGTGGTATTCCCCCTGCAGCCTTTGCGTGTCCTGCAAGGTGGTGAGCATCTGAACCATCTTGTTGTGGGTTTGCTGGTAGGCTCCCAGGACTCTGGAGACGGCCTCCTGGCCAGTCATGTCCTGTACCAGCCTCGTCCCTTGGCCCACGATTTCTGTCCCACTGGCCCTTGCCCCCTGTGCCCTTGCACCTGGTGCAGTGTGCCACCTCCAACTGACACCAGGGCCGTCATTGTCTTCAGTTTGCACCATTAACTCGTGCCCCTGTCCTGTGGGGCACACTGTTGTTTGATGTGATGTTGGGACACAGGTTTGGGAAGCCGTGCTCTGCTGTGCATTGGCTGCCACAGGGGGGGTGGTTTCAGTTGTGGACAGGATGAAGCTGGTAGTGGTGGACTGACTACTCCTGCCTGATGGGCCAGGTTCATTTTCCATATCCAGACTTCCAGGGGAGTCCTCCCCTATTGGACCTGCTTCCAGGCCTGGGCTTTCTGTCCCTGGGCTCCTCTGCTGTGCAGCAGTACTTGGGAGACCTGTGGATGATGGTATTGTAGCAGTGGCACACATGGCTGTATGTCATCATTAACTGGATTTGCAGGACAGTAATGACATTGACAGTTCCCAGTCCACTGCTTGTGTTACCATCAGTGGAATGTTGCAATGGGCCTAATTTGGAGGATAGTTATTGTTTGTCTTGCTACTGTCATTGCCATGTACTGATGTACATTCCTTATACTTATTGGTGATGGGGAGTGACATGGTTTAACATGCAATTGCAGAGATGTGATGTGGATGTAGCAGCCATGCAAGGATAGGGAGTGTTGCATTGTGGTAGATGTGGTACTTGCTGCGGTGTGAGGTATCCATGCACTAGGTGGGCTTGTGAGCGAATGGTGTCAGTAGGGTGCTGTGGCATGCAAGGGTGGGTATTGGGTCCATGGTGGGTTTGTGCATGTTAGGGTGGTGTGAGGGGGAGAGAGGGTGGTGGCGGTACATGCTGTGCACGGGGACATGTTGGCCGAGGAGTACAGTAGACTTACCAGTGTCCAATCCACTAGGTATTCCCGTCAGCCCTTCGGGATGTAGAATGGCCAGGACCTTCTCGTCCCACCGTGACATTTCTGGGGGAGCCGTTTGGGGCCCACCACATGTCCTCATAAGTGCGATTTGGTGCCTGGGAGACATGGCCCGTACCTCCCCCTAAGGTCGTTCCACCTCTTCCTTATATCCTCCCTTGTGCGTGGATGGTTCCCCACTGCATTCATCCTGATGACTATCCTTTGCCATAAGTCGTTCTTCCGGGCCATGGATGTCTGCTGGACCTGTGCTCCAAACAGTCACGGCTCCACTCTGACAATTTCGTCAACCATTACCCTCAGCTCCTCTTCTGTGAATCGTGGGTTTTCTGGTGGTGCCATGGTGGTTGTGCTGTGGGTGGGGGTGTATGTTGTGCAGGGATTCTGGGTGTGCTGTTTGTTGATGTGAGTTTGTGTAGTGGTATCTGTGTGTGCTCTGTGGTGAGTGTGTGCAGTGGTGTGTTATTGGACAGCCAACAGGGTGTAACAGTGGTTTGTGTTCAGTGTGATGGTGCCTGTGGTATCTAGGTGCACGTCCTCCTTTCAGTGTGCTCTTGCCTCTTCTGGTTGCAAAGGCTTCTGGGTATATGTGGGTGGGTGTTTTGTAGTGCTGTGGACAGGTGTGTGTATGTGTCTCAGGTGTTGGGTAATGGTATTGTCCAATGTGGTGCAGTGTTCTTGTGGTGTAGCTTTTTTTTCCCGTGGCAGTTCCGACAATGGATTGCTGCCAAGTTGGGACCGCGGTGCTGATTAGTGAATCGTTATTTGGCGGGTGCGATATTCTCGGCATGGTGGTGCTGGTGGTGCAGCCGCCTCCTTCACGCCATCGTTTCGCCCGACGGTGTAATTTTTTTGGTGTATTTTGGGCAGTGTTGTGTGGGTGACTCGTAATGTGGCGGTCTTCACTCCGCCATCACTGGCGGTCTTTCAGCAGCCACTTGCACCTTGGTTTTCAGTGATGACCGCCAAACTCTGAATGACCACCTTAGTCTGGGATGCATGATTTAACCATAACGCAAGGTGAAGTTGTACATTAATGTGCAAGACTTCCACATACATTCACCAGGAATGACAAGAACTGACCATGAGCAGCTACATCTAACTATATCGGGGGTGAAAGGAGTGAAGTTAGGCTCCATTTATTCAAACACTGCATCGCCCAGTATGCTACTTATTATTACTTGCTCATTTAACAGCTCCAGCACTGACAGGCTCACAATATGGAACTGATACACACATCAACTCTTCTCCCTTTTTCACTGGAAATCAAAGATATTCTTAGTGCTACAAGATAATTTCTTAAACAACATACATATGAAAACCACCTCTTCTACTGCCCATTTTGTAATAAGCATCTGTAAAAGTGCAGAGTGTACATTTCCACAGTGGGCAGGAGCCCTTGGAGGTCGGGTTTGAAAGTTGAGGGCCTCTACTGGTCTCAGGTGTTGGGTAATGGCATTGTCCAATGTGGTGCAGTGTCCTGGTGGTGGTGCTTTTTTTTCCCATGGCAGTTTCGACAATGGATAGCCGCCATGTTGGGACCGCTCCCATAGGTTAAGTTCAGTAGGAATAGAGAGGCTTCGAGAGAGAGAGAGGAGGGAAGTAGAGAGAATCAGATCTAACAGGGAGAAGAGAGGAAGGGGAGAGGGAGAGATAGAGAATGGATAGCTGGACAAACAGAGAGCACAAGGAGATAAAGGGAGTGGGCTGGGTCTTGCTGTCATAAGTACAGAAGAATCTAATTGCCAAGGCCCACCCACAGTATGAACTGCATGACTCACAAAAAGTGGCAAGGAAACAGGCAGTAGGAGGGGCCTGCTTTGCATTGGGTTAAATTGTGCAAGACAGAGTGAAATTGGAGAGGACCACGAGGAAGTGTTTGCACAGTCATGGATGAAGGACACGTTGTTGGAAGTACAACAAAAAAGCCAACCGGTGTTGGAAGGAAGAAAAGTGTAATAATATGCAACTGCAGATATTTGTGGCAGACCATATTTCCTTGTGTGGAAACCTTTGTCTATAACTTTCTACCTTTCACCTCTTTTCTATAATTCTTCATTTTTCCATGTACCCCAAGCCAGTTTTGACTTATATTGCATTATATAAATATTGGCATCTCATACAGATATAGATATGTAGGGGCACATTTACCAAAAAGTCACACAGCACATCACAGCGTCACCTTGCTTCACTGTGCTGTGTGAAAGGGAAAGGTCAGTTATGGTCCCTATCTAACAGTATACAGCTCATTTCCGCCATTTCTCAGCGCAGGCGCACAATGTGCTGTCTAGAGCGAATGCAGGCACTCTTGCACCATGGTGTATGGGTGCCTGTATTGTAGGAAGGATTGTTTTTGTGCAGCCAGGGACACCTTCCTGCACAAAAACAATCCCCTGAGGCTTCTTCTTCTTTCAATGTGTGCTGCATAAAACATATTCCTGCCTTTTCCCAGGGCAAATGCAGCCACTCTTGCACTGTGGAGAAAAGGTGCCTACTTTGTAAGCAGGATTGTTTTTAGATAGCACACATAGAAAGAGGAAACAAGCATTTGCAATGCAACGGGTCTCGCATTTGCTCGAGTTAGAGCAATTAGCGTTGTAAATTCCCTAAATAGACTTTTTGTGCCAAATAAATGGAAGCTTTATTGAGCACTTACACAGGAAACAAACTTGACAATATGAACCAGAACTTGCCAAGGTGATTTATGTTGATTTTATGACAGTACGGACACTTGCCTAGGATATGCACCTGAGATATTCTTTCAGATCTGTTTGACTTGTCTAAAGGTACAAAGCGGAAATGTCCTCTTTTGAGACTGTTATTTAATCTTGGTAGTTTAGAGGTACAGGTCAAATGTCCTTGTCAGGTTGAGGGCTTTACATTGATGCACCCATGGTTTGCGACCATAATTATCGTCTCAATCCATTGATAAGTTACAGACTCCCAAGATGGGGTGATAACTGATTTACAAAGTAGAAAGGGTTCCCCCTTGGACCACTTGCCCTTTGGCAATCTTGGGGCAGCTTCAGGTGGAGCAGGCAGTGGGTCCTCACTGACATTTTTCAAAAGAAAAAAACTTTATTGATGCAGCCCCATTTCATTCTGGAAACTCAGGCTGCTTAAAAAAGAATCCATTTTGAAATTGTTTCACATGGATGGTGGTTTGCCTTCACTTGCAGGACACCATCCCTGTGAAGGTAGCCAATCAGAGGGAGGCACAAGTCACCACCTGCCTAATGAATATTAATGATAGAAAGTTTGGGAGTGATTTTATCCCTCTGTGTTGTTTCGTGTTTTGCTGGTGTTTTCTTTCTGAATCTTGAAGCGATTCAAAATTGTGGTCCGATGACAACCAGCGCTTTACAAAACACCCAAATAAATAAAAACACATAGTGCAATATTGGACTCCTGCTTTCGCTTTCATTTAAATGACATGATTGACTGCATGAGACGTGAAGGGAACTGTGGCAACGTTAGCAAGGCTCTGCACCAGCCTCGAGAAAGCAAATGAATGGTTTTGTACTAATCTGCACACTTTTGTACAAGTTCAACTTCACACTGCATGTCAATGGTTATATTTTTGTACATGTAAAGAGTATTAGGAATTGGGCGGCTACAAAATGTGAATGTTACATATAGCCAGCAGAGGGAGCATTCTGATTGGTTGGCTATTTTCCACAGTGCTTAATTTGTAGATAAAAGGTACATGGCCCAAAGCTCTGCTCAGAAGCCTGCGGGTGACACTGGCGTGCCGAATACCAGTGCTGCTGGAACCCACCTCATGCCTCTTTAATCTGCTACCAGACCCTCCCTGCCTCTTCACCGCCATCTTGAACTCTTCTGCTTTCTCTCTTTCTGCGTTTTCCCTCGCATGCTTTTGGGGAATGCCCGCTGAAGAATAATAAGTGCCACTGGGCCCCACCGGCTCAAATTAAGCATTGGTCTTCTGGTAGCTAATAAGTTTTAGAAGATGGATCTATACCAAACATAACGTTTTGAAAAGTAAGATATTTTTGTTACCTGTCTTCTGGTGCACTAATTTTTTGTCACTGATTTTTACCCCCCAAAAAATAGGGGTTAGGTTACAAAACTGTCACAAGAGAATCTTAAGACGAACATGTATGGACAGTAAATAAGAATGAATATATGCTATGCAATGGAATTCATGACTCGTAATTTCCAAGCCCTAGTTCTGCAGCCGAAGGACGCTTTTCTTTCATACATATTTAGGTTTCTAAGTGTCAGTTTGGCCTTTCCCTCTTAGCAAAGCTTTATAAACACAGCTTCCGCCGGGAAAGCTTGCAATTAATTATTTAGTTAGCAAAATAAATAAATCAATTTACTGTTTTGTCATGCAAATGCTATTTGTATTTGTATATTAACGTGACAATGTAAGAGTGTTTTAAAAAAAAAAAAATTACCCATAAGTATGCCTACATTTTCTATTTTAAGTATTCTCTTAACTGCATATCTGTACAGAGCACTTAAGTTGCGAAGGACCTTAAAGGAGAAGCTCGCCCTGACCAGGCTTTCACTTTGCATTCCAGAATGTACAACTTGATGAAACCGAACTACAGGTCACGCGCCAAAAAGTTAAAACCTGGTCTGGGCGAACTAGGACCTGGGAACTTTTAAAGCTCCTCGTCAGGGACATCACGAGGACAGCACTACAGAGGGACTGTGGAATTGAAGGTCCCTTCCCACTGGTATAAAAAAATCTCTCTTTTTTTGGGGGGTGGGGGGCTTAATCGGCGGTAACAAATATGGTATTCTAGAAATCTTGTTTCGATCAATGCCAGGGCAAAGTCAGCTGTCCACCCTTTTGAGGTGTGTAAATTGAGAACATTAATTAGATATTAATAATATCTGTTATTTACAGCGCTCAGAATCTGCTGCGTCGTGGTATTTAGCGCTATTTAAAACAATTATTATGGACACAAATACTAACTATATATGCGTGATTATGCATATCGATCTTTTCAGCCTGTATACATTATTTATTATGCACAGATGTATAGTTGTACGTGTATTATCCAAATCTACCCATTCGCAGGCACGGGGCCCGGCTCCCCCTGTATTCACGCTCTGCCATTGCCCTTTTAAGAGCGGAAAAAAAACATCTCATCAGCGTGGGAGGAGAGCGCGATTCCTGGAACAGCTGAACAAAAACAAGCGAGATCAGGCTGCAAAAAAAGATAAAAAGTAGTCCACAAATTGGACAGAAAACATGGAGCCTCGCATGTTTTCAGTACTTGGTCGCCGTGCTCGAGGAGGACTAAACACCAGAAAAGGCATGACGTATGCCTGCCTTCAACTAATGAGAGCAAGCAGACTTTAAAAGGCAAGCCAATGAAAGACACTGATGTGACATGGGCAGGGCTCTGAGCCCTTTTCTAACTACTAAAGCGTCTCGCAAGCGATACGCTTGTGCAAGCTCATGCAACGCAGGCTCGACCCTAAAAATGAGAAGAAAACATATTTCTCTTCATTATTCCTCATCTGAGGAGACGCATCAGTTTTGGTGTATTCTCAGATCTACTACTTATGGTAAATGTGGAAATGCATCAAAATCCATGGGTGTTGCCTGAGAACACCCACACAACACACATGGAATGCCTCCCTGGGGCAGAGTAACACAACTTAAGTTCCTTGACTGTAATCTTCGACCCAGCTCCGTCACCCTATGGGGTCTTTTTCCAACATTTCAGATTGAGAATGAACTTCAGCTGAGGAAGCTTTTCTTTTTTTATAGAAAAACAGGTCAAATTGGGCTGGCTCCTTATTTTTTGGATTCCCAGGAGATAATCGAGAGTTGGTTGGCGAAGAGTTTTGTTCTTGCTTAAAGAGCCCATGAAGGAAGTATATGTTGACATCATTCCTTTTTAACTTTATTTCCTTATTTACCAACCATTTCAGCTTGACTGGCCAAATTTTTTCTTTTTGGAGATTATTTTAGACAGCTCTCATTTTATTTTAGGATGTTTAAACTGGATTCTACCCCTTCCGTTAAATGGTGGTAGGGTCCCCTGCTACAAAACACCCTTCTCCCTCTTCTCACCCATGGAACTCTACTCACCTCCAAGGAAGACTACTGCACAGTGTGTGGGAGTAGGACAGGCATTGATAAGAATGCCAAGGCCAGGGGGAAACAGTAGTGTTACCCCCAGCCAACACAATATTCTCTGCTACAAAACACCATTCTCCCTCTACTCACCCATGGAACTCTACTCATCTGAGAGAAGGGTAACTGCACAGTGTGTGGGAGTAGGACAGGCACTGACAGGAATGCCAAGGTCAGGGGACAACAGTAGTGTTACTCCCCTAGTCAACACAGCGTTCTCTGCTACAAAACACCCATGTCTCTCTACTCACCCATGGAACCCTACTCACCTGAGAGGAGGACAACTGTACAGTGTGTGTGATACAGGAAGAGAAATGGCTAGAACTGTTAGGAGGAGCCCTTACTCTTACTCCAAGCAACAATCCACTGTAGACCTTGAAAAATACAATTTCTTGGGAATTTGTGATTTGTGGTTTATGCAACGTCACTGTAAAACCCAGGAGGGCCAGGCCATGCAACCTCAAACACTAGGCCAGTGTCCATAAGACATTATGCCACTATCTGTGAACTCACATATGAAGATAACACACCTGGGAGGGACACGGATAAAAGTAATGGTACACTCTGTGATGTGGCAACACACCCAGATCCATCTTGAACAGCTATGCCAAGATGAAAATAGTGTGCACAGGAAGGAAAGCTCAAATTGTTTGAAAGAACATCTAAGACAGATCTAATACCACAAGATCTGTCATCTGAATGGCAATGGCAGAAGTCAAATCCACAATGCACTGACCACAGGATGACAACTATCACATATCATCCAAGGTTCTGCCACTGCCTGCAGAACAGACAATTAGGTCTCTAGATGACCTAGACAACATCCTGCCCAGCCACTGTCTTGCACTGCTGGCAAGATATGAGTCCATGACCATCCCTCCAGCAGCTAAATATTCCAGACAGTCTGAGGCTAGTTTACTGAAATGGAATTGGTATGTAACTCCAATGTTTAGGCAATACAAATGATAATGAGTGTACCTGTCACATAAGGCAAATCTGCAAATGCAATGTGAACATGGCGTTAGCCCAATGCCACTGTCAACTATTGGAGGTAAATGACACAATACAACCTGTAACATTGTATCTCTCTCATCAACAGGTTGAACAGCCACTGCAAATACTGAATCTCCTGAAGTGACTCCCACTAACCCCACTGATGAAGCCCTCAGTGAGGACACCACTCCTGGACCAGGGGACGTTGAGGATGGATCTGGCTCAACGGGGCAACCTAGTCATATGACACATGTCGGCCTCAGCCTGACTGCATCGACTCTTCCAGCCCCATGGCCTCTACATCTCAGACAGCCAACCAGCCCTAAACCTGTGGCCCGCCGACAGACCCAAACATCTTGTGCCCCAAAGTCCAGGTTCCTGGGTCAGAGCCACCAAGTGTGCCTGTAGTTGTGTGTGTTTGTGTCTGCTTGATGCTCCATGTGGTGTTGTTTGCAGTATGTGAGTTTGAGTGGAGTGCTGTTGTCCCCCAAGAGAAGGATATCTGTTGTGTGATGAGTATGTGTGCATAAATGCAATATTGATGTCATAGCATTGTGGTATGTATGGTGTTGGACTTGACCCCCTGATATGGCTATCGTATACATGTGATGTGTGTTTTCTTGGGTTTTGTTAGTGCAGACATAAAGTGTATTAAGTTGTGCTAGGTTGCTTTGCATTTGAGTGTCCATGTGCCCATTTAGGTGTGTGTCCCCTGCAACTAGTTCATGTAGAGGTGTGTCCCATGGTGTAGGAGTTTTATGTGCTTCGTAGACTTGCCATTGCCCATTGTGTAGCTGTGCATGACAATTGGTATTTTTATTGTTTGTACCTGGGATCCATGTAGGTCCATTTCCTGTGTACATGTTGTCTGAGGGCCCTGTTCAAAGTGATATGTGTTCCAGTGCAGCCTCCTTCCATGTATGCTGCTGATGCTGCCATCCCAACTGTGCAGGTACTGTTGTTTGGGTGCTCTTTGTCTCTTTGTCTATTTGTCTCTCTGTGTTTTGTAGCATGCCATTGTGCTTCCAGTGTGTTGTGTGTGTATGATGTGTGTGTCCATTGCAGGCTTGTTTCATGGTGGTGTTGTATGTTTTCCATGCCACATCAATGGTTATGTGTGTTGTATGTGTGGACAGTTCCTGGCCACTGTTGGTTGTGAGTGTGTGAGTTGTAATTTGTATATGTCCAGTAGTTTTGTTGTTGTTACTGTGTGTGACAATGTTGTGTAGCCCTCAGTGTCCCTGTGCCTGAGCTGTGTTCCCGTGTGTATTTGTGTAATGTTGCAGTGCAGTGTGTGTGTGTGCTGACCAAAGTGTGTGTATTGTGAGTGTTTGGGTGTCAGTGTTGATGTCTGTTTGTGAGTCTGTGTTGTGTGACATATGTAGCTGCTTCCCGTGGGGTCCCCTTATGATGTGTGTCCCGGCGCTTCGTGCGGCTTTTAAATGTTAATGATACGGGCAGGTGTGTGTACTTACGGTTGCTGTTGTCCATGGCGGCATTGATTTTGTTGTCTTTGGGTGAGCTGGAGCAGCGGCATGACATTTTTGAAGGACTCCATGGTGGCTCCAGACATGTGAGATTTCCTGCAGACAAGTGTCCCCCTTTATACTGTCCATTTCCACCAGCTTGATCATGGTGGTTAGACCGCCACTGTCATATTGGTGTGCAACCTCGTAAAGTGTCCGGCGGAAACACAGGTTCCACAGGCCTGTTTGTGCTTCCAGGTGACTGTGGCAGTTTGTACTGTCTGGCGGTGGACCTAGACCGCTGGCGGTCTTCTGTTTGTACAACCGCCAAACTGCTAATATGGCAGTTTGCTCTGCCAGACCGTTGGAGGACGGTCCGCCAAACTCGTAATCAGCTCCATATTTTCCAACATATGGTCGAAGCTAAAAATAGATTTTTCTAAAAATTTTTAAAATAGAGCACAAGATGCCTAGTAACACATTAAAAACCGATGATACATGAATATATTCCCATTTTAAATTAGCACTGGAACTTAACATAAATCCCAGAATATTTGAAAGACCATCAATTAGAACTGGAGTGGATTTAAAGAGACTCCCTGTCCATTTGTGGAGGAGTCTATTTCCAACAAGCCCTTGGGTCTCATTCCATTAGTCCTTGAGGAAAAGAACTTGAGGTACTGGATCGGTGTCTGACAGAGTATAATCCATATTGATCAACAGAACCTGTGACCTTGCCTCTGCTCTAGCATCTCTTACTGTTTTTCTTTAAACCATAGCTTTATGGCATGGTGATAAGGAGGGAGAGCCTAAAACATTTTTAGTGAGTGCAAGTTTCTCACTTAACAGATGCTCCTCAGAAAAAAGGAAGCATTTATTTTCTCTTAATCTTAATGTACCAGCTGGGAATATGTTTTCAAGAGATTTTTCCACCTCCATCTTTAGAAAGAAAGTTAGAATTTGCACCAAGCCAGCTGAAGATTCAGTGCGAGCCGATCTGCAGCGTGCCCCTGCTTACATTTCTCAGACCTTTCAGGACCAAAAGTGGCTTTATAATAATATTGTGGTTTCTCAACTTCTTTATTATCATTTTTTTATTTATTCCACTGATTCCTTGTAACTTGTGACATTCCTGATTAGTGTAATATATTCAAAGGTTTGGTTGGTAACTTTAAATACCGATCCAGGAACTCAGTCTGTTAGACGCCTGAGTCTGACTCCAAATGAACATTACTGAAGGAATTTCAGGGCACTTTTCAAATGCCAAAAGTCGCACTGGGCATTTCCACCACACTGCCCTTTACCACACTCTGGGTACATAACAGCTGACCACACTCCAGTTACAGTGCACCAGGCCCACACTCCACCTAACACCACTTGTCTCCTGGATTTGGGACCCCTCAATCCTGACTCCCCACACCTGCACAGAAAATCAGGGATGCCTCACACCACCCGACTACTCGAGTGGCATGTGCAACCCCGAAAAGGTTCATAGTAGTCATTGTCTGCTGCTACTGCTCGGAGAAGGGGAAGTGTCAAACTCCCGGGCCGGATGCCGGGGGTCGAGAGAAAAACCGCTCAACAGGTTAGGACAAGAAGGGGGGCAGGCAGCAGAGCAAGTAGACAGCACCCGGCGATGAGAAGAACATGGGTTGCTTCTGAAGCAGTAGCTCAGATGTCTCCCCTCCAAAGTACAATGGAAGGAAGCCTCGGGCAAATACCCACAAGCTTCTAGTGCGCAGCAATCCATTCCAGGTGCAATTGGCACAGGTAAGACCTCAAACATCAGGTCCTAGCTCCAGCAGTTTGGGCGGGGCACCAAAAAACGGCTCAAGATTAACCATGTCCCTGCAAAAAAATAAGCAGGAAGGACTTGTTAAAAATTGTATCTAGCTCCAAAGAAACACAAATAGGGTTCATCACAAACCGCAGAATCCTGCAACTGTCCTAGCAAAATCCCCAAAAGTAGTTGGCAACGTGCAGTATCCACGTCTAAACTGTCAGTCCGGTGTACCAGACATACAAGATCACTGAGGTGCCCTTGTGCACGCGCAGAATGACAGGCACGATATCTGAAGTTGCAAGAATGAGGCAGACAACAAGGTGTAGGGTGCACATAAATACTGAAAAGGATCAGTTACATTTCTGTACCACATAGAATGCACAAGTCAATGGGATCCACTTAGAGGTATACCTTTCAGCCTGCGAACGGCCAGCCCTTCAAGAGAATTTTAAAGTTGATGGTATTGAAGGACTCAGATCAATAAAAAAAGACCATTGGCATACCACCGCCTTCTTGAGAATGCTTAGCTCAACTAGGATAGCTCTGATAACAGACTGAAATCTTATAGGTAAAAATATGGACCGCATAAGGTAAAACAGGGATAGAGCTAACATTAGATAGCTTGGCGGGGTCAGTCCCAGGCTTCTTTAGCACAGGTGTGAATGCTGCCCACCTCATATTAGAAAATATTCCATCTTACAAAGATAGATTGATGCAGTTGTCAGAACAGGAATAATAGCTCTGGAAAACAGAATCTCTTTAAAGGTTTTTTGATAAGTATCAGTGAAAGGTTGTGTCTGATGCTCCACAATTTAATTACCTTGATCATATCTGCGACAGAGATGCAAGAGAATTTGGGAGGCAATTATTGAAAAGCATCTCGGAATAAATAGGTGTATCAGAAGCTAGAGCGCAATGTTTTAAATCAACTTTAGAAAGTATTTTCCACAATTGTGTCAAGAAAATAATCGGCAGTTTCATTGCACAGACTTTTAGAGGCTGGAATAGAAAGATCACTTACTTCAGAAATGTAAAATTCAAAACCACTTCCATAAAGTTGATGCCAGACAATGGTCATGTAAATGTTCGCTTTGCCTCAACAACTATAAAGTCGGGTCTTAGTTCCATCTGAAGTATGACAATTCAAATTGCCGCGGCGGGAGTGAACGTGACTTAAAAGAAAAGCGCAACGTTTAATTCATGATCATATGTAGGTCAATAAATCTTTGTATATCTCTCAACGAGAAATTGTCTCAGAATTGGAACTTAAGTAAAGTTAGCCTCGAAAGGAAAATATAACAGGACAAAAATAGTTATACAGCATTTAGGTCTGAGGTTTTGTCTATTGTGTTTTAATTTGTTCCCAGTGCCGCTCGCAACAGGCTTTTCTAAAAGCTGTTTGTGTCAACAACTCAAATTGCTTCCTGTGATTGATAACTCACTAATTTTGAGCATCAATGCACAGAAAGGTGAACGACACATGCGTATAATTACATATGCTCTTCAGCATTCCCACTGCATTGTATTTCATGCCCCTTGGGAAGTGCCTTCATTTCAAGTGCCATTCATACATATTTTAGCACTCAGCACTGAAAAAGAATTGAAAAACTAATGTAGCGCTGTACATGACGAATGTAACATAGCAACAATTCACTCGGTTTCATGGATCTTAGATTAGCTTCGTTAGCTACCTAACCACAGCATATGTAAGCTTTACAAAGTCTCGAGAGAGGTGTATGAGAGCAGGTGCTTCACTGTCAGAGAGCTATGTCATTCCTCACACAATAAAGAAAATTAACTCCGGGGAAAGGAGGTTTCGCTACCTAGAAGTACTTCAGACGGTTTGCAAAGAGCCATGAAAAAAAAAATAGGAGGATTTTATTCAAACTTTAATTCCATCTGCACTCCCTTAACAATAACATTGAATACGCAGCCTACATAGACAAGATGGATTGTTTACAGAACAAGAAACAAAGCCTCTGTGCTCATTTATGAAACCATAGGTGTGCGCAGTGGCATAGCAATGTTGCATGTGTACTAATGCAAGCATGGAAAATGTGCCTCCTACCCAGTGTTCCCTAATTAAATATACCTGTGTTAGAAATGGGGTCTTTGGTTGGCAGTCAGGTTACCCCCTGTCCAAGCAAGGATCCTCACTCTACTCAGGGTAAGTCACACACAATCCAAATTATCCTGTGCCCACCCTCTGGTAGTTTGACACTGAGCAGTCAGGTTTAATTTAGCAGGCAATCTGTAAAATATTTGTGCAATAGATAATGCAATAACACAGTATAACACCACAAAAATATACCACACAGTGTTTAGAAAAATATAGAATATTTATCTGGTTAAATGCAGGTCAAAACAATCAATATTTCATAAGTACACGTTGAAATATCACTTTAGAGAATGTTAAAAAGAGTCTTTAGTCTTTAAAAAGCAACAAGTGTCTCTTGCAAGCACAAAGTATCTGGTTTGCGTTGAAATTATCTGCAAGGGGCCACAAAGGAGGAGATGCATGGAAAACGCGGAGGTGTGCGTCAGTTTCTGCAGGCGCACACAGACGATGTGTCAATATTTTTCCATGCAGTCAGGGCCTTGCGTTGAATTCTGGCTCAAAGACTTGGATCCTCTTCGGGTTGCAGGGTATTTGGACGCCCCAGGGACGATGCAGAGAAGTCCCGGGCATGCGAGATGAAGTCAAAGGAGCTGCGTCGATCCAGTGGGCGATGCAGGGAAATTTCTGTTGCATGGCAGGCGCTCTGTTGATCCTTATCACAGGAAGTCGGGCTGCGTCATTCCAGCTCGGCTATGCGTCGATCCAGTGGGCCGTGCGTCAAAGTTCCAGTCGCAACGCTGGCGCTGTGTCAATCTCCTCTCGGGGAGCCAGGCTGTGTCGTTCCGGTTCAGCGTGCATCGTTTCTGGCAGGCTGTGCATTGAATTTTCACCGCACAAATAATTATTTGCAGGATGGAGTCTTTTTGGCCATGAGACTTCAAGGAACAGGAGGCAAGCTCTAGCCAAGCCCTTGGAGAGCACTTCTCAGCAGAGCCAGAAGGCAGCAGGGCAACAGCAGGGCAGCAGTCCTTTGCAAAAAAGCAGTCAGGTGAGTCCGTTGGGCAGCCAGGCAGTTCCTCTTGGCAGGTTGCAGGTTCTGGTTCAGAGTTTCTTCACCAGTGGTATCTTGTCCAGAAGAGTCTGAGTAGGTAGGGTCAGAGGCCCTGTTTAAATACCCAAATGTGCCTTTGAAGTGGTGGAGACTTCAAAGAGTGGCTTAGAAGTGCAGAAGGTCCCCTTTCAGTTCCATACTGTCTGCCAGGATTCCAGTAGGGGGCTTGTCAGTCCATTGTGTGAGGGCAGGCCACTGCCCTTTCAAATGTAAGTGTCAGGCCCTCCATCCTCCCAACCCAGGAAAACCCATTCAGAATGCAGATGAACGCAGGTGTGACTGAGTATCCTGTGTTTGGGGTTGTCTGAGTGAAATGCACAAGGGAGCTGTCAACTAACCTAGCCACACATGGATTGTAAGGCACAGGATTTAAGTGCAGAGAAATGCTCACTTTCTAAAAGTGGCATTTCTAAAATAGTCATATTAAATCCAACTTCACCAATCAGCAGGATTTTGTATTACCATTCTGGCCATACTAAATATGACCTGGTTACTCCTTTCAGATCAGAATCTACCACTCAAACAGTATGTGTGGGTAGCCCTAATACTATCCTATGAAAGAAGCATACCTCACAGGCAGTGTAAAATGAATTTTGGAGTTCTACACTACCAGGGCATATAAACTACACAGGTATATGTGCTGCCCTTTATCTACATAGCACCCTGCCCCATGGGTCACCTGGGTCCTACCTTAGGGGTGACTTATATGTAGAAAAAGGGGAGTTTAAGGCTTGGCAATTACTTTCAAATGCCAAGTCGAATTGGCAGTGAAGCTGCACACACAGGCCTTGCAATGGCATGGTTAAGGGGCTATTTATGTGGGTGGCATGATCAGTGTTGCAGACTCACTAGTAGTATTTAATCTACAGGCCCTGGGCACATGTAGTGCACTTTACTGGGGACTTACAAGTAGATTAAATAAGCCAATTGGGTATAAACCAATGTCACCATGCTTTAGGGAGAGAGCATATGCACCTTAGCACTGATTTGCAGTGGTAAAGTGCGCAGAGTCCGAAAGCCCGAAAAAGTGAGGTCAGAAAAAGAGAAGGAGGAAGCCAAAAAGTTTGGGGTGACCCTGCAGAGAGGCCATTTCCAACAATCTGCAAGTGGGGTTCAGGTATCCACTCACAGCCTTAGGCCTGTGTGCCACTGCACCTGCTAGATCATTGATAATTACTATCCAGGGTTCACATTTACGATGGATGAATTACTCGGGAGTGCTCCCAGCTTCTGAGCTTTCAGGTCCTGAATAATAAGGAGAGAGTGCTGGACAATGACCGCAGATGCTGTAATGAGTTGACTTAGCGACTGGTAAACTTTGTGGGGCCAAATATCTGCGCCTAATGCAGCGAGTGAGCAAATAAAACCACTGAGGAATAGAGTTTTCAAAAAGGTGCAGAGGGAGACTACAGCCGACATTTTTTTACAAAAGTGTGTATCTTTTCACACAAGTTTCATATAAATGAGCTAAAAATCCAAGGATTCGGAAGGGGAGGACATCAAACAAAGTCAATACTTTCATGCTGTACCAAACAAGTCTGACTCCCCATAGGGTTTTAGTGGTTTTCTCTTCCTAAGAAAACTTTGGAATTGTTGCAAAGCCATTATAATTTTCAGTACATTTCCCCTAAACACTGTGTAAAAGTTATCACAAGCAGTTAAAAACTTGTATGTACATTTACATGGCCTATACCTTTTCAAAATACAATAATACATCACTTCTACATTCCACATCATTTCAATTTCAATATATTCAATGTGAGGTACAGAAAAAGAATGGGCCTTTGGTCATCCTCTTTAAGCCATTGGCAACCATGACTTTTGTCATGTTATGTCATTGTTTAATGAACTATCCATCAAAGCCCTAGCACGTTGTGAATTATTATAATGTCCCATTGTTGAACCCACTATGTATGGCGATAGGGTGTTAGGTAGTGATTTTGTTAGATAGCAGATGGGATTCGACACATAGCTTGCAACTGAGAGGCAGTGAGTGTTCTTTGTGTTTAGGAAGTGGGTGCTACTTGAATGCATTATCCAGTCATTAGGACACAGTGTTATTCTCTAATCACCACTGCATGTTCATTTGTTTTACTTTGCTATCGTGATAGCATGTTTTAGGCGTGGTTTTATTTGTTCACAAATTAAAGACTTATGTCCACATAGGTTTTTTAAAAAGTACATCAAAAAGCCTTGCTTCCTGGTTTATGTCACACTGCTATTTCTATTTGATCAAGATGGGCAGACTCAAATTTTCTTAAAATGCCACAACATGTCTTGCTCTTGTCCATGATGCACTGTTATTACCATAGCGCTACGAAATAACTCATGTATTTCTCTTGCTAAATGCTAATTACTAGCAATCACTGTGCCTTACAAACCTGCTTTGCAGATCATCTATACACTTTCCAATGACTTGGAAAAAGATGGAATTAGTACAGACACTGCCTAAGCTCTAAATGTAAGCCCACAGATTCTCCTCCATTCATTGCCCCAGGGGCAGGCACCGTGGTAAAGACACAGCATCACTCCAAGACACCAAACACTAACAAAAGGTAAACCAACTGTAAGGTCTTAATTAGTTTATCTTAGTCGAGAACTCTTAGCACTTATTTAGTTTAGTTTAAGCAAGGTGTGAAGCTCAAGGCCAGCCTGCTCAATATGCAATATTGGCTGGGTTAGGGACTGCAGCCTGTTGTCTGTAGTTGCTCGTCTTTGGAATGGTTCAGCTGTGCTAAGCATGTTGACTCTGACCAGGGCTAATCCTGGATCACCCCAAACTTCTTTTGGGGACCAGCATTTGAATATAAATAAAAGTTTTTTGCGGGACCCTGAATCCCCTCAGACTCTCGTCAAAGTCCTTCTTTAGGAGAAGGGCAGACATTTCGGCCTTGAGTTGCCTTTGCTATTTCTTGATTTTGGTGACCCATTCTTCGGAGCGGAGGCTCGAAGTCTTCCTTTTGGGCATCAAAGACTGTTCTGATGATGTATCGGTGGTCGAGCTTCGGTGTTCAGCACTTGACCTGTCATTTTTTGACATTTGAGAGTCTTTAACCCATATGTCGTTTGACGACTTCCGTTTCTCTGGAGTTTTTCTTTTCACTTCAAGAAGTGACCCAAAGCAACAGATGATCAAGCTTGCAAATACAGCAATTGTTTTCAACAAAAGTGAAATCCTCAGCCTGTCTTCTTACACACTGACATCCATTGCAACTTGTTTCTTTTAGGGTAATGAGTACCTGACCTCTCCGGGTGCTGCAGAAATGGAGACAATGACTGGTGAAACCTTCTGTTTGCCTCTTTGATGTCCGTTGCCACTTCTGAGGCTACTTCAAAAGCTGTTGAACTATCAATGAACCATGATTACTGCTTCCTACTAATAACTATATAACCATGAAGCACAAAAGTGAGACCAGCTTTTCTACTTGTGAGTAATTCAAAAATACTGTGACCTACATGTGCTATAATGCATTGGGAGAACTCACGCTTATTTGATGGCAGTGCACTCCATTCTCCTTGAATGAAAAATATCTATTCCCAGTTGATCAGAAACAAAGTGCGATTTCAGATGTTCCAGTGTGTCAGATGAATCTATCTGTCTGCCCGTAGGGCACAACCCTTCCGCATCAATATCGATTAATGCAGTTGGAAAGGTGCAAGGCCCCCTTTACTGCCAAACTATTACTGTTGGAAAGTGGATTATTGGTAAGGGCAGGTAAGTACCTACACTTAGCAATAGGCCACTAACCCCCACTAGGTCCAGTCAGGTCTCAATAAATGAATCTCCGCTCAACCCTTGGTAGCTTGGCAGCGAGCAACAAGGCTTAACTTAGGAGACAGGTGTGTAAAGCATTTAACAATCACAAAAGAGTAAATAAGTAAACCACAAAGCACAATAAAAATCCAACACCAATTTATAAAAATAGACTATATTTTTAGCTTTAAAATGACACCAAAGGACTAAAATCGGATAAGGGGAACTGGAGGTATGAATATTTAAATAATTAATGTTTTCTACTGAAAGCACCAATCTGGTCATCTGGTTACACTAGATCAGGGCAAAGTCAAAGTTTAAGGCTGACTGCGATGGAGCCCTGCTCAGCTACAGCGAGTGAGAGGCCTGGGTCAAAAGTTTAGCTTCGGACTTAGGCCCTCATTACAACCCTGGCGGTCGGTGTTATAGCGGCGGTAATACCGCAAACAGGCCGGCGAAAAAAAAAATGGAATCATGACCATGGCGGAAACCGCCAACACAGACAGCCACTTTAACACTCCGACCGCCACGGCGGTAGAAACAAGCACTGCGGCGGTAACCGCCAAAAGACAGGTGGAAGACAATGTACTGCCCACCGTATCACAAGAGGCCTATCTGCCACCTTTTCCGGGGCGGAAACAACGCGAACAAAAACACAGTGGAAACAGTAAACAGAAGGGAAAACACTCACCTCTCCACACCCCACGAGGTACCAGGACGCCATGGAGCCCGAATTGCAGATACTGCCAATGCTGGTCTTCCTTCTCTTCTATCAGGAGCACCAAAGATGGCGGCGACGACCACGGTGAGTACTGCACCTACAACACAGGGGAGGGAGGAGGGAAAAGAGAGTGACACACACACACAACATGCAACACCCCCACCCCCACCCTCACCCACAACATCATACACACAAATACATGTAGCAACAGTACACATACATCCCCCCCCCCCGGGAAGAATGCAAGGATAAAAGGAAATTATTTGAACTAATGTAATCATGTGAAATCTCATTATCAAAGTTCAAAATCGAGTAAATACAATTATGTACACCAACTACACAAGTCCGGATAGTGCACCAATCATTGTCCGTGGACCACTGGTCCCAAAATGCATGGGCGAAGCCCACACTAGATACCTGACTGGAAACGGAGAGAACACTGGAGGGGCATCAGATCAAAATGAAACAGGCACCTCAGGGGGAGGGGGGGCACCTCAGCTAGATGAACGCACGACCCACTGCTGCACGAGGGGGCTCCATGCCCTCTGCTTTATCCTGGGGAGTGCAAAGCCACAGTCTCTCAAGACTCTCCAGTGGGTGGTTTGCCCACTGCTTTATCCTGGGGAGTACAAAGCCACAGTCTCTCAAGTCTCTCAAGTGGGTGGTTTGCCCACTGCTTTATCCTGGGGAGCGCCAAGCCACAGTCTGTCAAGTCTCTCTCAGTGGGTGGTTTGCCCACTGCTTTATCCTGGGGAGTGCAAAGCCACAGTCTCTCAAGTGGTTGTCATTCTACACTGGTTCTGGAGGGGGCCTGGTGCCCAGAGTGCTTCATCCTGCCAAGGACTGAGGTAATGGATGTGATTCTCCACTTGTTCTGGAGGGGGCCTGGTGCCCAGAGTGCTTCATCCTGCCAAGGACTGAGGTAGTGGATGTGATTTTCCACTGGTTCTGGAGGGGGCCTGGTGCTCAGAGTGCTTCATCCCGCCAAGGACTGAGGTAGTGGATGTGATTCTCTACTGGTTCTGGAGGGGGCCTGGTGCCCAGAGTGCTTCATCCCGCCAAGGACTGAGGTAGTGGATGTGATTCTCCACTGGTTCTGGAGGGGGCCTGGTGCCCAGAGTGCTCCACGTGCAGTGTGGCTGATACAATTCGCTCACCTGGGTGTGCGTGGCACGACATTGGTGAGGTACAGGTAGCATGATACGACATGGAGGCAGCAACATACCCCACACTGCTACGGCTTCGCATTCCACCTTCAGGTGCCAACAGTGATGACAGTAATGCATCATGGAAGCTGCCCAGGGTCCTGGAACTCACCACCAGCCTCGGACGACTGACCACTGGGGATGGTAGGCATGTCAGCGGTGGTGCCACTGTCCGAGGACGTCACGGGCCGCTGGCGGTGCTTGCAGCAGTGTCTGTGGTGGTGGGGCTGGCGGCGGGGTCTGTGGTGGCGGTGCTGGCGGCGGGGTCTGTGGCGGCGGGGCTGGCGGCGGGGTCTGTGGCGGCGGGTCTGGCGGCGGGGCAGGTGTCAGCACCTGCTGAGGGAGAAAGCAGGATGTCTCCTGCAGCCTCAGATGGCTGCCCACCGGGGAAGAGGCTGGGGACTGTCGCAGCAGCTGTAGACGTGCCGGAGGCAGTGCAGGCGGCGGTGCAGGTGGCGGTGTTCCCCGCCATACAGGTTGGCATGGACGTGAACAGAAGGTGTGACACTGGTCCCTCAGTCTGTGCCACCTTGCCCTCTCCTGACCTGCCCTTCTGTTTTTGGCCCTTCCCCACCTTGGATGGTGGCGCAGTTGTCTTGCCACTATTCCCTTTCATTTTCGCTGACCCCTTGGTGGCCTTTTTCACCTTGGCAGGTGGCGGAATGTCCTTGCCCTCGCTACATTGCACACTGGCAGCCCTGATGGTTGGTGCATTCCATGACCCAGCAGTTGCTGCACCACTGTGCCTGGGGATGTGGTGGCTGAGGTGCTGGGCTGGGACCTGGAAAGCCTGGCCCTAGGGGAAGGACGGGGTGGGAGGTGTAGGGAAGAGGTCAATGTTAGCCAGGAAAAGTTTTTTAGGCACACTGGGACGGATAGATGGAGGGGGTTTGGGAGAAGAGGAAGAGGTAGTGGTTGTAGGAAGTGTACGTCTGCTGAATTTGGGTGAAGGTGCATGGGTTGGAGGCTGTTGTGAGGTGGATGGCTGTTGGATGGGTGTGTGCCTGCGCTTGTGTACTTTGGACACACTGGGAGAGGGCACAGGGGATGTGTGAATGGTAGTGGGGGTGGTGATTACACATGAGCAGTGTGTGGTGATGGGCGTGCTGGGGATGGAGGTAGTGGTTGAGGATGTAGTGCATGCAGGTGTGAGTGGAGACGAGACAGGGAGGGAGGTGGGAGATGTGGTGGAGGCAGACACAGCAGAGGAAGTGGATGTTGGTATGTGTGCATGGGTATGTTGCTTGTGTGAGTGCCTTATAGGACTTGTGGTGTTTATGTTTGCCGGAGCCACTTTTGTGTGCTGATGTGTGTGCATGCTGGTCTGATGGTGTGCTTGGGATAGGCAGAGGTACAGGGGATTGGGTCTGGGTGGAGGAGGTTGGAGGGGGGAGGCTGGACACAGGGACAGTGGCTACCATCAGTGCTGAGGCCAGAGCCTGAAATGCTCTGTTGGGCTGCCTGGCCAGAATGACTGCCCTCCAGGTATGCATTTGTTTGTAGCAAATGCCTCTCAACACCCTGGATGGCATTCACAATGGTAGACTGCCCAACAGTGAGAGATCTCAGGAGGTCAATAGCCTCCTCACTGAGGACAGCAGGGCTGACTGGGGCAGGGCCTGAGGTGCCTGGGGCGAAGGAGATGCCCACCCTCCTGGGTGAGAGGGCATGGGACAGACGCTGAGGGGCTGCTGGGAGGCCGGTGCTGGTAGGGGGGTGGCAGCAGTTCCTGTTGATGCGGTGGGCACAGAGGTGTCCGCCAGCGCAAGGGAGCTCCCATCAGAGAAGGCGTCGCTGTCACTGGTTTCTGCTCCTGTCCCTGCCGTGGAGCTCCCCTCGCCCTCCGTCCCACTGGTGGCTTCAGACTCCGTAGCTTCACCCTCCGGGGCCAAGTGGGATGCAGCTCCCTCCTGCTCCGGTGCCAATGCTCCTCCGCCTGATGATGCTATTGCACACAAGAACAGGGAGACCACAAAAAGGGAGGGGAAAGACAGAAGAAAGACATGTTCAGTGCATGCAACACCACTACCGTTGGCAGACACAACAGACAATGAGCAGCCCTCTGCACTACGCCATGCACTTATAGTTCCTAGATTTTTCATATGCCCATGGGGTACGAGGCCTAAGCCCAATTGCTGCACACCTGGAAGTCATAGGAGCCTGACTAGGTGTGGATGGCTCTTACCACTAGTGGGGTTGGGGTGCCACATAGCCTGCCTCACAAGGGACCTTGCCTACCAAGATCGCCCTGGCCTAGCGGAACCCACTGCCCAACTCCCCCATCAAGACACCTCATAATGCACACAGAGTCAGCTGAATGAGAGTGTACTTACCCCCTTGTGGCTGCTGTGATGCCCTCAAGCGCCCATCCAACTCCGGATAGGCCACCGCAAGGATATGGAACATCAAGGGGTGTCATGGTGGGACGGGAAGCCCTCCCACGTTGGGAGGCCATCCCCAGCTGGACCTCTGCCGTCTTTTTGCTCCAACGGTGCAGGTCCTCCCATCTTTTACGGCAGTGGGTGCTCCGTCTGTGGTAGACCCACAGGGTCCGGACGTCCTTGGCGATGGCACGCCAAATACCCTTCTTCTGGTGGGCGCTGACCTAGAGGAATGGTACAGGGGGAAAGGACATTACTCACCCAGCCGGACAGTCATACTCATTTCCCACCAGTTCCCACCCATGCCATGACGCACATACACTCACCATCCGCACATGTAGGCCTCAGCCCCCCCATGTATCTTACAGCCACACCACTCAAAGCAGGCACTGCCCATTCAGCATGCTCACAGTGTACTCACCTGTTTGTCTGGACGATCGTACAGTTGCGTGTACTGGGGGAGGACCCCATCCACTAGTTTCTCCAACTCCTCCAAAGTGAAGGCAGGGGCCCTTTCCCCAGACTCATGAGCCATTGTAGCTTCCAGACACAGGTCACAGCAGCACTTGCAGTGTAGGTCCTCTCCCGTTGAAGGTCAGGTATCAAGTGAGTGAACTGACAGAAAATGGCGGTCACGTCCACAGCAGTGCGTACTGTCACTGCCAGCGTACATCGTCATTGGCTCCTCGGACCCATAGGGCCCAATGTTAACCAATGCTGAATTGCACCGCAGTCTTCAACCGCTCACTGCGACGGTGCACAACGCCAGCGCAGTTACCTCATATCCCCTTGTCCCACCTTACAGGATAGGCAGCCGCCATTTCAGGGGGCCACATGGCATTAATAATAACTGCGTCACACCTATCTGGGCCTGGAGTACACACAGTTGCAGGCACATTGCGGATTAATACATTTCTGCAAATGACATTTTGTGATACCTCAGTGTTGGCTGACTCTCTGCTCGCTGTTCTCCTCCATAGGGCACGTCTGCTGGGGCAGGTGATCAGATGGCGGCATCCTCCGGTGTACAGACCCCTGGTGGACCTGCTGACAATAGAAGAGAGACACATCATAGTCACATACAGACTTGATCGTGCAACAATCCAGGAACTGTGTGCCCAGTTGGAGCCAGACCTGATGTCAGCTATCCGCCATCCCACAGGGATACCCCCTCTAGTGCAGGTCCTGTCAGTACTCCATTTCCTGGCAAGTGGTTCCTTTCAAACAACAGTGGTCATTGCATCAGGGATGTCCCAGCCAATGTTCTCTAAGGTGTTGTCCAGAGTGCTGTCTGCCCTGCTGAAACACATGCGCAGCTACATCGTGTTCCCTCAGGTGGAGGATTTGCCCACAGTGAAAGGTGACTTCAATGCCCTGGGACATATCCCCAACATCATAGGTGCCATTGATGGGACACATGTGACATTAGTACCCCCACGCAGGAGTGAACAGGTGTACAGAAACCGGAAGAGCTACCATTCAATGAATGTGCAGATGGTGTGTTTGGCAGACCAGTACATCTCCCATGTGAAAGCCACGTTTCCTGGCTCAGTGCATGACGCTTACATTTTGAGGAATAGCAGCATCCCTTATGTGATGGAGCAACTCCAGAGGCACCGTGTGTGGCTAATAGGTGAGGCCAAGGACCCAATACAGTGTGAATTGGTGTCTGGGTATGGGGTTGTCCCTAAGGGTTAGTGTGTGTCTAACAGTTGTCCCTCGATATTTGCAGGTGACTCTGGTTACCCCAACCTGTCATGGCTACTGACCCCAGAGAGAAATCCCAGGACAAGGGCAGAGGAACGCTACAGTGAGGCATATGGGTGAACTAGGAGAGCGATCGTACGCACCTTCGGTCTCCTGAAGGCCAGATTCCGGTGCCTCCATATGACAGGTGGTTCCCTATACTACTCACCAAAGAAGGTGTGCCAGATCATCGTGGCCTGCTGTATGCTGCACAACCTGGCTTTGTGACTGCAGGTGCCTTTTCTGCAAGAGGATGGGCCAGCTGGTGGTCTTGTGGCAGTTGTGGAGCCTGTGGACAGTGAAGAAGAGGAGGCAGAAGAAGAGGCTAACGACAACCGAAACAACATAATCATGCAATACTTCCAGTGAGACACAGGTAAGAAGATGTCACTGACTCCCACATCTCATACTATTGTTGGAGCTAACATAAGTTTGTCATTTTCACTCAGTGTATGGACCCTGACTTGTCACTTTGCCTTTCCATTTCACAGATGTGGGTCCCACTTTGTGCCCTCTGCTATATTTCCTCTGGCCTACAGCTGTGTTACATCAGTATGTGCACAAGTAAATTGGCATTGCTATATTCCATATTCCATATTGCAATTGCACATTTGTGAAAGCACAGACTGACTCTAGATTGTTTTGTGATTGAAGTGTGTTTATTTCTGTGCTAATAAGTGGAGGGGTTGTAAAATGGGCTGGGGTGATGGTGGAGGTATGTCCATGGCAGAGTCCAGTCTATTTGTTTCACATGTGCATTGTCCAAAGGGGCATAGGAAGTGAAGCAATGGCAGTTTAAGGATGGACAGAGTGACAAAGTGGAACAGAAGTTTAACATTCAGGGGGGTCTCATTTCCTGGCGGGGTCTTAGCAATGTTCTCTGTCTTGTTCCTGGATCTCAGGGACCGTTTGCGGGGTGGTTCTCCATCTGTAGGGGGTGGGGTGCTGGTGTCGTGCTCCTGTGGCGGTGCCTCCTGTCCACTAGCGCCGGCGGAGGTGGAGGGCTGTTCATCGTCCAGGCTAGTGTCAGGGGCCCCTTGTTGTGCCACTGTGTCCCTCCTGGTGTTGACAAGGTCTGCCAGCAACCCTGCAATTGTGACCAGGGTGTTGTTAATGGACTTCAAGTCCTCTTTGATCCCAAGGTAGTGTTCCTCCTGCAGCCACTGGGTCTCCTGAAACCTGGCCAGTACTTTTGCCATCGTCTCCTGGGAATGATGGTAAGCTCCCTTGATGTTGGAGAGGGCCTCGTGGAGAGTGGGTTCCCTGGGCCTGTCCTCCCCCTGTCGCACAGCAGTCCTCCCAGCTTCCCTGTTGTCCTGTGCCTCTGTCCCATGAACCGTGTGCCCACTGCCACTGCCCCCAGGTCCCTGATCGTCATGTGTTGGTGGGGTTGCCTGGGTTCCCTGTAGTGGTGGACACACTGCTGATTGATGTGTCCTGGGGACAGAGGAATGGGCCTCCTGGGTGGGTGCTGTGCTGGTGTTTCCTGAGGGGGGAGGGTCTGTGGTGGCTTGTGACTGTGTCAGGGGAACCGACTGTCCTGAGGTCCCTGATGTGCAGGGCTGGTCATCTTGATCCTGTTGTGCAGAGCTGCTGTCATCACTGTGGGTCTCTTCTGTGGGGGGACTGGATCTGTCTGGCACCTCCTGTACGGTGATGTTGGGTAGGGTTCCTGTAGGGGTGTAAAAGCATGATTATTGCATCTGTGTGTGTCATCGTGTGCAATGGGTGAGTGACTCTCTACTCCAGTGCTTGCATTCTTACCTTGGTCCTTGTGTGATAGTTGGTAGGGGGTCTGATGGGTGTCCATGCATCGGTGTTACATGCAGGGCTTGTTTTTGGGATGTGTGGGTTGTGTTGGTGGGGTATCTGTGGGTTGTTGGGGTGATGGGTGTGAGGGTAAAGGTGGGGTATGTGATGGCATGCAGGTAGGGTGGGGGATAAAGTAGTAAAGATTTGCCTTACCAGAGTCCAGTCCTCGTGCTACTCCTGCGAGGCCCTCAGGATGCAGGATTGCCAAGACTTGCTCCTCCCATGTTGTTAGTTGTGGAGGAGGAGGTGGGGGTCTACCGCCAGTCCTCTGTACTGCAATCTGGTGTCTGGAGACCACAGAACACACCTTCCCCGTAGGTCGTTCCATCTCTTCCTGATGTCATCCCTAGTTCTTGGATGCTGTCCCAATGTGTTGACCCTGTCGACTATTCTCCGCCATAGCTCCATCTTCCTTGCAATGGATGTCTGCTGCACCTGTGATCCGAATACCTGTGGCTCTACCCGGACGATTTCCTCCACCATGACCCTGAGCTCTTCCTCAGAGAACCTGGGGTGTTGTTAAGGTGCCATGATGTGGTGTGGGTGATGTGTGAGATGGTGTGTTTTGTGATGTGTGAGGGGATGTGTTGTGGGTTGTTTGAGGTGCGTGGATGTTGTGGAAGTGATGGTGTTGTGTGTCTGTGGATGCTGGTGTTGTTTAAGGTAGTGTATCTCTCTGGCCTGCTTTCAAATTTGTGGTAGTAAGGGTTTGTGGGTAATGTGTGTGAGTGTTCTATATTGAAGTAGGTGTGTGGGTGTGGTGTGTGTATGTGTATCAGGTGTGTGTATTTCGAATCGTCCAATGTGGTGGTGTTTTGTACATGTGTGTGTATTTTGAGCGCGGCGGTGTGTACCGCCAATGGTTTACTGTGGTTTAAAATCCGCCACGTTGATTCGTGGGTCGTGATAGTGTGGCCGTATTCTTGTTGGCGTGACGGTGTCGGTTTTGTTATCGCCAGTTTATCACTGACCTTTGGTGTGGCGGACTTGTGTGGGTGTCTGTATTGTGGCTGATTCCGAGCTGTGGGTCGTAATACCTGTAGCAGAATTCCGCGGCCCAGGCGGTATGTTGGCGGTCTTCTGCACGGCAGTAAGCGGGATTTACCACCAGGGTTGTAATGAGTGCCTTAGTCTTTTCCTTGAAGCTTTTCTTCAATGCGGCGAAGTCACCAATCGGATCCGACCTCCCTGGAGCCCTCTTCGGATACGTGCCGCAGGAGACCTCGTGAAAAATTGTACCTTCAGACGTAGACAATTTTTCAGTACGGAAATCTTCGTCTAGGCCAAACTGAATCTTGATCCGACATCCCTGGAGCCCTCCTCGACTACTCTGCGCAGGAAGTCCCAGTCAACTTTTTACATTCATACTTTGTCACTTTTTTGGAGCTTTTTCCTTCCAACCAGGCTTGCCCCTCCACAGCAAGCCAATTTCAATTCAAGGTTGTCAGATCACCTTTCCTGGAGCCCCTGGTGAAATCCTAGAAGTCTGGGGCTCTGGCGGGCCAAACCTGCAAGTCAGGTCGGGTCACGGTTGAGGTAAGCCAGCTCAATCCTTTTATGGAGATTTTTCCAAAAATTCTCCAAACTTCTCCAAACTTCTGGATCTTCTTCCAGAAGGTCTTTATAGGTCCTTTAGGAGTCCATAGCTCACCCCAAGGTTCCAGAAGCTAGTAGTTGCTCCTTGAGGGTTAGGACTCTAACTCCCAAAATGCACCTGGTTCAAATCCAAAAATGACCACTAGCCACTGGTCAGCTGGTCAGTTCTTTCAAGAGTTGATGCAGGGGACTCTGGTCAGCTATGTATCACCTGTAGTAAGTACGGAGCCCCTTCTTGAATCATTAGAAGACAGGCAAAGTCCTTTTAGTGGTGAAGCCCAAGTGTGCAGCTGGTGCAGTCCTTCAGAGTGCAGTGGCCAGGTGCAGGTCAGGGGTCCAGTAGGGCGGTCCTTCTTCATCTGATGTTGTTACTTGTAGGGATCTGAGGTGTGGGTGCAGCCCTGCCACATTTATTCTTGCTCCTGGGGTGAAAATCAGAGGGGGGCAACTGTCCAATCACAGGCAGGCCACTATCCCCTTGGATGATCACTTCCTGGGAAGTGTGACTAAATCCTAGGTAGCAACATTCCTTAAAAATCAAAAATGACAGAAACTGAATTTTAGAGGTTAAGTCTGGCTGAGCCCACCCACTGGTATGGCTAAAGTTCCTTAACACACCCCTCTCCTACCCTGTCCTAATCTAATCAAGAGTGCACCTGGTTGTCTTGGTTTGCAGGACATGATGGAGGTTCTGATCTGCTCTAAATGTCACTCCCTCCTTTGAAGACCAGGTTGGCTGCTTACCCCCAATCCTGTTTCACCATCTGCTGAGACAGATCTCCTCCCCCAGGCACTTCCTTTGTGTTCAGCCCAGGCCACTTCACACTTCATCAAGGTAGCCTGTCCAGGCTGCCAGAGGCTGGCCAATCAGGGAAAGGCACTCCCGAGCTGAAACAGGTAACTTTTAGGAAGAGTTCCAAAACTCTTTCCCTGAACTAGTTATATTAAATCCAACAATGGCACATTGTTGCATTTATTATAACAATCAGTTTGAGACCAAACTTTACATATCCAGCTCCTTTGGAGACTTTATTAAATAACATAAAGTTTCCCACTTTTAGCTCTTTGAGCCTATTCATTACAATGAGGAAAAATTAATTTGACTATTTTTTCTCACCAAGGCTTGTGAAACATATTTTTATAAGGCACCTGCTTATAGTTACACTGCACCCACACCGAGGGCACCTAGGGTACACCTTAGGGGTGACATATGTAAAACTAAGGTTGTTTCAGACTTTGGAAGTACGTTTAATTCCAAAGTCTAATTTGCATGTAACTTTAACTTTAAAGCAGACAGCAAGGCAGGCCTGCCTTTAAAATGAGCCTGGGCACCGCAGCAGTGCACCAATGGGGGCACTACCTATGCTACCTAAACCTACATGCTCTACCATATACTAGGGTCTTACAGGTAGGATGATATTGCCAATTATAATTAACCTAATTTGCATACTCATTTTAATCAGAGCACAGGCCCTGGGACTGGTTAGCAGTACCCAGGGCACCATCAGAGTAAGGAAAACACCAGCAAAAAGTGAAAAATGGGGGCAAAACATTAAGGGGCCTCTGCAATCAGCCCAGTTTTCTCACATTTTCTTACACTCAAAAGGCAGGTATATAGGGAGGACAAAGGGTGAAGAGGGTGAACTTGTTCTTTCCGCAGAGCAGGGTAACCTCCATTGAGGTCCTCTTTGCTATTTATATCTGAAATCCCCCTGCAAACATTGCCTAGTCTTTGACACCTTTACAAAAATGTTCTATATGTTTTGTAATCACCCTCAATATCAACGCACTTGCTCCTTATAAGTTTTCTACTTCAGTAGCATTTGAACTGGCATATTAGGGAGGGGGACTACCACTGAAAGAGGCTTGGTTAATTTGATGGCCTATTTGAGTTGCAGTCTGTGAGGATTTTGGTATACAATATGATATCACTGTGAGCCCTAACATGCAGAACTCTACAAATACCATCTTGGGTCCAGGCG
Organism: Pleurodeles waltl; assembly: GCF_031143425.1. NCBI lineage: Eukaryota > Metazoa > Chordata > Amphibia > Caudata > Salamandridae > Pleurodeles > Pleurodeles waltl. The sequence goes on from NC_090443.1 coordinate 793,456,713, forward strand.
TGAAGTGGGGCAAACTTGACCACAGAGATCGGGGCCCCTTGAAGTCCTCTACGTTGCAGTAGCAGGCCAGCCTATGCTAGACTACTGGTCAGTCTGTATTGAGGTTGGGTGAATTCCTTAGGTAGGGGCTAAAGTCCTTTAGGTGCAAAGAATCCAGACTTGGATTGCACTCCTAGGTTAGGCAGACTCAGGAGCAACTTTTGAATATCTTGGATTTCTCCTTTTGAGTGCCCAGCGACTGGTAGCAGCAACACTTCTGCAGTGACTACCAACTTGTTGATTTGGGCTACTTCAGTTTTTGTGTCCCTGGAGCTGGTTTTAGGAGGACAGCCGACTGATCTTTGGAGTCACTGCTGTTGGTTGGGGCTGGAAATCAACTTTTCCCTGAACCACGACCTGTGCAACAGTCCAACGTTTGCTAGTCCAAAGTACAGCAGGTGCAGTCCTTGCAACGGTGCAGCCTCTCTTAATGCAGGTCCAAGAGCAGCTGGGCAGTCCTTCTTCATTCCTCTCTCTTATTCCAGTGTGATCTGAGGGTCTAGTGCCAGTGGTTCCATATTCATCCCAGAAAAGTGCCCTGAGGAGACCACATGGTCACTAGCCAATGGGCTGTGGGTCCCCGCCTTCATTGTGACAAGGTTCCTGTGATGTGTGGTATCTAGCTATCACAGAGTGCCACGTTCTTGATCCCATTCCAGATGGCACAACCCTTTCTTGGCTTTCAGGAGCTTCTTGGCCCACCCTAGAGGTGTGGCTACTATAGAGCTACACGCCCATGGTAAAACTGGTTTGGGGGCAAGTTTTTCCTCCTTGACCCTCTCTCCAATTTGTCTGCAGGAACAAAAGGCATCCTTCTCAGGGGCTTTGGTGCTACGCCCCTCACAAAGGCGGCTTCGCCTTTGAGGCTCACCTTTTGGGCTAACATCATAAGTGGGTACCCTGGAGAAGTGTTCACATCTCAATCTGCAGCAACTGTCATTGTTGTTATGCTGGAGAGTTATTCAAATGTCTCCCCAGGTGGTCAGAAAGTTGTCTGTGTGCCAGGGCCTTTGTGAGGCCGCTAACCTAGCTGGAGTACAGAGTGGTAACTTTCTAAAAGTTGCTAAACCTTAATTGTGGTATTAAATTTGACTTTGGCATCAGGTTGAGTTTAATGCCATCATTAATTTGACACCTTACATGACCCAGTTAAGTAGTTCCATTTGGAGTTTGCCAGGTCGGGTGCCAACCGGTAACCCTGTGTTAGCCAATGGGGCTACTAACTTTATCTATAGCAAAACAACAACTTGGAAGTGTTACTGTTAAAACATATTCAAGATGTATGTCTAATGTAACAAAATACAACTCTCTGCCTTAGGGCTTAATAGGGCTTCCTCAGGGGAGACATATATATTGTTAACTGATGGGGTGGCTTTGCCATTGGAGTGAATGGCAAAGTTGAACTGGCAATGTAAATACGGTCCTTCTAGTCTGCAGTTGCAGGCTCAGGGCCACAGTTTACTCTGTCACACACAGTGTGGCACAAATAGTGATTCAGCCCTGAGTGGACACTGCCTTACATGCCCTGAGTACCCTTGGTTTTATGTACTACAGACCTATAAGTCAGTCCTTGCCAACTGTGTGTGTCCATTTTGACATGCAATTTGAATGGGCTTAGAACACTGAGACTGAGGTCTGTTTATTAGGCCTTTGTGCTCTCTCACAGTTGAAAAACCAGCAGTATCAGTCCAAAAATGTTGGGGTGAATATGCAAAAAGTGGCATTTCCTTACACAGTCTTTTATGGAGTTTAGCCAATAAAACCATGAAGCTGTGTGCTGTCCACATTGCCAATTGCCAGTCAGTGGCGGGTAATTGGAGACTTTTTTTGGAGGTCATCTACAGTTCATTGAACCTCCCTGGAATCCAGAGAGAAATTTCCAAGAGCCAATGCATGCAGACCAACCCCAAAAAGCTGCAGAGAGCCCTAGAAGATAAGTCAGAACAAGAAACACCATGGGATAGTGGGAAGAGTAATCTTGGTAATTCAGGTGGTCATTTAACAGAATATTGCTTCCTCATTCAACAGTGACCCAGCTGCCAAAGGACTTGCAGATCAATAAGGGATGACCACAGTTGACACAAGAAAAGCTTACAGCTTTCAGAGAGCCAGGTATAGATTCACTCTTTCGGCTTGATGCTTTTCAAACACTGAACAATTTACACAGGGAGGAGACAAGGCAGAATTTTGAAAAAAATCATTAGTACCAATACAGCATTTCAATCAGCGTGACCACCCTTCTTTAATTTTCATGGACTGTCCATGAATTAACCCCAAAGTCTGTTGTCTTTGAAGAAGTTTTCAACGGATGGCATTTGTCCATAATTTTAACCTTTGTGCTAAAAGATATGTTACAGTTAAATGCCTCTGCTGAAGGAAAAGTTCTCCTGTGCTATGAACACGAGAGAGGGGAGGACACATACAAGAAACAAGCCTTCTGTCTAGGGTTCCAGCTGCCTGAAAAGAAATGCAGATCAGTGAAGTTGATTAGTACGTAAATGCAAAAGCTGCCTGTGAGCCAAAAGAGGTGACGTTTATTGATAGAGACACTTTAAGCTTCCTGAAGACAAAGATTTAGGGCCTGAATTAGATGTTGGTGGTGTTACCGCCAAGCTGTGTTGGAAGCGAGCTGGAGAAGACCGTCAAGGAGGTGGTGTTCTGCCTGCCGTATTTAGATGTTACAGTCCTGCAGGCAGTGTACAGGTGGCCGTTGGCTGATGGCAGGAGACATCGGCGGCACTCAATGTACTAAATACAATGGCAGCAGCTATCAAAGGAAGGTAAGTGACACACACACACACTGTCCCTTAGTCATAGGTGCACCCCCACACTACAGACTACACAACACATTACATACACACAATTATCCATTGCAAGTCCAACACAATGTACATGTTGAAAACACACATTGACACACATCCATGACACAAAATACACACACCATTGACACTGCACCCACATACCACACAACCACAACAACCAACACAACAACACACTCAGCTACACTAACACACACCTGTACCTCACCCTGCCAATCGCATCACATACACACGTACACGTACTGACTCACACACACAACTCACAGCAAAACATGACAGGCACAGATTCCTTGGTAATGTGCATACATGGACATAATTGACAAGTGTGAATGTACTCTCCTTGTGGTGCCAGTATTCATTTGCCAATGAATACTGGCACCATAATGACAGTTGTGTATGTGTGCGATATCTGTTGAGTACCCGTGTGTTGCCCCTCGTGACTGACCCACTTGTGTTCCTGACATATACAAGTCACAGTGATCAAAATAATTACTGTGACATGTATGTGTTTCCAGTGTTCCCCACCTCCGGCACAATGCCCACCCAACGTATCCTGGCAATGTAGCATCCCTACCTTATAGTCCGTCCACTGGGGGAGTTCTGTTTTCTCTGTGGGTCGGTGGCAGCAACTAGGGCAGGTGTTGTCCAGTTGTGGCCAGTCGAAGACAGGGGGCAAGTGGTAAGAAGATGAGTTTTCACTCACTTGCCCCCCAATCCGCCAATTGAGTAGTGCCATTCGGACCACCACTTTTTCCTTGGTAGTGAGTAACATATAAACCTGCACTGCGGTAAAGCTGGCTGCGGTCCCGCTGGTATCCCCTTTTCCCTTTCCCTCCATTCACGCGGCCAATGTTTCTCGACAGAGACAGCGGTTTGAATCCAGTCTTCAGTCTGTGGGATCACCAACATTTAAATACGGCAGGCAGACCATTGCGGTGGAGAGTGACTTTACAGTTGAAAAGTCAACCGCGGGATCATTACCACCAACATCTAAATCAGACCCTCATTCTTTTTGAGAGGTATTTAGGTGTGTTTCAAACTGAGTTGTGGACTGCCTGCTTTTAACAGACAGCTGTAAAACTGTCTGCACTAGGTGCATTCTTCATATTACAGAAATGTACATTTTCAAAACACTTTTTTACTTTTAACCTCCTTTTATGTTGACATTTTGTGGAAGCCTACCTTATACTGTGTGTAGTGCAAATTACAAATAATGACTTGCACATTCACTGTGCTTTCTGTAACAGGCAGGCACCTCCTAGCACTAAACATACACAACCCACTATTTCTTGCTGAACCAATCAGAATTCAGTTCAGTGGGCTTTTGGTAGCACACACATACATCTGTAGTGATCACATTAACCAACAGAGGTTTCATAACATAAAATAGCGTATTTTCCACAGTTTTTTAGAAACTTGCATTGTCTTCTCATTTGAGGTGTGCATTATTTGATATGCAGGTACCTGATGGTGAAAGATAAAAAAATAGTCACAGAATATTTTGTTCTTTTTAGCTACGCTGATTTCACACCCACTGATCACATACCTATTGCACTCAGGATCACAGTATCCATACGTTTCTCAATGTCCTTCGATCACTGAGAATGCCAATGATGTTAGCATTTGTTTGCCTGCAGTCCATCACTATTTCTATATAATTTTCTTTTTACACATTGTGTCAAATTAACCTCTGATCTGTATTTACTTGACACAGTGTACTATATATTCAACAGAACTGTATAAAACACTGGCTTCTGGCACTGACACTGACTTTTGGTGCTAAAGGGGAGTGAGAACAAGAAATCAATCTAACCAGTTGCTTAATAGCAGTATGTGTGACCAGGAAACCTGGGTTCAAATCCCAACTCACTCGCATGACTAAATTGTGTGATTTAAGTTAAATAAAGTTACTTCATGTGTCTAGTTCACTTGATGGAGCCTAGAGGTAAGGCTCCAAAACATGTAAACCTGGAAGTAAGGTACATGACATATCCCACGTCTGTAGCCCCCTTTTTAATCATACCGCCTCCAGGAGATATATAAACAATTGGAACCACTAGGAGGCAGGTATTTTTAACTTATCCAAGACACCACCACTCCTATCCTTCATTTGATTCACATTGACAAGACTAAATCAGTGCTCCCACATATCCCGTTGTTCGCAGCACTCCCTGCTCTACAGCGGAAGGGGTAGAGACCCAATGATGAAGTATGTCACCAAGAGGTAACCCTGGAGGGTGAGGGTTTTTCAAAAAGGAAAATCCTTTTTCCTCATCCTTCCTGTTGTAGTTCTTTTGGCTGAGCCTTTTTTGTAATGTCACTTTGCAACGTAACCATGCAGGTGCATGGCATGGGGTTATGCTCCCAACGTCTAGCCGGTGACCAACTCCTGTAGGTGGAGGCCATGCATGGGTTTGAGCACAGGGCCTTGCCTAAGGCAAGGCCCTGTGCCCAAACTCTAGCAAACAGCCACTCTCCCCTTTACTGGCCAACACTTCACAGTTGCGCAAAACCAACAGACACCACTCAACACTTTTTTTGCCTTTTTTTGGTCCCAAGGTAATCTGGCGGTTCTCTTGCAGTAATTTTGTTGTACTGACATAAACGTTCATGGGCCTTGTGCCTCCTCCACAGGAACAGCCAATCAGAAGGCTTCATTTGTCGCTTTTTCCCTCTGTACTCCCTTGATTTTGCTTTATTCCTGTGAGAGTACTGCAAGTTCTTAACTACGAGAAAGAATGTTTTTTGCATTTACACCCCAGGGGGGTGGATACCTCTAGGACACCTCCCAACAAGGACCTACCCTGCCACCTTATTTGTTGTTTTGCTGTAATATTCGTTACATGGGGACAGCGTCTCTAAGGCGAGACCAGCCAATTAGAATGCTTCATTTGTTATTTTTTTCATCTGTAGTATCTTACAACTCCCTCAGCACTTTCAGCATCATTAGATATCTATAAAGTTTTAACCTTATTCCTCAAAAACTACTGAATGGACGTACACCAAATCACAACAGGCAGTAGCAAAGCCAATCGATCTGCCATTGGCTGTCAGCCTTCTGGCAATTGTTCTTTTGTTTTGTCATGGTTTTTGGCAAAACCTTTTTTGCATAGGAATATGGCCGCTCTCATCAATCTCATAAAAGGAAAACATTTGCTACAGCAAAAAGCGTCTCATAAAACACACAACCATAGAATCCTCTGGCACTGAATGGAAATACCTTGTGTGTGGATGTGTTCCTTCTAAAAGGTCAGCATGCCCTAACTGGTATTGAAATCAACCAATGGCTGATGTGGGCTGGTATATTACCCATCAATGCTTGCTGGAGTGGGTCGAAGAAAAAATGGGAATGACATTAACCATAAACTAATGGATGAAATCTGGCAGAAACCTCTATAAGTAACTATGTTATACATATAATTTTAATAGAACCAAACGGTCTTGGATAACACAGACCTAACAAAGTAAATCAATCAGGCTATAACTGCAAGACGAAAGAAAGAAAGATGGAAAGAAAGAAAGAAAGAAAGAAAGAAAGAAAGAAAGAGGAGGAAAGAGGAGAAAAAGAAAGAAGAAAAGAGCAATGAAAGAAGGAAAGAAACAGAAGGAAGGAAGGATGGATGGATGGAAAGAAAAGGAACGAAACAAAGGGTAATTGAAGAAGAAATGAGAAGGACAGGAAGACTGAAAGAGAAGGAAAAAATAGAGAAGGAAAGAGAAAGAAAGAAAAAGAGAAGGAAAAAGGAAGGAAGGAAAGAAAAGGGAAGGGAAGAAAGAGACGGGAAAAATATAAGGAAAGGGGCAAAAATGAAAAAAGAAAAGGAGAGAGGGAAGGAAAGAAAGAAGGAAAGGAACAGGAAGGAAAGAAAGAAAGTAGTCAAGAAAAGAAGGAAAGAAAGAGAAGGAAATGAGAGAGAAAAGAAACAAAGAGACGGATAGAGAAATGTAGAGGGAAGGAGAAAGAAAGAAAGAAAGAAAGAAAGAAAGAAAGAAAGAAAGAAAGAAAGAAAGAAAGAAAGAAAGAGAGAAAGAAAGAAAGAAAGAAAACAAGGAGCAATAAAGAAGGAACGACAGAAAGACTGAAAGAGAAGGAAAGAAGTAGAAAAGGAAAGAGAAGAGAAGTAAAATAAAAGGAAAAGAGGAGAAGGAAAGAAAGAAAGGGAAAGTAGAAAAAGCAAAAAAGAAAAGGAGAGAAGGAAAGGGACAAAAACATAGAAAAATACAAGAAGGAGAGTGAGAAGGAAAGAAAGAAGGAATGAAAGAAGGAATGAAAAGCAAAGAAAAAGAGGTTAAAAGAAGGAAGGAAACAGAGCAGTAAAGAAGAGAAGGAAAGAAAGAGAAGGAAAAGAGAGGAAAAGAAAGAAAGCGAAGAAAGGTAGAAAGGGAATGAAAGAGAAAGAAAGGAGGAAAGAGGGAAAGAAAGAAAGAAAGAAAGAAAGAAAGAAAGAAAGAAAGAAAGAAAGTGAAAAGAGGATACAGCATTACAGAACAGTTTCAAATGGACACTCCAAAATTAACTTACAAAAGCTTTGGCAGGAGTCATTATCTGATAAAAATGTAATGTGCTTCAGAAACGTCTTGCTATCACATCATGCTGTAAATACAAATGGCACACTAAAGTAATTATAAAGTGAAAACAATAACATTGGCTCTAAAGGGATCTAGCTTCTGTGTGGATGTGCTCCTTGTGGGAGAGCAAAATGCAGTCACTGAAAGTGAAGCTAACAATCCTGACCCCCTGATATAACTCTGTAAAAAATGTGTTTGTCCAGAGATTTTCATTTTCAACTTGTGTTTTTGGATCATAAGAGAAGTAATTTACCTTGGGTAGACATTGCTGAGCTGGGCCGAAATTTTCTGGACAACATTTTGTTTAAATGGCGGATGTGCTGCAGTGATGATGTAATATTTCAGGAAACAAGAAACCTATATACTTCATTTTGGTGTCAAAACACAGGTTTTGGAGGTCCTCTACTGAGCCTATCTAGTGTGAAGTAGCTGACTATTGTGCACACATTCTGTGACCCCCATACATCACCGCTGTACTCATTATCCACATTGCTACTCCTTGCCTATAGGCTCCTGGACTGTATCAGACTTCTGCCACCTGTTACTCTCTTCTCCATCAAACATCATTCAAGCAGCTGTTTCTTCATTCCTGCCTGAGATGTGTCACTCTGCAGCAGGCTGTAGTTTGCGGCACTGCCCACCTGATATCCCCCTTTGACCATATTCTATATCTTCCTACCTTTTTGTCTCATCTTCTTTGACATCTTTGTACACAGCTACTGTATGATTCTTCATTCTCTCCCTGTCCTTCTCAACAAACTTCTCCATCTCAGCACCAAGCTCTCTAACTCTGAAGATGGTACTTCCAGTTCCTCAAACTTTTCCCCCAAATGGTCAAATGGTCTTATGGCTATCCCAAGACTGCATGTCCACTAACAATCCTACGGCAACCTTCCCCTTGCCTGCAGGCCATCCATTGAAGTTCCCCCATGTTACACTTTAAGCTGTTGCTCCTGCCTCTAAACCAGCTGTGTGCTCTCTTTTCCTCTCCCAATGTCCCTCCACATTTCAGTAGTCACAGAGGTCCATTTTCTGAGTGGGGTATCCTATCCTGGCACCCTATACTACTGAGAAGGCAGTCATAGCTTCTAACCACATTCCTCTGTTGCGTTTCCAGTAGACACCCTAGTAAGCTGGGCTCACCCTTTTCTTGATATGCCTGTTTCTTACCCATCTGGACTTCCAGTGCTTTCTTGGACCCCACCCTGGGTTCTGGTGCCTTTTCCACTAACACGCCTACTGTACTCCCTCCAGCTCTGCTCCAATTCCATGTCTCCCATTCCATCCATCCTCGCCTTCCTTTCTAGATGTTGTGCAATTGGCCTAGTGTTCCTGGCTCTTCTATCACCAATGTGAGTGGGGTCTCGGCACCAGGGCCCCTTCCTTTTTTGAAGCTGGTTCTTGTCTGCCCTAACACCTTTAGGCTCCTCAATGCAGGCTTTCCTTTGTATTGGCCCACTCTGTTCTAGCTCCTTCAACCCAACCCATAAATCCATCCTCCATTTTCCTGTGAGGTGCTAAGATGCGGTTGTGGCTCTTTAGCATGCTGTCCCAACCTGCTTTCCTTCATTGTCCATATCTGAGTGGGAGAAGGGGACTATGACTTTCCCAGAGGCACCCTACTCCTCACTCATTTCCGGGGCAAACCTTGATGCACATGCACCCTACGGAACTCCCTCAGGCTACTGCCACCTGAGCATACCTGTGGCTCCCTGTGCTTTAGGGGACCAAATAGTAACCTGCAGAATGACTTACTCCATTTTAAAACCTCCAAGGTGGTCTTGATGCCACATTTCAATACAGTTAACTGGAGGCAGCCTTCATTTCACTTGGGCAGGGGATTTAATGAAATCCCTCTCTGTGTGATTTCTGTGATTGCGCGAGTTATACTACATTATGGAGTCTTCCCGCTGTCTTCCCATTAACCCCATACGGAGAAGGTGATTCTCATCCTTTCACGTTGGTCCATATCATTCCCAGTCTCCTTCTTGTTTCTTACTAAACAATAGTGATTAACATTTAAATGTCCTGCTTTGAATTTTGTTTAAGTTGAATGAAACAAGTATTTCATCTAACCTTGAAATATGGGAATGTAGGAAGGAGGGGCAGGCAATCAGGGTTCTTTAGCTTGAGAGGTAAAGGCAGAATGGAGTGAAGATACTTTTCCTACAATTGAGTCAACAAAAAGCATATGTGCATAATCTGCAGCCCACAAACAGCCTCATATTGTACAACACACATAGCCAGATGCCCGAAAACAAGTAAATGTAGAACACACAAGATCACCTGTACAAAAACACACACATGTGCCCACATTTGTATCTATAGACACAGTTCTGTTATGAGCTTGCTGATCACTGAGGTATCAGAACAATCAACGACTAATGCACTGCTGTTAAATGTGATACACACTTGGGCCACTAGTACAGGCAGGTGACCATTATTCATCTGACCCTGACAATACCAAGTGAGGGGGTTGGGTGAATGAATGTTGATATATAGGGGGTCATTCTGACCCTGGCGGTAAAAACCGCCAGGGCCAACGACCGCGGGAGCACCGCCAACAGGCTGGCGGTGCTCCCATGGACATTCTGACCGCGGCGGTACAGCCGCGGTCAGAAACGGAAAACCGGTGGTGCACCGCCGGTTTCCCGCTGCCCTGGGGAATCCTCCATGGCGGCGCAGCTTGCTGCGCCGCCATGGGGATTCCGAGCCCCATACCGCCATCCTGTTCCTGGCGGTTTTGGCCGCCAGGAAGAGGATGGCGGTATGGGATGTCGTGGGGCCCCTGGGGGCCCTGCAATGCCCATGCCAATGGGCACTGCAGGGGCCCCCGTAACAGGGCCCCACAAAGATTTTCAGTGTCTGCCATGCAGACACTGAAAATCGCGACGGGTGCAACTGCACCCGTCGCACCCCTTCCACTCCGCCGGCTCCATTCGGAGCCGGCATCCTCATGGAAGGGTGTTTCCCGCTGGGCTGGTGGGCGGCCTTCTGGCGGTCGCCCGCCAGCCCAGCGGGAAACTCAGAATAACCGCGGCGGTCTTTTGACCGCGCAGCGGTATTCTGCCGGCGGGACTTTGGCGGGCGGCCTCCGCCGCCCGCCAAGGTCAGAATGAGGGCCATAGTGTCAAGAATCATGCAGTGGCATATTATATGACATTAACACCTATCCCCAAAAGGAAGAAATAAGCATACATTTTTAGACATTGGAAGATCATCAGTATAGACTATGGAAGGTCATCAGTATAGTTCAGAGCTAAGCAGTCTTTGTGATGGCCACTGATGTGGTCTAAGTAGGTGTAGTCTACTGTTAAAAACTGGGTCTCTAGTTGGCAGACGAATGCACCTTGTCTAAGTAGGTACTGCAATCCTAGCCAGGGTAATTCAGATGCACCCCTAAATTAACCTGTACTCACCCTCTGGTAGCTTGGCACAGAGCAGTCCAGCTCAACATAAGAGGCGATGTTTAAAGTATTTGTGCAACACATACACGCACAAACACACAAACAGTAACACAATGAAAACACCACCAGTAACACAATGAGGACTCCACACAGGTTCAGAAAAAAATATAGAATATTTATCTGAGTAAAACAAGACCAAAGCGACAAAAGTCAATCAGTAGAAGTTGAGATATGAATTTTACAATATTAAATCAAAAATAGTGCTTAGAAGTCACTAGCAGTCAAAAGGTTACTTGAGATCGTGAGAGACTGGGGCAAATTGAAACTTCAGGCCGACCGCAATGGAGGGTAGGCCACCTACAGAACCCATGCAGGGTGCGCTAAAAAGTACATTTGATGGAGCAAAGCATTGCCGCTGAGGGCACGATGTGGCGATCTTTTTCATGCAGTCAGGTTACTGCGTCGTCGTCTGGCTCCACTGGAATACAGGCAAGGCATTGTCATCGAGACACAGTGACCGTCGTTGTAAGGCCACACAGGCTGTTAATCCACCGTCGTCGAACAGCCTCTGTGTCGGCATCAAAGGAGCAGTGCAACGGAATTTCTCACGGACTCGAGGCGATGCGCTGTTTTTTGTAGAAATCAGCTGCAGAATCCACTTCTGAGGCACAGGACTGGAGGGGTGCCTCAGGCAAGGGTAGGACTCACAGATGGTAGAGTCCAGCAGCACAAGGAGTGTTGCAGGTAGTCTTCGATGTCCCAGAGACTGCATAAGAACAGGGGACAAGCCAGCAAGTCCTTGGAGTCACTCTGGGTTCAGCAGGCAGGATGCGTCCAACCCTTGTCCTCATCAGGGCAGATATCAACAGGCAGCAGGGCAGCACAGCAAAGCATAGATACAGTTCCTTGGACCAGTGGCAATCCTTACAGCACAGCAGTCTTTACACCAGCAAAGTTCTTCCCAAATTCAGAAGTGTACTGATTTGGTGGAGTCAGAGACCCAAGACGTATATCCAAATGTACCCTTGAAGTAGGGTGATTTCAAAGCAGCTCCTTGAAGTGCACAGAGATCAGGTTTTCCTAGGCTGCCTCTAGACTACCTGTAAGGGTTAATCATCTCTTTGTGTGAGGCAGGCACTTCCCAATTGAAGTGTAAGTGTTAGCTCCCCTTCACACTTCCGGCCCAGGAAGGCCCCTCAGAACGCATACCAATGCAGATGAGCCCTTTGTCACACTCACCCTTCATGTGTTTGTGGTTGTCTAGAAGGAATGTACAAAGTTGGGTCATTTGGTGGAGGCTGCCCCAGCAAAATTATTCATCCCCTCTTTGAAGGAATGGCAGCCAACTGGCAGTGGCCTGAAAGTAGCTTGTGTCTTGGCATGGTCACTGCAATGGCCTTCCAGGAACACCTTCCACGTTATTTCTTGCAGCATGTAGCACCGTTTGTAGACACTCAACCTGTTTTGTAGCTTCTACAATGTCAAAGAGTTCCAGAGTTTTAAGTCAGACCCCTCTTGTTACGAGTGTCAAGCAAGGGTTCATGTAAAGAGAAGCCATGCCTGTCTCGACAGACAATAGGAAGACATTATGAAGCTGCACAGAATAGAGTCACAGCTCCGATTTTAGAATTTGCGCTGAAGTCTGATATTGATAAAAATGTCAAAAATCTATTGGCCTGCTCCAGGGGAGTATCTCCCATGCGAATATACATTGGGCCATGCCTTTTGAAATTATTTAAAATACAAACTGGTAGATGCTGCCTTTAAAAATTACTAAGATTGCTGAGATCCTCTGATTAGTTTTAACAAAAACAAAACACGTGTCAAATAGATCCACTGAGAAGCACATTCTCAAACAGAAAAGGGTTAATTTGTCTGAATGTAGATAGGTACCTTCAATACAAAACTAATTTGGAGTGGAATATCCTGTGACAGAGGCAAGGGTAGGCTGCCAACTTAGATTGTGCGTTACCCCACCTTTGCACCTTCCTGTTCTTTACCTACATACATGGGTTTTATAGCATTATGACATATTTTTTACCTACATACTCAGATTTTATAGTAGTGTCTATTAGCAAATTTTTCTTGGCGTGCTGAGGTTGGTTTAAAGCATATGGCAGGTCAAAGAGCACATTTGGCTCCGTTTCTTTTTAGCTATTAAAATTAGAATGCTTCAATGCCATTTACCGTACGGGAAATTGGTCTACCATAAAAAGTTTTGTTGCAGTACAATTTTGTCTGAAAATGCGTTTATAGTAGCAAGGCCCTAGAGAGCACAGTCTGAACTGCCTCCTAATCTCCATTACTTACAGAGCTGCGTTTAACCATTCATTAATTCATCTTGTCTGCAGTTTAAGTGACCATTTCAAAGAAATATACGTCTAAAAGCATGAAGAGAGTACTATGAGATCGAATCAACTGCAGATAACGGAATTGTACGTGCTGCTTCCCTTTATTGAGTTCGTGATTCCAGGCAATAAACAACAGCAAATTGAAACCGGAATGCCCTCCATTATTTCACATATCACATATCCTGGCAATTATGCATTGCCTAGTGACAGTAAAGGTCCTGGCAGAGTTGATTATTCCCACAGGAGGGTCCTGAAAATGTATGTTGGCGCAAGACACCTATAAGTTTGCATAATGTAGGGGACAAGTATCCTTTTACAAGAAATGCTTATGGGGTATCAGAATTGTACGAAATAGATTTTTTGATTGAGAAGGGTGAAGACCCTTCTACTGCAACAAACACATTCCTCATCATGGTGAACCACAAAAGTCACTAACTTAACTTATGCTTAACTCTCTGGTAGCTTGGTACAAGCAGTCAGGCCTAACTCAGAGACACTGTTTTAACTATTTATGCAGCAGACAAACACAACACAAGAAAAATACCACACCAATTTAGAACATTTTAATAAATAGAATTGTGCCAAAACAAATTAAATCCAATCAGTAGTACCGTGGTCATAAATTGTTACATTTTAAAGTGAAAAATAGAGTCTAAAAGATCAAAGCATAAACAGCAGGTATCTGGTCATGCAAGACTGGAGCAAAGTTAAGGCCAACGGCAACGGAGCACAGTTCGGCTATGAGATGGATTGTTCCCAGTCTCAGCCTACCCGGAACTAAGAAGACGTTTGGAAGAAAAGTTCAACGGTGCAAGGCAGTCGGGGGGTGTTCGAAGAGGAGGTGGCATTGGGGAGCCGCTAGACAATGTTGCAGTGAAAATGTCGATGCACCTCGGATGGATTGACGAGCAGGTAGGTCCCGGTTTCCTCTCTGTTCTAAGGTCACTTTTAGGTCAAAATATTTCAAACTCCCAAGTCTCTGGTTTTGGCTGGGGGAGCATCTTTAGCACCACTCCCAAGGGTCCAGGAGTTGTTGGTAAAGGTTTCTTGGAGCTCGTTATTTCCCATTAGCTCTCACAGGAGGCCGGCTAAATAGACCTTGTAGTCACTCTGGTATTACAGGGATTGAACAGTTCTTCAGGCCTCAAGCAACAGGGCAGTCCTCTGATGGCACAAGGCAGGTGTTAAGAAGCAGGGCATTCCTCTGGTAGCAGCTGGACAGCCCTACAGTCCTCTGAAGTACAAAGCAGGCAACAAGCAGCAAGGCAGTCTTCTGGATTATAGGGAAGTCCTTGTGGGTGCCCTACCCAGGTCCTGGAGGGTACTGAAGAGTTAGTCTGAGGTTGCAATATTTATACCTTGTGCAATCCTTTGAAGTGGGAGAAACCTTTAGGTTCTCCCCATCCCTCATCTGGCTCTAGAAATGTCCTTCCTTCCTTTGTCCAGGTTACAAGTGGGCTAGGGTGACAATAGGCTGGTGTCAAGTTCATTTTTGAGTGTGCTGGAGGCAGCCCTTTTAAATGTCACTGAGGTAGCTCCACACCACCCATCCGCACAGGATGGTCTATCCTACCACATCTAAATCTCTAGACCCCCTTTGTCTCATTGTCTGGAAAGATTACACAATAGCCAACTGCCATCTACTCATTGTCATGTCACCTAGGAAACAAGCTGCAGGCACTGAATGGTGAGGACAAGGAAATGATAACATTCTGAAAGTGGAATTTTTAGAATTCTGACTTAGAATCAGACTTTACCATTAATGAGGATTTTAAATTCCAATTCTTTTGAGACAAAATCAAATGTTAGAACATATTAAATGAAATAAGGTAACCCAATGTTATCCTATGGGAGAGGTAGGCCTCACAGAAGTGAAAAACGAATTTGGGAGTTATTCACCACCAGAGCATATAAAACTGAAAAATATATGTCCTACCCTTTAAATACAATGCACCCTGCCCTATCGGCTGTTCAGTGCCTACCTTAGGGATGACTTGCATGTATTAAAAAAAGAGGTTTTGGCCTGGCAGACGTTTTTTTTTGCGATGCTGAATTGACAATTTAAAACCGCCCACAAGCTGCACTGGCAGGTCTGAGAAATGTTTGAAAATGGCTACTTATGTGGTTGGCACACTATTTGCTGCAAACACACTAGTAGCATTTAGTTTACAGGCCATGGGTACATGTAGTACGACTTTACTAGGGACCTATAAGTAAATTAAATGTGCTAATTTGGTGTAGGCCAGTTCTACCATTTTTATTGATTTTATTGAAGCAACAACGTAACAACATGTCACATCTATGTCACTGATATAACACAATTGCACTAGTCTAAGGCAAAACTTCAACAAGTCATTCCCTGAACACATTGCACACTGCAAGGAGTTCAACATTTAGCTGTCAATGTTCTAATCTAAGAGTCTATTCATTAATAGGCGTCACAAAACCCCCCATTTTACCGCACAATTTATAATACTTGGCTGGGCACCCCCACGTCTCATAGAACAGCTTCTCTTGCTGGGTGCACCAGTCCACCCCCTGTCTCCACCATGTTAGCGTAGGGGCTTTCTCCGATCTCCAGTTGGCAGCAATATCATGCTTCGCTATCAGTTTACCATGTTTAAGGAGTAGGTACAAGCACTTTAGCACTGGTATGTAGTGGTAAAGTGCACAGAGTCCTAAAGTCAACAAAAATGAATTTCAGCAAACAGGTAGGGCAAAGGCAAAAAGCTTTAGGGAAGACCACACATAATCCTATCAGGTCTAACAAGAGCATTACATTCTGTTGATGTGTATTTGATCAGTAAACAGACTCATGTAAGGCTCTAAATTTGAAAGCTCTAATGAGCAGAGTGCTTACCGGTAATCACATTAACCCAATTATTACTTGCTCACCCCAGTCCTATAGGAGGTTCTCTAACAAAAAATACTGCCTCCCTTGAAGAATGTTTCCAGAACACACTTCCTCTTGAAAAATGTTTGAGGTCATGTCCTTTCCCACTAAGGAAGCACTGCCCATAACTCCTGCTGTATATAGATATCTAAACCTCAGCTGAAGCTGCACCCCAGAAGCTGGGGTGAGTGCTGCATTACAACTGAGACAAAGAAGTAGCAAAGCAGAGTAATGGGATTAGCAGTAAATTATCTAGCCATTACCGTCTCATGTTACTTCCTCTGCCCCAGCTATCAACGTGAGGACATACCCAAGGTCCTTGATGAGATTTAAAACTTGTACTCCCAGAAAAAAGCACACATACCGATAGCATAATGCAACACCCAATTTGTTTTTTATTAAAGCAGATCAATCTTCAATATATCTTGAAATAGCAGAGCAAACGTCAGAAAAAAGAAGAATTTGCTAGTAACCAATGTGTAATGTATCTGAATTTAACCACTGACTCCATCTTACCACTGACTCCATTTTTTGCCTAGGTTAGCTTAGCTTCAGATGCCATCACATCGGTGGCACAGGTATTTTTCCACAAAGCTTGTTTTCTACACTGAATGTGTTTTTGCTTCTTCTCACCAACACCGGTTTTCACCATGCAGGAACATAACATAGGGAATGTGGATGGTAGACATGAGAAGAGAGTCTCAGCCTGGAAATGTTTTCATTGTTTTCATTATCCAAAAGTACTGCTCCTCTGCCTCTGGAATGTGCATCGGAGCAGGGCCTGTTCCTTTGGGTGTTTTCGATGCAGACCGGATATAGCCAACAATTTAATTTCATAACTTACACGAAGGGAGGAGGAGGTTGCCAGAACCTTTGTTTTGGGTTTGTTTACGGTATATAAGGTGGGGAAGCTTGGCACTGAGGCAGAAGGAACTAATTTTGGGGGTGGACACACTGCCCAGAACAAAATCCCATCTAGAAGGTTTCTCCTGTCTCAGCTGTCAGGGTTCCACAGCTTGAAGTTGGCACTAGGATGATGATGTTGGATTCGATGGTGATGCATTTTTATTCTTAATTATCTAGCTTCGCTGTGCACATACATATATATATATGTATATATATATGTATTCACTGCATACATATTCATTGTTGATGCATTATACTTTTTATGCCTGACATTGTTTAATTGCTGTGAGTATTTTAGCAAATCCACATGTTTTTCTCCATTCAAGTTAAATGCTCATGTTCATAGTTTCATGTACTTTATCTTGATATATATAAGTGCATTAATAAATTAATTACTTAAACTAGGAGTGCTACATTCCTTTGCATCATTTTCCTCTTAGTTTGAAGCAAAGCAGAACACCATGTCCAGCCAATAGTGCATCACAGAAGTGGATGAAGTTTCTCAAAAGGCTACTAAGCAAATATCAAAAAGAGATAACCCTTGGACCTCAGCCCTGGAAACAATCATGTCTCTAGGAGACCCTCCATGAAGTAAGTCATGCTAATACTTGGTTGAAACAGCATAGATCAAAAAGATGGTGGACTTTATCCACCTACTATAGGTAATATCAGATGGTTTAAATTCCCGGATGAGAATTAATGAACAAATTATCACAGTGACAAATAGCAACTGTAAGTTACAGATAGACAGCAGAGACAGATCAGTATACCTCTAAGAAGTATAAGGCCCTATCCACAAGAGCAATTGGGATGGGCAGATAAAAATGGATAACTAGACCTCCTTGTGAAATTTTAATCACTTCAGGAAGAAAATCCAGGCATGTTCCAAGATTTTTCAGTTAGAAAAAAGTTAGAAAAAATGTGAAAATACAGTGCTTAACAAACTAAAGAGCAAATTTCACCAAGTCTTCTAGCAGAGATGATGGCTACTTGAACAAATGTCAGAGACACTTTGCCCAAAGGCTTAAAAGGTCATATTGTAAAGCTGTGAGCATTAAGGACAGAGCCCAAGGAGTTACTCCCACCACTGAAGAATATAGAAAGAGAAAGCCAGAGACAGAGGACTTATTAACCTGTTAACCACCCCAGGGATCCCGCTGGGCTTCTTCTGTAGCCCACTGCACTCTCAGAATTGCTGGGGACAATCCATAAGAAACCCATTCTGTAGAAGTTGCCAAATCCAAATGGGATCACATTTCTACAACAAAAAAATATTTTTTTACACACCATTTATGGACTGATGTCTAATGATAATCAACTGCCTTCCTAGTGGAAGAACATGGATGCTTGAACTGTCCTTTATAAGTCCCTCTTTGTAAGCCTATCTGGAAGCTCCACGTTAGCCACATCTAAGTATTCAACCACTATAGCTCTGTTTCTTCAGGGCAATAGGAGTAATGGGAAATCAGAAAGGAGAAGGGAACAGAGCCTGAATCCACACTACAGCAATAGCTGACTTCATACTAAGATTTTCGAGCCAAAAGAGAACTACCAGTAGCCACCAGGATCATTACTGATCCACCTGAAGGAGAAAGGCAAATAGTTTAGGAACCACTGTGAATAGGATTAAACAAACAGCCTTCCCCCTCAAACCTAGTTGAAGGTAAGCAAGAGCATCCAACCCTGGCTCCCTCTGACAAGAATCTTCAGCAGATCATCAGGATCAACTCATAATCCAGATCCACAAATATATCCACCATTGGGTTACCGAATATGAGCGAAGTCTTTTAAGAGATCCCAATGATCTGGAAAAACAGGACTATTCAGCTTAAGGAATCCAATTTAGAGTTGTTCACCACCTTATGTGGACTACTCATAATGTCAAAAGGTGTTTTTTTGCCCTTTGCCTGTCCCTGGCACCCTATTACCACCCTTATGATTCACATAAGCTCTTTTCATGATATTGATTGTCGCCAGCAGAACAGAAATGTCCTGAACCCACTCTGCACAGACTTTCATAGATAGAAGGACAGCTGACAATTTCTTCTAGTTAGAAACTGTTCAGGTCCCTCTTTTTTCCATTGACCTTGACCTGTCTATGAACTAATATCACTCTCCAGCTATAACCTCAGGTGTTAATGGGTAGGATCACTGGATTCACAGTCAGTAGAGGTAAGCCTTAGTTTACCTCAGCTGGCACCAACCACCAGTTGAAATATTGGGCAATCTCCTCTAAAACTGCAGTCCTAGAGTCATACTGCTTTAATGATGTGATTAAGAACTGGACCCAGTTGAATGAAGACTCATAGTATAACAAACACTGTGGAAGTCTGTGGAAGAAAAAGAGGTAAAGTTACTTAAGGTACACAAATCTCTCCAACTGAGAAATCTACATCGTTCAGTGCAGAAAGGAGATTCACCAGAGCCCTTGGTGCCTGTATCCATCTCCTCGATCGTTGCATCAGAAAAGATTCCTGTGCATCTGAATGTGGGTAGCATGGTCCAAAGGTAAGGATACCATACTGGTGCAGTCTTTTCAAAGTTGAGTTGACCAAGAATCTCAGCAAAGTCTACAAATGACATTCTACTTTTACATCCTTCACAATCTTGTCACAGAATGGAGAATGAATTGACTAGTCACCTAAATAAGGAAGAATGTCTATCCCTGTTTGTAAAGAAGGCCTAATACTGGAACAAGCACCTTATTGAACACTCTTGGGGCAAGTTGTAGTCTGAGTGGAACAACACCAAGCTAGTAATAAGAGGAAAAGCTTGCAGATTCTAGCAAACACAGGTGACAATACCAAACCGGAATGTGGAGATAGGCATCCTGGGCTGCCAAGAAGTCCCCCAATGTAATCAGAGGAATGATGGTCTGAAGGAGTTTCATCTTGAAATGGATTGGCTGGGCAAACTGTTTTACCCCTTTCAAGTTGAAGATTAGTCTAAATTCTGCATTGATCTTTGGCACCAGAAATGCATGAGAGTGAATTTCTATGCTTGTCGAATAATCTCTGCCTAAAGAGCCCCCTGTCTGCCCATGAACTGAGGCCATGGACATGGATACAGACTCTATGGTAGAATGTAAAGTTTTATTCTGTAACCCTTTTTGAATAATCGTCAACATCCACTCATCTCTAATAAACCATCACTAGTGACTGGAAAATGTGTGGCTGCAACATCCCCATAGATCTGGTCATATATCTTCTGGTTCTAAATGCTCGAAATAGTAAGACGTGATTAAAGGGTTTAGAGGGAGGATCAGCAGAAATCCAGAGTATCTGCTTACAGGTCTTACTTTTAAAGTGATTAGCTCCACTGCAAGAGGAACCATGTTACAATGCTGATGTCTAAAGCAAGCCCTGCCAAAGGATCTGATGAATCCCTATCTTTCAAACCCTTGGTAAAAGGATGGGCATGCTGCAGGCTTTTTTACTTTTTAGACTGGAGGTCATCCAACCGGGGAGCAAATAGAATATGCCCTCTAAAATAAAAGTCAGGAAGTCAAAGAACAGCCTTTTTTGAAGGCTCTCTATTTTCCATTCCCATATCCACAATTGGCAACAACCAGCAAAAACAGCTACAGAAGCAATTGTGATAGCTCTCAGACTGTTAAAAGATGAATCAGTCAGAAACTGACAATGCTCACCTACCAACAGAGCTATGGAAAGAGACTGTAAATCACAAACCTGATTTAGGGAAGCATAAGATAAGTAGATGGAAGTATTCATAGTCAAATTGCAGTTAGGATAATCATTTTGCAAGGAAAATCAACCTTCTTGTCTATCAGATTCAGGTAGGGCATTTCCATTACCACTGTGGACTGAAGAGCCACATTAGAAAACATAGGATCTACTAGAACAGACTGTGGGAAGTCTATATCATCCACTGGATACATCCTAATAAGATACCTTAAAATGTTAGCCTTCTGCATATCCATATATTCTTGGAGGATGTCTTTTAATTTAAATGATAAGAGTCTTTTTATGGATTGGCAATGAAACTGCAAGACTAAGATGAGCTGCCATTTGAAGCCTCCACAGTTTCAGCTGGAAACCCCAACATCATCCCAGTAGTTCAAAACCATAGCAATGCCTTGCCTATCCACTATATGCAGAGTACATGAACATCAGAGTCCTTTTCATACACTGGTGAAGTCTATGATGAAAGGAAAGAGACATTATAATTAAATAAGTCATGTCACGCTTCTCTTTTGCTAGTAATTAAATTTGTTTCTGTCTTTAGTGCAGGCCTCAAGAAGCCCTGCAGCCCATGAGGCACCTTCTGAGGTTAAGGATTCCTCTACAGAAAGGGGATCGCTTGTACACTTTGCTGCATGTTTCCTTTATGTCAACAAAAGACAAAACTTAGCTATTCAAAATCTAAAGGAAGTAATAACACAATACCTGTGTTCTATCTGTAATGAGATTCCTCACCACATCTCCCTCTAAGAAACTCGCCACACCTCCCTCTCCTCTCATATTCTTAGGATACAATTGCTGAACAAATGACAGCACCAAAAACTCCATAAATAATGTGGCCAGTAAAGATGGGTGGGAGGAGTGTCAAATAACAAGGACATGGGCCTTCAAAGACGTGCTCTCCCACGCAAAGCCTCATGCCCAGCCCAGAACTAGAGGAAGGCTTTGAAGGCTTATCAGCAGCTAACAAGCTGTGATATCAAAGGCTGCGGAGGGAAGGAAAACCAAGCCAGGCCAGGATCCATCATGCTTCAGACCAGCTAGGATGAACACAACATGTAAGTGAATTGAAAGATCACATGTGCAGGACAGACTGAACTACAGGAGGGGTCATGGGCAGTTAATGGGTTTGTTACGGGATGAACGAATATGCTCTTATGGCTCAAAAATGACCATTTAGACTCCTCTTGGCAGTTCCAAAGAGAGTATTTACTAACTGTTGTGACAGGGAGAAAAACACTGCGAACTGCACCTCAGCCCGGCACAACCTTTCTATATGCTTTTTCTTGACTGCCTGTTAAAAGACAGGCCCTGTTATACAAATCAGTACAATACTTTATTACACATGATGAACACTAGATAACTTGTAAGTTACAGTTTAAGATGGAAAACACTCAAAAACATGTGACCCCCATAACCCGAGTGTAAGGAAATGCCTCCTTGGCATGGTTACCCCCTGACTTTTTGCCTTTGCTGATGCTATGTCTTGAATTGAAAGTGTGCTGAGGCCTGCTAACCAGGCCCCAGCACCAGTGTTCTTTCCCTAACCTGTACTTTTGATTCCACAATTGGCACACCCTGGCATCCAGGTAAGTCCCTTGTAACTGGTACCCCTGGTACCAAGGGCCCTGATGCCAGGGAAGGTCTCCAAGGGCTGCAGCATATCTTATGCCACCCTGGGGACCCCTCATTCAGCACAGACACACTGCTTGCCAGCTTGTGTGTGCTGGTGAGAACAAAACGAGTAAGTCGACATGGCACTCCCCTCAGGGTGCCATGCCAACCTCACACTGCCTATGCAGTATAGATAAGTCACCCCTCTAGTAGGCCTTACAGCCCTAAGGCAGGGTGCACTATACCATAGGTGAGGGCACCAGTGCATGAGCACTGTGCCCCTACAGTGTCTAAGCCAAACCTTAGACATTGTAAGTGCAGGGTAGCCATAAGAGTATATGGTCTGGGAGTCTGTCAAACACGGACTCCACAGCACCATAATGGCTACACTGAAAACTGGGAAGTTTGGTATCAAACTTCTCAGCACAATAAATGCACACTGATGCCAGTGTACAGTTTATTGTGAAATACACCCCAGAGGGCACCTTAGAGGTGCCCCCTGAAACCTTAACCGACTATCTGTGTAGGCTGACTGGTTCCAGCAGCCTGCCACAACCGAGACATGTTGCTGGCCCCATGGGGAGAGTGCCTTTGTCACTCTGAGGCCAGTAACAAAGCCTGCACTGGGTGGAGATGCTAACACCTCCCCCAGGCAGGAGCTGTAACACCTGGCGGTGAGCCTCAAAGGCTCACCCCTTTGTTCCAGCACCGCAGGACACTCCAGCTAGTGGAGTTGCCCGCCCCCTCCGGCCACGGCCCCCACTTTTGGCGGCAAGGCCGGAGGAAATAATGAGAATAACAAGGAGGAGTCACTGGCCAGTCAGGACAGCCCCTAAGGTGTCCTGAGCTGAAGTGACTCTAACTTTTAGAAATCCTCCATCTTGCAGATGGAGGATTCCCCAATAGGATTAGGGATGTGACCCCCTCCCCCTGGGAGGAGGCACAAAGAGGGTGTACCCACCCTCAGGGCTAGTAGCCATTGGCTACTATCCCCCCAGACCTAAACACGCCCTTAAATTTAGTATTTAAGGGCTCCCCTGAACCTAAGAATTTAGATTCCTGCAACTTACAAGAAGAAGAGGACTGCTGAGCTGAAAGACCCCTGCAGAGGAAGAAAAGAAGACACCAACTGCTTTGGCCCCAGACCTACCGGCCTGTCTCCTGCCTTCCAAAGAAAACCTGCTCCAGCGATGCTTTCCCAAGGACCAGCGACCTCTGAATCCTCAGAGGACTGCCCTGCTTCAAGAAAGACAAGAAACTCCAGAGGACAGCGGCACTGCTCCACAAGAACTGCAACTTTGTAACAGAGGAGCAGATTTAAAGACCCCTGCAAATCCCCGCAAGAAGCGTGAGACTTGCAGCACTGCACCCGGCGACCCCGACTCGACTGGTGGAGAACCAACACCTCAGGGAGGACCCTCCGGCGACTCCGAGACCGTGAGTAACCAAAGTTGTCCCCCCTGAGCCCCCACAGCGACGCCTGCAGAGGGAATCCCGAGGCTCCCCCTGACCGCGACTGCCTGAACCTAATTTCCCGACGGCTGGAAAAGACCCTGCACCCGCAGCCCCCAGCACCTGAAGGATCGGAACTTCTGTGCAGGAGTGACCCCCAGGAGGCCCTCTCCCTTGCCCAGGTGGTGGCTACCCTGAGAAGCCCCCCCCTTGCCTGCCTGCACCGCTGAAAAGACCCCTTGGTCTCCCATTGAAATCTACAGAGAACCCGACGCTTGTTTGCACACTGCACCCGGCCGCCCCCGCGCTGCTGAGGGTGTACTTTCTGTGTGGACTTGTGTCCCCCCCCGGTGCCCTACAAAACCCCCCTGGTCTGCCCTCCGAAGACGCGGGTACTTACCTGCTGGCAGACTGGAACCGGGGCACCCCCTTCTCTCCATTGAAGCCTATGTGTTTTGGGCACCTCTTTGACCTCTGCACCTGACCAGCCCTGAGCTGATGGTGTGGTAACTTTGGGGTTGCTCTGAACCCCCAACGGTGGGCTACCTTGGACCCAAAACTGAACCCTGTAGGTAATTTACTTACCTGCTAAAAACTAACTTTACTTTACCTCCCCCAGGAACTGTGAAAATTGCACTGTGTCCACTTTTAAAACAGCTATTTGTGTTTAATGTAAAAAGTATATATGCTATTGTAATTATTCAAAGT
The DNA here is from genome assembly GCF_031143425.1 of Pleurodeles waltl. Lineage (NCBI taxonomy): Eukaryota > Metazoa > Chordata > Amphibia > Caudata > Salamandridae > Pleurodeles > Pleurodeles waltl. The sequence continues at coordinate 793,481,172 of NC_090443.1, forward strand.
TCCTAAAGTACTTACCTGCAATACCTTTCAAATGAGATATTACATGTAGAATTTGAACCTGTGGTTCTTAAAATAAAATAAGAAAATATATTTTTCTATAACAAAACCTATTGGCTGGATTTGTCTCTGAGTGTGTGTTCCTCATTTATTGCCTGTGTGTATGTACAACAAATGCTTAACACTACTCCTTTGATAAGCCTACTGCTCGACCACACTTCCACAAAATAGAGCATTAGTATTATCTCTTTTTGCCACTATCTTACCTCTAAGGGGAACCCTTGGACTCTGTGCATACTATTCCTTACTTTGAAATAGTGCATACAGAGCCAACTTCCTACATTGGTGGATCAGCGGTAGGGTACAAGACTTTGCATTTGCTGGACTACTCAGCCAATACCTGATCACACGACAAATTCCAAAAATTGTCATTAGAAATTGTTTTTGCAATTTGAACTATTTTTTCTAAATTCTTAAAAGACCTGCTAGGGCCTTGTGTTAGATCCTGTTTAGCATTTCTTTTAGAGTTTAAAAGTTTGGTAAAAGTTTGAATTAGATTCTAGAACTAGTCTTTAGATTCTTAAAAAGTATTCCAACTTTTAGAAGCATAATGTCTAGTGCAGAGATGAATGTGGTGGAACTCGACACCACACCTTACCTCCATCTTAAGATGAGGGAGCCAAGGTCACTCTGTAAAATAAAGAAAATAGTAATGGGCCCCAGACCTTCCAAACTACAGCTCCAGGAGCTGTTGGCAGAGTTTGAAAAGGCCAACCCCTCTGAGGATGGCAACTCAGAGGATGATGATAGTGACTTGGAGGGTGATTCCCCCCTACCAGTCCTATCTATGGAAGACAGGGCCTCTCAGCCCTGACTCCAAGCATAATAGTCAGAGATGCTGGCTCCCTCACAGGAGGGACCAACCTCTCTGAAATCACTGAGGATAACTCCAGTGAAGAGGACATCCAGTTAGCCAGGGTGGCCAAAAGATTGGCTTTGTAAAGACAGATCCTAGCCATAGAAAGGGAAAGACAAGAGATGGGCCTAGGACCCATCAATGGTGGCAGCAACATAAATAGGGTCAGAGATTCTCCTGACATGTTGAAAATCCCTAAAGGGATTGTAACTAAATATGAAGATGGTGATGACATCACCAAATGGTTCACAGCTTTTGGGAGGGCTTGTGTAACCAGAAAAGTGAACAAATCTCACTGGGGTGCTCTCCTTTGGGAAATGTTCACAGGAAAGTGTAGGGATAGACTCCTCACACTCTCTGGAAAAGATGCAGAATCTTATGACCTCATGAAGGGTACCCTGATTGAGGGCTTTGGATTCTCCACTGAGGAGTATAGGATTAGATTCAGGGGGGCTCAAAAATCCTCGAGCCAGACCTGGGTTGACTTTGTAGACTACTCAGTAAAAACACTAGATGGTTGGATTCAAGGCAGTGGTGTAAGTAATTATGATGGGCTGTACAATTTATTTGTGAAAGAACACCTATTAAGTAATTGTTTCAATGATAAACTGCATCAGCATCTGGTAGACCTAGGACCAATTTCTCCCCAAGAATTGGGAAAGAAGGCGGACCATTGGGTCAAGACTAGGGTGTCCAAAACTTCCACAGGGGGTGACCAAAAGAAAGAGGTCACAAAACCTCCCCAGGGGAAGGGTGGTGAGACAGCCAAAAACAAAAATAGTAAAGAGTCTTCTACAGGCCCCCAAAAACCTGCACAGGAGGGTGGGCCCAGAGCCTCTTCACAAAACAATTCTGGGTACAAGGGTAAAAACTTTGATCCCAAAAAGGCCTGGTGTCGTAGCTGTAGTCAGTCTGGACACCAAACTGGAGACAAGGCCTGTCCCAAGAAAAATACCACTTCAAACTCCACTCCAGCTAACACTGGAATGGCTAGTCTCCAAGTGGGATCAACAGTGTGACCAGAGCAAATCAGGTGTCACACTGAAGCTACATTAGTCTCTGAGGGTGGGGTGGATTTAGCCACACTGGCTGCCTGGCCCCCTAACATGCAAAAATACAGGCAGCAGCTCTTAATTAATGGGACAAGTGTAGAGGGCCTGAGGGATACAGGTGCCAGTGTCACTATGGTGACAGAGAAACTGGTTTCCCCTGGCCAATACCTGACTGGACAAACCTATCCAGTCACCAATGCTGACAATCAAACTAAAGTACATCCCAGGGCAATGGTAACTTTAGAGTGGGGAGGGGTCAATGGCCTGAAACAGGTGGTGCTCTCCTCAAATATCCCAGTAGAATGTTTGCTTGGAAATGACCTGGAGTCCTCAGCATGGGCTGAGGTAGAACTGAAAACCCATGCAGCCATGCTGGGTATCCCTGAACTGGTGTGTGTCAAGACAAGGGCACAGTGCAAGGCACAGGGTGAAAACGTAGAGCTGGAGTCTGGAAGAAAGGCCCAGCCTACCAAGAGAAAAGGAAAGTCAGCTGGGAAACCAGCTGCAACACAACAAGAAAAAGAGAGCCTCTCTTCTCAGGAAGAAGTTTTGCCCTCTGAGGGAACTGAGCCTATGGAGCTGGAACCTTACCAGGTTGAGCTCTTGGGCCCAGGGGGACCCTCAAGGGAAGAGTTGTGTAAGGGACAAGAAACCTGTCCCTCTCTTGAAGGCCTTAGGCAGCAAGCTGCTGAAGAGTCCAAAGGCAAGAAAAATGGAACACATACGGTCTATTGGGAAGATGGACTCCTGTACACTGAGGCAAGAGATCCCAAACCTGGTGCCACTAGGAGAGTGGTAGTGCCTCAGGGGTTCAGAGAGTTTATTCTGACCTTAGCCCATGATATTCCCCTTGCTGGGCATTTGGGACAAACCAAGACGTGGGAGAGGTTAGTCAACCACTTCTACTGGCCCAACATGTCCCAGAAGGTTCAGGAGTTTTGCACCTCCTGTACCACCTGTCAAGCCAGTGGTAAGACAGGTGGACATCCAAAGGCCCCCCTCATTCCACTTCCAGTGGTGGGGGTCCCCTTTGAAAGAGTGGGTGTGGACATAGTGGGTCCACTGGAACCTCCCACAGCCTCAGGAAATATGTACATCCTAGTAGTAGTGGATCATGCTACTAGGTATCCTGAAGCTATTCCCCTTAGGTCGACTACTGCCCCTGCAGTAGCCAAGGCCCTCATTGGTATCTTTACCAGAGTGGGCTTCCCTAAGGAGGTGGTGTCTGACAGAGGTACCAACTTCATGTCAGCATACCTGAAACACATGTGGAATGAGTGTGGAGTGACTTATAAATTCACTACACCCTATCATCCACAAACTAATGGCCTTGTTGAGAGATTCAACAAGACATTAAAGGGCATGATCATGGGGCTCCCAGAAAAACTTAAAAGGAGATGGGATGTAGTCTTGCCATGTCTGCTTTTCGCTTACAGAGAGGTGCCTCAGAAGGGAGTAGGGTTCTTACCCTTTGAACTTCTGTTTGGCCACCCTGTAAGGGGACCACTGGCTCTTGTGAAAGAAGGCTGGGAGAGACCTCTTCATGAGCCTAAACAAGACATAGTGGACTATGTACTTGGCCTTCGCTCAAGGATGGCAGAGTACATGGAAAAGGCAAGCAAAAACCTTGAGGCCAGCCAACAGCTCCAGAAGTTTTGGTATGACCAAAAGGCTGCACTGGTTGAATTTCAACCAGGGCAGAAAGTCTGGGTTTTGGAGCCTGTGGCTCCCAGGGCACTTCAGGACAAATGGAGTGGCCCTTACCCAGTGCTAGAGAGGAAGAGTCAGGTCACCTACCTGGTAGACCTGGGCACAAGCAGGAGCCCCAAGAGGGTGATCCATGTGAACTGCCTTAAGCTCTTCCATGACAGGGCTGATGTAAATCTGTTAATGGTAACAGATGAGGATCAGGAAGCTGAGAGTGAGCCTCTCCCTGATCTCCTGTCTTCAGACCCTAATGATGGCTCAGTAGATGGAGTGATCTATTCAGACACCCTCTCTGGCCAACAGCAAGCTCACTGTAGGAAGGTCCTGCAACAGTTTGCTGAGCTCTTTTCCCTAACCCCTGGTCAGACACACCTGTGTACCCATGATGTGGACACAGGAGACAGCATGCCTGTCAAAAACAAAATATTCAGACAGTCTGATCAAGTTAAGGAAAGCATCAAGGTGGAAGTCCACAAGATGCTGGAATTGGGAGTAATTGAGCACTCTGACAGCCCCTGGGCTAGCCCAGTGGTCTTAGTCCCCAAACCTCACACCAAAGATGGAAAGAGAGAGATGAGGTTTTGTGTGGACTACAGAGGACTTAACTCTGTCACCAAGACAGATGCCCATCCCATTCCTAGAGCTGATGAGCTGATTGATAAATTAGGGGCTGCCAAATTCTTAAGTACCTTTGACTTAACAGCAGGGTACTGGCAAATCAAAATGGCCCCTGGAGCAAAAGAAAAGACAGCATTCTCCACACCTGATGGGCATTATCAGTTCACTGTTATGCCCTTTGGTTTAAAGAATGCCCCTGCCACCTTCCAAAGGTTGGTGAATCAAGTCCTTGCTGGCTTGGAGTCCTTCAGTGCAGCTTATCTTGACAATATTGCTGTCTTTAGCTCCAACTGGCAGGATCACCTGGTCCACCTGAAGAAGGTTTTGAAGGCTCTGCAATCTGCAGGCCTCTCTATCAAGGCATCCAAATGCCAGATAGGGCAGGGAACTGTGGTTTACTTGGGACACCTTGTAGGTGGAGGCCAAGTTCAGCCACTCCAGCCTAAGATCCAGACTATTCTGGACTGGGCAGCTCCAAAAACCCAGACTCAAGTCAGGGCATTCCTTGGCTTGACTGGGTACTATAGGAGGTTTGTGAAGGGATATGGATCCATTGTGACAGCCCTCACAGAACTCACCTCCAAGAAAATGCCCAAGAAAGTAAACTGGACTGTAGAATGCCAACAGGCCTTTGACACCCTGAAACAAGCAATGTGCACAGCACCAGTTCTAAAAGCTCCAGATTACTCCAAGCAGTTCATTGTGCAGACAGATGCCTCTGAACATGGGATAGGGGCAGTTTTGTCCCAAACAAATGATGATGGCCTTGACCAGCCTGTTGCTTTCATTAGCAGGAGGTTACTCCCCAGGGAGCAGCGTTGGAGTGCCATTGAGAGGGAGGCCTTTGCTGTGGTTTGGTCCCTGAAGAAGCTGAGACCATACCTCTTTGGTACTCACTTCCTAGTTCAGACTGACCACCGACCTCTCAGATGGCTGATGCAAATGAAAGGTGAAAATCCAAAACTGTTGAGGTGGTCCATCTCCCTACAGGGAATGGACTTTATAGTGGAACACAGACCTGGGACTGCCCATGCCAATGCAGATGGCCTTTCCAGGTTCTTCCACTTAGAAAATGAAGACTCTCTTGGGAAAGGTTAGTCTTATCCTCTTTCGTTTGGGGGGGGGTTGTGTAAGGAAATGCCTCCTTGGCATGGTTACCCCCTGACTTTTTGCCTTTGCTGATGCTATGTTTTGAATTGAAAGTGTGCTGAGGCCTGCTAACCAGGCCCCAGCACCAGTGTTCTTTCCCTAACCTGTACTTTTGATTCCACAATTGGCACACCCTGGCATCCAGGTAAGTCCCTTGTAACTGGTACCCCTGGCACCAAGGGCCCTGATGCCAGGGAAGGTCTCCAAGGGCTGCAGCATATCTTATGCCACCCTGGGGACCCCTCACTCAGCACAGACACACTGCTTGCCAGCTTGTGTGTGCTGGTGAGAACAAAACGAGTAAGTCGACATGGCACTCCCCTCAGGGTGCCATGCCAACCTCACACTGCCTATGCAGTATAGATAAGTCACCCCTCTAGTAGGCCTTACAGCCCTAAGGCAGGGTGCACTATACCATAGGTGAGGGCACCAGTGCATGAGCACTGTGCCCCTACAGTGTCTAAGCCAAACCTTAGACATTGTAAGTGCAGGGTAGCCATAAGAGTATATGGTCTGGGAGTCTGTCAAACACGGACTCCACAGCACCATAATGGCTACACTGAAAACTGGGAAGTTTGGTATCAAACTCCTCAGCACAATAAATGCACACTGATGCCAGTGTACAGTTTATTGTGAAATACACCCCAGAGGGCACCTTAGAGGTGCCCCCTGAAACCTTAACCGACTATCTGTGTAGGCTGACTGGTTCCAGCAGCCTGCCACAACCGAGACATGTTGCTGGCCCCATGGGGAGAGTGCCTTTGTCACTCTGAGGCCAGTAACAAAGCCTGCACTGGGTGGAGATGCTAACACCTCCCCCAGGCAGGAGCTGTAACACCTGGCGGTGAGCCTCAAAGGCTCACCCCTTTGTTCCAGCACCGCAGGACACTCCAGCTAGTGGAGTTGCCCGCCCCCTCCGGCCACGGCCCCCACTTTTGGCGGCAAGGCCGGAGGAAATAATGAGAATAACAAGGAGGAGTCACTGGCCAGTCAGGACAGCCCCTAAGGTGTCCTGAGCTGAAGTGACTCTAACTTTTAGAAATCCTCCATCTTGCAGATGGAGGATTCCCCAATAGGATTAGGGATGTGACCCCCCTCCCCTTGGGAGGAGGCACAAAGAGGGTGTACCCACCCTCAGGGCTAGTAGCCATTGGCTACTAACCCCCCAGACCTAAACACGCCCTTAAATTTAGTATTTAAGGGCTCCCCTGAACCTAAGAATTTAGATTCCTGCAACTTACAAGAAGAAGAGGACTGCTGAGCTGAAAGACCCCTGCAGAGGAAGAAAAGAAGACACCAACTGCTTTGGCCCCAGACCTACCGGCCTGTCTCCTGTCTTCCAAAGAAAACCTGCTCCAGCGACGCTTTCCCAAGGACCAGCGACCTCTGAATCCTCAGAGGACTGCCCTGCTTCAAGAAAGACAAGAAACTCCCGAGGACAGCGGCACTGCTCCACAAGAACTGCAACTTTGTTACAGAGGAGCAGATTTAAAGACCCCTGCAAATCCCCGCAAGAAGCGTGAGACTTGCAGCACTGCACCCGGCGACCCCGACTCGACTGGTGGAGAACCAACACCTCAGGGAGGACCCTCCGGCGACTCCGAGACCGTGAGTAACCAAAGTTGTCCCCCCTGAGCGCCCACAGCGACGCCTGCAGAGGGAATCCCGAGGCTCCCCCTGACCACGACTGCCTGAACCTAATTTCCCAACGGCTGGAAAAGACCCTGCACCCACAGCCCCCAGCACCTGAAGGATCGGAACTTCCGTGCAGGAGTGACCCCCAGGAGGCCCTCTCACTTGCCCAGGTGGTGGCTACCCCGAGGAGCCCCCCCCTTGCCTGCCTGCACCGCTGAAGAGACCCCTTGGTCTCCCATTGAAATCTACAGAGAACCCGACGCTTGTTTGCACACTGCACCCGGCCGCCCCCGCGCTGCTGAGGGTGTACTTTCTGTGTGGACTTGTGTCCCCCCCGGTGCCCTACAAAACCCCCCTGGTCTGCCCTCCGAAGACGCGGGTACTTACCTGCTGGCAGACTGGAACCGGGGCACCCCCTTCTCTCCATTGAAGCCTATGTGTTTTGGGCACCTCTTTGACCTCTGCACCTGACCGGCCCTGAGCTGCTGATGTGGTAACTTTGGGGTTGCTCTGAACCCCCAACGGTGGGCTACCTTGGACCCAAAACTGAACCCTGTAGGTAATTTACTTACCTGCTAAAAACTAACTTTACTTTACCTCCCCCAGGAACTGTGAAAATTGCACTGTGTCCACTTTTAAAACAGCTATTTGTGTTTTATGTAAAAAGTATATATGCTATTGTAATTATTCAAAGTTCCTAAAGTACTTACCTGCAATACCTTTCAAATGAGATATTACATGTAGAATTTGAACCTGTGGTTCTTAAAATAAACTAAGAAAAGTTATTTTTCTATAACAAAACCTATTGGCTGGATTTGTCTCTGAGTGTGTGATCCTCATTTATTGCCTGTGTGTATGTACAACAAATGCTTAACACTACTCCTTTGATAAGCCTACTGCTCGACCACACTACCACAAAATAGAGCATTAGTATTATCTCTTTTTGCCACTATCTTACCTCTAAGGGGAACCCTTGGACTCTGTGCATACTATTCCTTACATTGAAATAGTGCATACAGAGCCAACTTCCTACACCGAGTTCCTAGGTTAAGACATCACTTGCTTATTACACATTCGACAAAGGTTTATGACTGAGCATTCTTTAACCTATGAAAGCACATGTGCTCTTTTGTAAATCTAATTTGCTTGAAGTGTGCTGACAGCATTGTGGGTCCGAGTCTCGCGGGTGCTTGGAATTTGGTTTCTTCCCTGCACCCATTGTAAGTGGCCCACCTGTGTGCCTTAGGCTAATTCAATTATACGCCCAGTGTCTAATCAGTCTGTGATTTGTTTGTAGGCATGGAGAGTGTGCCGGAGACTCATGTGCTAATGTTGTAAATACCTTCAGGTTGGTTAGATATGAGTTGGCCTTTAACAGATGACCTTTTTGTGTTCCTTATTCTACTAAATCCTTGCATGAGCCTTTCGTCTTGCTCTTGTCAGTGTGGGGGTTTGACATAAACTGGATTTGATCGTGAACAGCAGTGTGTCCTCTACTGGTGTTTTATGTTGCACTATGTTTTCACATTTAATATTTACAGTAGTGTGCTTATTATTTATATTTCCTGCAACATTCCCTCCTCTAGTTGATATTTCAACTACTCCGATCTAAATCTTGGTCTGCCTTTGGTACCAGGTGATACATATTGCCGTGGGAATCCACTACTAGTGTTGGTGTCCTAATTGAAACATCCCTCTCTCCTTAGTGTCTATTCTCCTAACACATGCTAGTTTTCGCTGTAATACACAGTATATCAGTAGCAAGAACACAATCATTGGTAACAGAGCCCCCAACAGTCCCGACATCCAGGATGGCAGTGCTGAAAACCAACCACTAAACCAACTAGCAGGGGCACCTCCTTCATCTATCATTTTAGTTTGTAAATTATCTAGTTGCTGTATTGCTTTTGCTCCATTCTCTACGTCATTTGCTGGAATAAGCGCGCATCACGGGGTACCTATCTTTTTAATGACACCCCCTTGCATGGCTTTCACAGGGTCCAGTACATAACGGTGTTGAAGCACCATTATCCTCAAGGCGCACAGCTCTTCCTTTATTGCATTGAAGCCCTCATTCATAGTGTTAATGACCTTGAGGATTTCCCATCTTGTGATCTGGAGCCAACAAGTGATTACCTTAGCTTGGACAAATGGCAAGATGCTCCCAAAGAAAAGCTCAGCACCTTTGAACAAGCAGTATTATCGAAGGATTTCATTCCAAGTGCTTGTGCCATAGTATTCTACAGTTCTCTTCTTCCCGTTGTGATGTATTAAGATAATTGAATGGCTCTTGGGGTGCCTTAACAAAGCATATATGTTTATTCTGGGTACCAATAAAACTGGAGCATGCAAAGTTACCATGAAACAAATTCCTCCACAGTTAGGTGGTAACTGGACATACAGTGGTTCTCCACACTGCCAGAAGTAGTCCATAAGGCTGGAGGTGCCCCCCTGCATGTCGGCGTGGAAGACTGTGACTTTGCAACCAATATTCCAACATACTTTGACGGTGCCATTTACCCTGAAACACAAGAAGACAGAGCTTAGTTTCATGACAGTCTGGATAATTTCAATGCTGACTACCCACGTATAGTGTGGAATATTTTCGGCCCAGATGGGTGTACATTTCCTTAAGGCATCCTGGCTAACATCAGTGCTATTCCATTAAGACATATACTTACAGGAAAGATTTGCTGTCAAAATGCCACTGATTACATGCAAAGACTGACCCGTTGAGCCCTGGCCTGCAGATACAATCTGAGGGCAAGAGGTTTGCAAAATAACTGTTACATTCGGTTGGTGGGTATTTTACTCCTAGGAAGCCTAGATCTAGAACCATCTGGGTCCATTCTATAGTGGTGGGGTGTCTTGTTTTTCTCATGCGTGTTATTTGATCTCTTTTCTCCTGTCTGTGATGTAATGTGCCATATTTTGTGGCTTTACCTAGGAATCGTATTACTCTGACATGCTTCAATTGTATTTGGGTCTTTATTCTACACAAGTACAGGTGTAATAGGCAGCAAGCTATGCCTGGTGATACTTCCTTTGTGGATAGTCTATCTGAACCAGTAGCATGGGGAGTTAAGGAGAACACAAAGCATGACTTGTTTGTGGCTTCTGCATCTATTTCTGACATGTGCTGATACCACATGTTCTCTGACAACCTAGCATGACCGTTAGGGGTCCCATTCTTACTAGAGAGCTTGTTTCAAACAAGAAAGATATTAGAATTTAGGTATATTTTGCTAGTAAAGAAGAGCAATAGATAGATTTAGGGGTACAAGAGAAATACAAACAAAAAGATATATATCTTTGGTAATGTCCATTCAAAAGATAGTCCAAAAATATAGCTGAAGGAGTGCCCTTTTAGGGGAACAATCTTCTTCCCCCCTCTTGTTTCATTTGAACTGTCCATTATTTCTGACAAGCAGCTGGGTCAAGATGCACATGGCTGTGATGGATCCAAGATTTTCTGTCATCCTCTTTGTGAGCTGTTGGTGAAACTATGGTGACAGTGTAGAGACCCTCAAAAGGTTTCTCATTCCACCAGCCAACAACGTTACGTATGAAGACTTGATCTCCTACTTTTACTTCTGGTAGGTCGACCTCGGTGTTAGCGAGATTCTCTTTTCCTTTGGTTATCTGTTTGAAAAATAACTTTGCACATTTGGTTAATTTGCACATATACCTATGCATTTCATCACTCAGTGTTTGGAACAAACTCTCTCCATGAATTTTATTTCTAGTGGTAGAGGCTTGGGAATTGATGGATCTCCCAGTCCCTAATTGGTAAGGCATGAAGTGATTGTCTGAGCTCAGGGTATTCCTCAGGGAAAATTGTTCTTTTGGCAAGCCGTGTAGCCACCTTTTATTCAGGGTGGCACACAACTTGCCAATCTTACTTTTCAAGAGGCCATTAAGGTGTTCTATAATTCCATTGCTTTGTAGGTGGTATGTGGAGGACAATTTGTGCTTTATCCCTAATAGTGCTCTTAGGTGTTCAAACATTGTATTAGAAAAATGAGTGTCATTGTCGGATCCTATGGCTTCTGGGATCCCCCATTGGGGAATCACTTCCTGAACTAGGAATGTGGCTGTTGATTTGGCATCACAATGGATGCATGGTCCTGCCTCAATCCAGCTGGATAATGGGCAGACCACCACTCTGAGGTACCTGTAGTTGTTACACCTGTCAATCATATCCACAGTGTCCAAAAAAGGACCTTAAAGGGACCTTGTGGTTGTCGAATGGTGGAGCTGATCACTTTTAGAGTGGGATTAGGGGAATACTGTTGACACATTGTACAGCTATGTAGCTACATGGTTATTGTGTCATGCAAATTGGGGACAAACCAGCCTTGCTTTACTTAGGTTGGCAAATGGCCTCTGGAAGTGTGAGCTAATAAATTAATCTGATCCAGGGTGATTACAAGCAGAGCTTGTGGCATAACTGGCTTTCCTGTAGATAGTAATCTACACACTAGGTCGCTCCCAGACTGGATGCATCTTCAATTTTCCCACAACTGCTTTTTGTGTGACGATGCAGCTACTGTAGATCCCGAAGGTGTAACCTTACTGACTCAGTATATTGGGGTGTGTCTTGGTCTATGGTAGTCTTTGATTCAATCTCTGTTGATGGGGCAGTCTGAGCCACCAGGCCAGTGGCAGGTTGTGGGTCTGATGGTACATTTGGTGATGTACCTCTGGCTGCATCCTTAGCTGCTTGATTCGCCAGTGCATTACCCCGGGACACAAAATCCTGTCTGCTGGTGTGCACTTCACACTTCAAAACTGCCTCTGCCTGCGGCAGCACCACTTCCTCTATTAGGGCCTCTAACAGTTCTCAAAGCATCACAGGACTGCCATCTGATTTAAGGAGCCCTTGTCTACTCCATCTCATGATCCTAGAGTGCACAGTGGTTGCTACGTACGCTGAATCTGAATATGTTGTAACTACTTCCCCTACTCCTGACTTAAGGGCCACTATTAATGCTGTCAGCTCTGCTGCCTGCACTAAACAGTGTGGGGGGCAGGGGCAATTGTTCTATGACCTGGAATGTATCCAAGGAGACCTATCACTGAGCTCTGACAACCGCTGCCCCTGTATGTCTAATTCCTGTTACTTGGTCAATCATGGAGGAACCATCCACAAGCTAGGCAGCACTGTCTGGCATAGGGTCCTCTATGGCTTGACTACATTCATCAAGACTATGGGGGTCATTACAACATTGGCGGTAAAAGCCGCTTACCGCCGTGCAGAAGACCGCCAATACACCGCCGCGGAATTCCGCCACAGCTATTATGACACACATCTCGGAATCCGCCGAAATTCAGTCACCCACACAAGTCCGCCATACCAAAGGTCAGTGTTAAACTGGCGAAAACAAAACCTCCACCTCCAACCCAACAGAAACACGCCCATGCTATTACGACCCATGAATCCACGCGGCAGTCTTTCAACCACGGTATTCCATTGGCGGTACACACGCCGCGCTCAAAATACACACACATCTCCAAAACACTGCCACATTGGACAATTCGAATTACACACACCTGATACACATACACACACCACCCCCACACACCCAATTCAATATAAAACACACACCCACATCACCCACAAACCCCTACGACCAAAAATTTGAGACGAAGGCCAGAGAGACAGCACTGATTACACAATCCCACCACAAAGAGGCACACAACACCATCACCCACACACCATCCACGCACAAAACACCACACACCACTACACATCACTACACTCATCACCACATACACCACCTCACACATCACACACACCACCCCATGGCACGCCAAAGACACCCCCGCTTTTCCGAGGAGGAGCTCAGGGTCATGGTGGAGGAAATCGTCCGGTTAGAGCCACATCTATTTGGCTCACAGGTGCAGCACACATCCATAGCCAGGAAGATGGAGCTATGGCGCAGAATAGTGGACAGGGTCAACGTAGTGGGACAGCACCCAAGAAATCAGGAGGACATCAGAAAGAGGTGGAACGACCTACGGAGGAAGGTGCGTTCTGCGGTCTCCAGACACAACATCGCGGTACAGCGGACTGGCGGCGGACCCCCACCTCCTCCCCCACAACTAACAACATGGGAGGAGCAAGTCTTGACCATCATACATCCAGAGGGCCTCGGAGGAGTCGGTGGAGGAATGGACACTGGTAAGACAAATCTTAACCATCATATCCCCCACCCTACCTGCATGCTATCACACACCCCCACCCTCACACCCTCCCCTATCACCCCAAATCCTCAATAATGTACTAATAACACAAACCACTCATCCCAACACCAAGCCCTGCATGACACAACGAAGCATGGTCACCCCTCACCAAAGCCTGCTCACTGCACATACCCAGAACAACCCCCTAACCATCATCACACAAGCCCCCACACAGGAATGCTAGCACTGGGGTACACAAACACCCACCTATTGCACACCATCACACACACATGCAATAATCATGCTCTTATGCCCCTGCAGGATCACGAAGGACCGTCACCATACCGGAGGGTCCAGACATCTCCACTCCACCCACAGAAGAGGCACACAGTGACGATAGCAGCTCTGCCCTACTAGATCCTGATGACCAGCGCGGACCATCGTGGGCCTCGGGACAGTCGGTTCCCCTCGCACAGGCACAGCCCAACACTGACCTTCCACCCTCTGGTAACACCAGCACAGCACCCACCCAGCGGGCCCAAACCTCCCTACCCAGGACAGGTCAATCAGCTGTGTGTCCACCACTACAGGGAACCCAGAATAACCCACCACCCCAACAACAACAGGGACCTGGGGACAGTGGTAGTGGGCACACGGTCCAGGGGACAGAGGCACAGGAACACAGGGGAACTGGGAGGGCTGCTGTGCGACGGGGGTGGACAGGCCAAGGGAACCCACTCTCCACGAGGCCCTCTCCTCCATCTTGGGAGCATACCACCACTCCCAAGAGACGATGGAGACGGTCCTGGACAAGTTTCAGGAGACCCAGCGCATGCAGGACAAACTGTATTTGGGGTTCAGGGAGGAGCTCAGGACCATCAGCTCCGCCTTGGGCACGATTGTAGGGGTGCTGAAGGACATACAGCAGACCTTGAGGGACACCGTGGCACTCCAAGGGGCCCCTGACACTAGCCAGGACAATGAACTGCCCACCACCTCTGCCGGCGCTAGTGGACAGGACGCCCCGCCACAGGACCACCACACTAGCACCCCACCCCCTGCAGACGGACAACCACCACGCAAGCGGTCCCTGAGATCCAAGAACGGGACAGAGCAAGATGGCAAGACCCCTGCCAGGAAATGAGACCACCCTGATTGTCCCCCCACTGTCTCACTTTGTTACCCTGTCCATACTTAAACTGCCCCAGCTCCACTTCCTATGCCCAGATGGGCAGTGCACCTGTGAGACTAATAGACTGGACTCTGCCATGGACATTCCCGAAACCGGTCCCAGGATGCTTGTTTCCAGTCCAGGGAAGACCTGGCCTAGCAGTTCGGGCTGGACTGTTCCCATGGGGAACAGGGTCAAGACTGATTTGCATATGGCTGGGTCCAAACTGGAATGGCATGGGCAGCAAAAAAACGATGGATTAAACCCAGATCTGTGACTGGGGGTGAATGTTTGACAATGTTCAGCATTCCGTCCATCACTTGTTTTTTTTGCAATGGACATTCCTCCACCATCACCCATCGCCATTTTACAACCCCCCTCCATTTTTGAGCACTTAAATAAACACCCTTGAACCACAAAACATTCTGGAGTCAGTCTATGATATTGTAAAATGTATTATCAATGACATTGTCAAAATGCATTTATAGTTGTTAAGGCAACAAACCAATGTCACACATCACAAATCCTTCAAGGATGCATGCAGATGACACACGTTGGTAACCACACCTGTGAAACCGTAATGGAAAGGAACAACTCAGTTACCAAATAATCCCAGTAAATTACACACAGGATAGAGTAAGACGTGTGACAGTGAATGTAATGTAAAAAATGAAAATGTTCTCACCTGTGTGTCACTGGAAATATTGCTGTATGACTGACTCCCTGTTGTCGTTGTCTTCTTCCTCAGCTTCCCCCTCATCACTGTCCACAGGCTCCACAGGCTCCACAGCTGCCACAACACCGTTATCTGGACCATCCTCCTGCAGAAAAGGCACCTGGCGTCGCAAAGCAAGATTGTGAAGCATCGAGCAGGCGATGATGATCTGGCACACCTTCTTCGGTGAGTAGAATAGGGAACCACCTGTCATATGGAGGCACCTGAACCTGGCCTTCAGGAGGCCGAAGGTCCGCTCGATCACCCTCCTAGTCCACCCATGGGCGTCATTGTAGCGTTCCTCTGCCCTGGTCCTGGGATTCCTCACTGGGGTCAATAGCCAGGAAAGGTTGGGGTAACCAGAGTCCCCTAATAGCCACACACGGTGCCTCTGGAGTTGACCCATCATATCAGGGATGCTGCTATTCCGCAGGATGTAGGCGTCATGCACTGATCCAGGGAACATAGCATTTACCTGGGAGATGTACTGGTCTGCCAAACAGACCATCTGTGCATTCATCGAATGATAACTCTTACGGTTCCTGTACACCTGTTCACTCCTGTGGGGGGGACCAGAGCTACATGGGTCCCATCAATAGCACCTATGACGTTGGGGAAATGTCCCTGGGCATAGAAGTCACCTTTCACTGTAGCCAAATCTTCCACCTCAGGGAAAATGATGTATCTCCTTACGTGTTTCAGCAGGACAGCCAACACTCTGGACAGCACGTTGGAAAACATAGGCTGGGACATCCCTGATGCCATGGCCACTGTTGTCTGAAAAGACCCACTTTCAAGGAAATGGAGCACTGACAGCACCTGCACATCAGGGGGGATTCTAGTGGGATGGCGGATTGGTGACATCAGGTCTGGCTCCAACTGGGTACATAGTTCATGGATTGTGGCACGGTCAAACCTGTAGGTCACGATTAAATGTCGCTCCTCCATTGTCAACAGGTCCACCAGCAGTCGGTACACCGGAGGATTCCGCCATCTTCTCAAATGTCCAAGCTGACGGCGCCTAGGAAGGACAACAGCGAGGATCGGGTCAACTTTTTTCCAGGTATGTACCCACTGTTACACAGAACACGACACCAAACACAAAACCCTTCCTGTATGTGTGTTGAGTGTAGGCCTAGCTATGTGTGACGCAGAAGTAAATGAAGACATGTGGGCCCCTGAAATGGCGGCTGCCTGACCTCTAAACTGGGACAATGGGATTGTGGGGTAACTGCGTTGCCGTTACGCGCCGTCACGGTAGGCGGTCGTAGACGGCGGCGCAATGCTGCATTGGTTAACATTGGACCCTATGGGTCCCACGAGCCAATGAGGAAGTGCGCCGGCGGTGATGATACGCACCGCCATGGACGTCACCGCCGCAGATGTCACCGCCATTTTCTATCTGTTGAATCACTAGATACCTGATCTTCGACAGGAGAGGACCTACACTGGAAGTGCTGCTGTGACCTCAGTCTGGAAGAGACAATGGCTGCTGCGTCTGGGGAAAGGGCCCCTGCCTTCACTGCTCAGGAGTTGGAGAGACTGGTAGACGGGGTCCTCCCCCAGTACACGCTACTCTACGGTCCTCCAGACCAACAGGTTAGTACACAGGTAGCACGTTGTATGGGCTAGGCCTGGGTGGAGAGGGCTGGTTGTAAGAGGGAAGGGGGCAGAGTTCAGGGAACATTAATGCATGTGTATGAATGTGCCACATGGCTAGGGTAGGGAGGGGGGCCACGCACATTGACGGTGTGGTTGTTAATGACTTCTCTTCTTCCCTTGTGCATGTCATGTAGGTCAGCGCCCACCAGAAGAAGGACATTTGGCATGCCATCGCCAAGGACGTCCGGACCCTGGGTGTCCACCAAAGACGGGGCACCCACTGCCGGAAAAGATGGGAGGACATTCGCCGCTGGAGCAAGAAGACGGCGGAGGCTCAGCTGGGGATGGCCTCCCAACGTGGGAGGGGTGCCCGTCGCCCCATGACCCCCCTGATGTTCAGGATCCTGGCGGTGGCCTACCCTGAGTTGGATGGGCGCTTGAGGGCATCACAGCAGACACAAGGGGGTGAGTACAACATCATTCTGCGGACTTTGCGCGCAGTGGAGGGGTCTGGGTGTGGGAGGAGGCCTGTGGGTGTACCTAGGCCAGGCAGAAATAGGTAGACTAGGCCCCTCCGTAATGCATGGCATGTGGCACCCTACCCCACCGCAGTAGAGTGCCATGTACTGGTATAGATGCCCTATTGGCATCCATGTGTGCAGATGTCCACCATAGCCATGTAGGCCAGATCCCAGAAATTGCATCTGTAGAGGCCAGGAGCACGGCGTAGTGCAGGGGGCTGCTGTGTCTGTATTGTCCGCCAACGGTCACGGTATGCCATGCACTCAACCTGTCTTTCTTCTGTCTCCCCCTCCCCCCCCCCCTTTTTGTGCTCTCCCTGTTCTTTTGTGCATCAGCATCATCAGGCAGAGGTACAGTGGTACCGGGGCACATTGGAGCTGCATCCCACATGGCCATGGAGGGCCACAACACGGACTCAGAATGCACCAGTGGGACGGAGGGCGAGGGGAGCTTCACGTCGGCCACCGGATCACCAAGCAGCGACACGGACTCGTCCGCCGATGGGAGCTCCCTTGTGGTGGCAGCACCATCTGTGCGCCCCACTTCTACAGGTACAGCCGCCACCTCCCCTACCAGCACCGCCCTCCCAGCAGCCCCTCAGCGTTCGCCCCGTGCCCGCTCACCCAGGAGGGTGGGCATCACCTTGGCCCCAGGCACCTCAGGCCCTGCCCCAGTCACCCCTGCTTCCCTTAGTGAGGAGGCCATTGACCTCCTCAGGTCACTCACTGTTGGGCAGTCTACCATTGTGAATGCCATCCAGGGTGTAGAAGGGGAGTTGCAACATGGTAATGCATTCCTGGAGGGCATTCATTCTGGTCATGCTGTCCTTCAGCGAACCCTGCAATCTCTGGCCTCAGCACTGATGGCAGACATTGTCCCTGTGTCTAGCCTCCCCCTTCCAACCTCCTCCACCCAGACCCAGTCCCCTGTACCCCAGCCTATCCCAGGAACACCATCAGACCAACCTGCACACACCTCAACACACAAAAGTAGCTCAGGCAAACATAGGCACCACACAACCCACAGGCACACACACAAGCATCACCCACGTGCAGACACAGCAACATCCACTGCCTCCACTGTGTCACCCTCCTCGTCATCTCCCTCCTCCCTCCCAGTGTCGTCTACACTGTCACCTGCATGCACTACATCTACACGCACTAGGACTCGCAGCAGTACACCCTGCACCACACCCCGCTCACCTGCACTCACCACCTCCACTCCCATTTACACGTCCCCTGTGTCCTCTCCCAGTGTGTCTGTGACGCCCCCTCCCAAAGTACACAAACGCGGCCACCCACACACCCAACATCCATCCACCTCACGACAGCCTCCAGTACCTGCACCTGCACCCAAAACACCTAAAGTGACACCTCCTACAACCACCTCCTCTTCCTCCACTCCCAGACCCCCTCCAACTACCCACCCCAGTGTTCGTCAGAAACTGTCCCTGTGTAAAGTTGACCTTTTTGCCCCCCCCCCCAATTCATCAGTCGCCTCGTAGCGCCTCAGCCAAAAAGCCTGCAAAACCAGTGGTGCCTGTTCAAGGTGTATGGAGTGCACCGGCCACCAGGGCAGTCAGTGTGACCCGGAGCCAAGGCACTGGCAGCCCACCCCCTGTAAAGGCTCTGAAATTGGAAAGTGGGTGATGGGACCCTGTGAAGCCTCCTAGAGGCAAAACAACTCACAGGGGCTCCAGGGGGATTGCAGAGTCAGCTGTGACTCCTCCAAAGGTGGGGAAGGGCCAGAGGAAGTCTGCACAGCCTAGTGTGAGCAGCACGGCGGAGAAGGGCGGCATCCTTCCCGGCGGTCGGGACGCCACCGCCAGCACCGTCCTCACTGGTCAGGAGACCACCGCCACCACCGGAGTCAGTGCCCAGGAGGGCCCAAGTATCGTCACTGGTCAGGAGACCACCGCCACCGCCAGATTCAGTGCCCGGGAGGGCCCAAGTATCGTCACTGGTCAGGAGGCCACTGCCAGAGTCAGTGCCCAGGAGGACCCAAGTATCGTCACTAGTCAGGAGACCACCGCCGGAGTCAGTGCCCAGGAGGGCCCCGGCTGCCACAGCCCCGCTGGGCAATGAGGGAACGTCATGCCACACACCAATGCCCAGTCCAGAGAACGTCATGCTACACACCAATGCCCAGTCCAGACACCGCCATGGTTAAGCACCGCTGAACAGTCCAGAACCGCCATGGCAAAGCACAGCTGAACAGTCCAGAGACCGCCATGGCAAAGCACCGCTGAACAGTCCAGACACCGCCATGGCAAAGCACCGCTGAACAGTCCAGAACCGCCATGGCAAAGCACCGCTGAACAGTCCAGAAACCGCCATGGCAAAGCACCGCTAAACAGTCCAGACACCGCCATGGCAAAGCACTGCTGAACAGTCCAGAGACCGCCATGGCAAAGCACAGCTGAACAGTCCAGAGACCGCCATGGCAAAGCACTGCTGAACAGTCCAGAACCGCCATGGCAAAGCACCGCTGAACAGTCCAGAGACCTCCATGGCAAAGCACTGCTGAACAGTCCAGAGACCGCCATGGCAAAGCACTTCTGAACAGTCCAGAACCGCCATGGCAAAGCACTGCTGAACAGTCCAGAGACCGCCATGGCAAAGCACCGCTGAACAGTCCAGAGACCGCCATGGCAAAGCACTGCTGAACAGTCCAGACACCGCCATGGCACAGCACAGCTGAACAGTCCAGACCCGCCATGGCAAAGCAACGCTGAACAGTCCAGAGACCGCCATGGCAAAGCACCACTGAACAGTCCAGAGACCGCCATGGCAAAGCATCGCTGAACAGGGCATGCACCGCCATGGCAAAGCACCGCTGAACAGTCCGGAACCGCCATGGCAAAGCACCGCTGAACAGGGCATGCACCGGGGAAGAATGAAAAGGCTGCCACTTCAAGCATCGTTATCCCATGTGCAGGTGGGACAGTGACGGGACAGGAACTTCCACGGGGAGACAAATCCAGTCTGGGCACCAGTCCCCCTCCAGAACCAGTGGAGGATGTTATCTACTTGCGAGACTGTGGCTTTGCACTCCCCAGGATGGAACAGTGGGCAAGCCACCCACTGTAGAGTCTTGAGAGACTGTGGCTTTGCACTCCCCAGGATGGAACAGTGGGCAAGCCACCCACTGTAGAGACTTGAGAGACTGTGGCTTTGCACTCCCCAGGATGGAACAGTGGGCAAGCCACCCACTGTAGAGACTTGAGAGACTGTGGCTTTGCACTCCCCAGGATGGAACAGTGGGCAACCCACCCACTGTAGAGACTTGAGGGACTGTGGCTTTGCACTCCCCATGATACATCAATGGGCATGGAGCCCCGTCGTGGATCTGGCTTTGCACTCCTCCGGCTGAGGTGCCCCCCATTCCCTTCCCCCTGAGGTGCCTGTAGTATTTCGATCTGATGCCCCTGCAGTGTTCTCTCTGTGTGTGGACAGGTATCTTTTGTGGGCCTCGCCCATGCATTTTTGGACTAGTGGTGCACGGACATTGATATGTGCATATCTGCACTACTTCTCGGAATGTATATACTTTTGTATGAATTTCTCATATATGTGTATATTTTTGAGACATGTATATTGATACATTACAATGTTTGGACTGATTTTGTTTTGTCTTTGCATTCTTCCGGGGGGGTTGTGGGTTGTTACTTTGATTTTTGTAAATACATTGGTGTGTGTGTTGTAATATGCGAGGGTAAGGGTGGGGGTGGGGGTGTTGCGTGTGTGTCCCCCTGACTCTTGCCTCCCCCCTCCCCTATGTCATAGGTGCAGTACTCACTGTTGTCTTCGGCGCCTACGTAGATGGTGATCGTAGAGGAGCAGAAAGATAAGCGCAGGGAGTATTTGAAGTTCCGGCTCCATGGAGTCCTCCTTCCTCGTGGAATGTGTTCAGGTGAGCGTTTCCCATTGAAATGGCTGTTTCCGCCGTGTTTTTATCCACGGTGAATCCGCCCCGGAAAAGGTGGCGGATTGGCGGGTTGTGATACTATGGGCGGTACATTGTCTTCCGCCTGTCTGTTGGCGGTGACCGCCGCGCTGTTTGTCTGTACACCGTGGCGGGCGGGCGGTGTGTTAAAGTGGCTGTCTTTGTTGGCGGTTTCCGCCAGGGTCATGATTCCCTTTTTTGGTCCGCCGGCCTGTTTGCGGTATTACCGCACCTTTAACACCGTCCGCCAGGGTTGTAATGACCCCCTATGTGTTACACAGTTGTGCTCGTCCTCCTCTGGGTTAAGAACTGAGGGGGTGAAGAATGTTGCAGGAGCATATGACACTTCACAGTCTTCAAGGATGGTAGTGACAGTATCACCTTATCTCCTGACACTCTCTGGTAAGAGTGGTCTTGGCCTTCTGGATGATAGTGAAGACTGCATGTTCTGCGTAGGGCGTCAACGGTACCTCCATAACTATATGGGTGCTCTTCCATACTGCAAATACTGCAGTGGCCAGCGCTAGTTCACAGGGATGGTGTCCTTTACTTACTGAGTCCAGCAGCCCACTGAAGTACGTGATTGGTTTGTGGTCTAGCAGATACTTCTGTGTGAGAACTGCTGCCATCACCTGACCATTGCAGTGGCAAAATAGGTAGAACTCCTTGGTGTAATCTGGAGTTGCTAGGACAGGAGCATTGGTTATCTCATCCTTCAGTTTCTGGAAAATTTCCCTCATCTCTGGTGTCCAAAGTATCTTATCCTCCCTATCTCTGGCCTGCTTGATAGCCGTTAAAAATGGGGCTATTAGAGTGCTATAGTCAAATTCCCATTGTCTTACGTAGTTAGAGGCCCAGAAACTTCTGCATTCCTCTGGCTGTTTCTGACTCAGACATTTGCTGAATGGAGGCTTCCCTTTCAGGTGTTACATTTCTACCAAATGCTGACAGTAATTGTCCTAAATGTTAGACTTCTTTCTTGCAGTGGTGAATTTTTCCATCTCCACTTTTTGTCCTCTCTGGGCAAGAGTAGTTAGAAGAGATATAGGGCCTGAATGCGACCTAGGCGGATGGGATACTCCATCACAAATGTGACAGATATCCCGCCCGCCGTTTTACAAGTTCCATAGGATATATTGGAACTTGTAATACGGCCGGCGGTATACATTTGTGACAGAGTATCCCATCCGCCAAGGTCATAATCAGGCCCATAGTGTCCCTTCTGTACTGTTGCTTGGTAGGACTACAAACCAATATGTCATCAACATATTTCAATAGAGTGCTGTCACATTGAAAATCTGACAGATTATTTTTCATTGATCGGTTGAACATCCTGGGCATTCGCAAATCCTTGGGGCAAACAAGAGTACAAAGACTGGGTCCCTCAATATGAGAACGAAGTTAGATAGCGACTATTTCGATGGAAAGGAATGCTGAAGAAGGAATTCTTAAGATCGATAGCTGAAGAGTACCTGGCATCCTGCACAATCTTAGTGAGGATGATGGAGGGGTCCAAGACAGTTGGGAATTCAGATAACACAATATTGTTCATCCGGCACAGATCCTGAACCATGCACCAAGTATTGCCCTTAGTTTTCTTAACCAGGTTTTTAGGGGTGTTGCAAGGTGACACTCCAGGGTAAATTACTCCCTGTTCCAGTAACACCTGCCTCCTTGGAAAAGGGGTATTGTTTTACTCTGGGTAAGATGGCACCTTCTTTCAACGTAATCCAGAATTGTGCAGCAGTGCAGTTGAGGCCAACATTGAGAGGACCCCTAGCCCACAGGACATCTGACACCTGTGACAGACAGGCTTCTTCTACTGAGTTCAAAGCTGTGCTTGGTGTGGGCATTCTGATTTCTAGCACAGTCCATAATGATTTGTCATTCTGGAAAAGTATAATCCTTTTCTTGGGATATCATCAAACAGTTAATTGTCCAGTATCTCCCCAATCATCTTTCCTGGCTCAAGGAAGATGACACATGCCCACAAAGCACCACTATGGCCGATGGCTGTCAAGGCGCCATAGTTAAGTGTTAGTTCCAAAGCCTCTATCTGCAGTATCACTTCTGCTTCTGATAGTGTGGAGTATTTACTCCCTAAAAAGGAATTCTTTGGGCAATTGAAGTTCCCTCTCCAATATCTCTGGGGCCATATTTATACTTTTTGACGCACAACTGCGCCAACGCAATTGTGCATCAAAAATGTTACCACCGGCTAATGCCATTCCAACGCACCATGCGGGCGCCTTATTTAAGGAATGGCGTTAGCCGGTGCTGCGGACTGGTCTGAGTAAAAACAAAATGGCGCATACCAGGTATTGCCATCGTAGGGGACAATAGGGGCTGTGCGTAAAAAAATGGTGCACGTCAGGTCTGAGGCAAAAATCAGGCCTCAAACCGGACTTGCGCCATTTTGTTTTATGCACAACCCCCATTGGCATGACTCCTGTCTTAGCAAAGACAGGACTCATGCCCCTTGCCCAATGGCCATGCCCAGGAGACTTCTGTCCCCTGGGCATGGTCATTGGGCATAGTGGCATGTAGGGGGGCCCAAATTAGGTCCCCCCATGCCACCTAAAAAAAACTTTAAAAAATACTTACCTGAACTTACCTTTACTTACCTGGGATGGATCCCCCATCCATGGGTGTCCTCCAGGGGTGGGCGAGGGTGGCAGGGGGTGTCCCTGGGGGCAGGGGAGGGCACCTCTGGGCTCCTTCCGAGCCCACAGATCCCTTAACGCCTGCCCTGACCCAGGTGTTAAAAAACAGTGCACATCAGGCTGTGCGCTGTTTTTTAAGGCCCATCCCCTCCTGTGCGTCAAAATGACGCTGGGGTATAAATAGGGCGCACAGGCCTTAAAGTCATTTTTTGGACGGGAACGCCTACCTTGCATCTGATTGACGCACACGGCGGGATTTTGACGTCCGCGGGCTCGGGCGTCAAAGTTTAAATATGGGGCAAGGTTTGCGCTGAATGTGCGTCAAACTTTTTGACGCACATTCGGCGCAGACAGAGTATAAATGTGCCCCCTGGTGTCTCTGCTATGATGGTGTATACTGCTGCAGTAAATGCCTCTACATCAGCATGTCGTGGTGGAGTCCACCGTTAGTACCATGACTCTGGAGGGTGTTACTGCAGGGTTGGAGCAAACCATGCTTCTGTCTGGTGTAAAATTAATAGTCATATTCAATTTTGACATCAAGTCTCTGCCTAACAAATTTGCTGGGGCAGCTGGTGAGAACAGTAAGCAGCCATCAATTTGTCTCCCCCTACTTCCATCTCTACTGGATTGGTTAAAGGAAATCTCATATTTTCCTCAAAGAATCCCTGTGTGCCCATGGATCTGCTGGAAATCAGAAGTCACCCCTGCTTAAATCAGGATATTTTTGCTTCTGTATCTATGAGGAATGCAAATCTCGTGTCATTAATGGACACCGTCCTTGGGTTCCTCATCTGGCCTGTGCGTCACACACAAGACTGGACACATAGAAATACTCTGCGGGCACCCTCATTGTGCATATCCTGCTGCAGGGTTCACCTAGAAGGCATTCCCACCCCCTCACAGCCACCACTCCTTGTCCATTTTGAGGTGGGATTACCATGGAGGGTACTTGAGAGTTCTGCTGAGGCAGTCCTTGCTGTGCTTGGGGCATTCTTGTGACTGCACATTTGGCGAGGGTGACTGGGACGTATATGTGATCTGTGGATTCTGCTGTGTCTGCACTATCATATTTCTGGATGGACCAAACAATTTTCATTCTTCCATTTTGCTCATTCCATCTCTTCATGTTACAGTCTATAATAAGATGCCTAGCTCTCTGACAATAACAACATGTTTGATCCTTTCTTAGACGACCCATCCTACCTCTTCCTACTTCTCCTTGTTCCCGTCTACCACTTTCTTATGTCCTCATATTGTCCTGCTGCTAGGGGTACTGTTGTTGGGTGACCCCTGGGACTATTTCCACAGATAGTACAGTCATCTGAGTGGCCGCTGTCACTACAGCATCTTCCATTGCTCTCTTCTTTAGTAACTTCTGTATTGGCCGCCACTTTCTCTGCTACTTCCCATTTGCTTTTCTCCTTTTCGTGCTTCTTTTTGCAAAAATGGATGATGTATGCTTGAATTTTGGTCCAGGGCTTGGCTTCCAGTTCCTAAGGTGTCCTTTATGTAAGAAGACAATCCTTTTCTGCCAGGCCTTTTCCCCCTCCTGTGCCAAGCCTTTTTGTGGCTATTTAGGGTAGTTCGTGCTTAGGCCCTCGTAACTTTTCATCCACATAAGCTATCAACGCCAACTTTGTTGCCTTTTTTCCAACTTCCTAGGAATTTTAAAGGTACTCAGAGTTTGTAGGTTCCCATGGAGGAGTCCAAGAAATTAGCCAAGAAATTAGAAATTAGCCAAAATACAGCCAAAATTGTGTTTTTCAGAAAAATGGGAATAAGGGCTGCAGAAGAAAGCAGATGTTTTTCCCCTGAAAATGGCATCAACAAAGTGTTTGCAGTGCTAAAATCACCATCTTCACAGCTTTCAGGAACAGGCAGACTTGAATCAGAAAACCACATTTTTCAACACAATTTTGGTATTTTACTGGGACATACCCCATTATTACTATTTTCTGTGCTTTTAGCCTCCTTCTAGTTAGTGACAGAAATGGGTGTAAAACCAATGGTGGATCCCGTACAGAGAAACATTTCTGAAACGTAGACAAAATTCTGAATTCATCAAGGGGTCATTTGTATATGTCCTTCAAGGTTTTCCTACAGAAAGTAACAGCTCAAATAAAAATATTGAAATTGAGGTGAAAAGAGAGCCATTTCTGTCCACGTTTTCCTATAACTTTTTCCAGCTAAGGCATATTTTTAAAAGCAATATATCGTTATATCTGCTGGGCTCTTCTGGTTGCGGGGATATATAGGGCTTGTAGGTTCATCAAGAACCCAGGTACCAAGAGCCAATAAATGAGCTGCACCTTTCAATGGGTTTTCATTTTCTACCGGGTATACAGAAATTCATTTGGTGAAATATAAAGAGTGACAAATAGGTATCAAGGAAACCTTTGTATTTACAAAATGGCCACAAGATAAGGGGTTGAGAAGCAGTGGTTATTTGCACATGTCTGAATTCCATGGTCTTTACAGGACATTTCTCAAATAGACGTATTTTTTTATAGACTGTCTTACATTCGGAAGGAAAAAAAAAATGTAGAGAAAGACAAGGGAGAATAAAACTGTTTCTTCTTTTCTGTGTTCCCCCAAGTCTCCCGATAAAAATGGTACCTCACTTGTGTGGGTAGGCCTAGTTCCCACGACCGGAAATGCAACACTAGACACATTGCATTTTTACATTGAAATCTTATGGGTTCTCTTTAATGTGTCTAGCTGTGGATTTCGCTCTCTAGCTCAGCCGGCACCAAGGGAAAACTACCAAACCTGTGTATTTTTAAAACTATACACCTAGGGAAATCATGAATGGGGTGACTTGTGGGGCTCTCACCAGGTTCTGTTACTCAGAATCCTTAGCAAACCTCAAAAATTGGCAAAAAAACACTTTTTCCTCACATTTCGGTGCTTTAAACTTCTGGAATCTGAGGGGAGCCACACACTTCCTTCTACCCAGCATTCCCCCACATCTCCCAATAAAAATGGTACATCACTTCTGTGGGTAGGCCTAGTGCCCGCGACAGGAAATGTCCAAAAACACTACGTGGACACATCAAAATTATCAATTACAAAACTACCTGTTTTTGCAGGGGGGCACCTGCGTTTTTGGTCCTCGGCTCAGCAGCCATCCTGGGAAACCTACCAAACCCAGACATTTCTGAAAACTAGACACCCGAGGGAGTCCAGGGAGATGTGACTTGTGTGGATCCCCCAGTGTTTTCTTTCCCAGAATTTTCAGCAAACCTCAAATGTAGCCCCAAAAATCTAATTTTTCCCACATTTCTGTGGGGGATCACAGCACTGACACAGATTTCCTACCACCCAACCTTTCCCTCAGTCTCCTGATAAAAATGATACCTCACTTCTGTAGGTGGGCCAACTACCTATGACATGGAAGAGCAAAAGGAGGAACCAAAGCGGGTCCATAAGGGCAGTTTGGAAAAAATACATCTTTAGGCTGACAAGTGTGGCAGACTTTTTATCGGTATAGATGTGACAATGCTAAGTGGTAGGAAATTTGTGGATTCCTGCAGATTCCAGAAGGTTCCACCACAAAAATGTCGGGAAAATGTGTGATTTCCAGTAAAGTTGGAGGTTTGCGGGGCTTTGTGGGTAACAAAATGGTGTGGGGTGCATGTGAAGCACACCAGCCTGGACTCACCCAGATGTTTAGTTTTCAGATGTGTCTAGGTCTCGTAGATTTTTCTAGATGGCAGCGTCCCAAAGTCCAAAAAGTGCAGCCCTCACCATTCCAAGTGGGATTATTTTGAGAGTTAGCCAAGCTCTCATGGCCCAAATGTAACACCAAAACCCTAAATAATCAAATGTCCTCTTGCTTGCCGTTGGGATAAGATCTTTTAGTGTGCGGGGCAAGAGCTAAAAGACTGTTACTCCCTTCAGTTGGGGTGTGGGACTAACCATGCCAATACTGGTTGGTAATTCCCTGGCATCTAGTAGGCTTTCTGCCTCCCCAGGGAGGGGATCGTGTGTAATTGCCCCATTTGCCCATCGGTGGGCAGAACAACTTTGTCCCCATTTATTTGGGGTAGTGGTATGGCCATACCGCCACCCTCTTTAAAAAAAAGAAAAAAAAATTCCTTCCTGATGTCGAGTGGGCTTTCTGCCCCCCTTGGGAGCGGATGGGCCATACAAAAATGCCCCCCACGGGAGCAACCCTTGCCAAGGGGTCGCTCCCATTCATTGTTTCCATAAAAGTAAACAAACTCCCTGGTGTCTAATGGGCATTCAGCACGATCACTTTATGATCGTGCTGCAGAAATGCTCAGAGAGACATGAAAGGAAAGGAAAAACCTTTCCTTTCCTTTCATACCTCTCTGACCTCCCCCACTCCCTGATCGGAAGAGAAATGCAGTGTTTCCATTGCGATGGGGATGACTTTGATGAGGTCTGTGCGTGATTGCGCACTGATGTCATCAGATGTCACTGGGGGGGAGGGTTAGGGTTGGAAGTGGAAACATCTCCTTTCACAACCCAGCCAGACCCCTCTGCTCCGCCCAGCAGGCACTGGCCACCATCCCACGCATAGGGAAAACCACCGCCGGAGGAAGGTCCTTCACCTACCTCACAGCATAGAGCTGGAACAACCTACACCTGCACCTCAGACAAAGCCCATTCCTCACCATCTTCAGGAAGAACCTCAAGACGAGGATCTTCGGATGAGGCTCTGTGTGTCCACCTACCCCCCCCACCACCACCAGCTCCTTGAGACCCTCACGGGTGAATAGTTGCGCTCTACAAAAACTGATTGATTTATTGAGCTCTCACCTCAAAACATGGTAAAATTGGACTACACCTAATTGGCACATTCAATTTACTAGTAAATTATACTACACATACCCAGGGCATGTACATTAAATGCTACCAGTTAGATTGGAGCGCTCATTTTGCCACCCACCAAACTAGCACTGTAAAACATACCTCAGGCCTGCCACAGTAGCCTGGTGTGCAGTTTTCCACTGCCATTTGTACCTAGCAAAATAAACCCTTTGCAAGGCCTAGGCCTTCCTTTTTAATACTTATAAGTCACCCCTAATGTAGGCCCTAAAGGCTTATAGGGCATAATGCTTTGTATTTAAAAAGTTGGACACATGTACTTCAGATGTATATGTTCTGGCAGTGAAAAAGCTCCTCAAGTAGTATGTCATTGTTGGTGACTAACACTGGGTTACCTTGTTACATTCAATAAATGCTAACTTTGGATTGGGAGCCGATTGAAATTTGCTGTTTATACTCAATTTAATCATAATTTAAAACCCTCTTTAATTGTGACATTGGATTGTATGCCCCAATTCTGAAAAGGCTGGTGCTAAATACAAATATCGATGGTGGCATTGGTTTTCAAAGCTGAGGCACACTGCAGAAAGTTTCACTGTAACCAACACCAAGTGATGCAAAGCTACATAAAACCTCGCTACACAGCAGAGAGCTCCATCTGAACCAACATCTAGTGATGCAAAGCCCTGCCAACCCTTGCCACACAGCTGAAAGCTTCATCAAAACCAACACAGAGCAAAGGGAAGTCTAGCAAAGCAATGCCACCCAGATCTCACACAAAGGACATTAGATACAAGCCCCTGTGTGCAGAGCTCGGTCTTGTGTCAGGGCTGCACTCCAGTGCAGCCTGAACCTGTGACTTTGCCCCGGTCCAGCATAACCAGATACCCACAGCTGGCGCTTTGCACCTTTAAGCACTGTTTTTATCTAACATTTTTAATTCAATATCTTCAGTTCTAATAATTAGATTTTTGTCATTTTAGTGCCATTTTACTTATTAAAATTACTCTATTCTTCTAAAGTGTTTTGAGATTTGTTTTCTAAGTTGTGCTTTCAATTAATTAGTGCTTGTGTACTGCATAAATACTTATACACATTGCCTCTAAGTTAAGCCTCACTAATTTTGTGCTAAGCTACCAGCAGGTTAAGCATAGGTTAATTTAGTGACTTGTGAGGTTCACCATGAAAAGGATTGTGGTTTGTTGTCTGAGTGGGGCCTTCACCCCTCTCAACTAACAACCTAATCTCCTACAACCTCAATTTTTCACTGTTCATTTCTTCTATTCAGCTTTCCCTTTCACTCTCCGTTGGGCAAAGGCACATATCCACTGGGTCAGCATCCTTGAAATTTCAAAATGCATGGGTGGGTAGCTTTGCAGTACAGTCACATTAGACCCACAATTGATAATAATAATAACAATAATAATAATAACATCGCTATCACATATAAGCAGAACCTAGAAGCACATGGTTTTAGAGTTAGACTGTCATACTATTTGTAGGAAACTGGGTTTTTGGTTGAAAGTGACTTAGAAACGTATTCAAACAGAATCCACAATCTCTGTCAGGGTGAACCACAAAAGTCTCTAAGTTATCCTGTGCTTATTCCTCTAGTAGCTTGTAACAATAGCAGTCAGGCTTTACTTAGCGTCAATGGGTATTTATGTAGATTTTAATCCAATCACTAGGATTGGACTTATGAACTTGCAAAGTTTTTAAGAATAACACTTAAAAGATTAAAGCACTAGCCACAGATATCTAGTCTCTTGTGGGATCAGGATAAAGTCAAAAGTTATAACCGACCACAATGGAGGCCGATTTTGATACAAGAGTTGGATCAGGGCTGGTCTCTGCTTACCATCGGCAATGTCTGAGAAGGTAGATTTCAGTGGGACAAGGCAGCCGGTAGTGTCTGATGAGAAGACGTTATTATCAGACTCTCTTACTTGGAATTCTCGAGCAGGATGAAGTTGAAGGTTATAGCCAACAAGGGTTCCAGGAGGCCAGATACCCTTCCAAAGAGGATAAACTGAAGAGGATTTGCTGCTGTGGAGAAGAACGTAGTGGGAGCTACAGCAAAATCAGGCTGACCGACGATACGCCCTGGGCAAATTGGCTAGCAGGTAGGTCCCTGTCTACTACTGGTTCTCAGTGCCCTTTTTGATGGAAATTTTTGTAAGTCATAAGTTTTGGTTTTGGGCTGCTTTGGAACCTTTGGAACCATGTCCAAGGATCAATGAGTGGGTGAGCACTACTTGAAGAGCAGGACTCACTTCAGGCAGGGTCCAGGTGCATGGGTTCAAGTTGCTGGATTTATTTATGTCCCTGTACCTCAAAAGAGAAGGCCTGCCAACTAGCCCTTGGAGTCACTCTGGTAGTCCTGTGTTCAAGTAGCAAGGCAGGTCTCAAGCAACAGGGCAGTCCTCTGAGGGTATATGACAGGCTTCAAGCAGCAGGGCATTGCTTAGGGAGCAGCAAAGCATCCATCTGAAGTACAAAGTCACTTGCAGGTCCAGGGGTGAACTCTAAAAGTGCCAGCGTTGAAGTGAAAGAAGCATCTAGAGTTTCCCCCCCACAGATTGTCCTGGAATTTCTTTCCTCCCTGCCCGGGCTCCAAGGGATCTAGGGTGACATTAGGCCAGTGTGAAGTTCTTTGTGAGTGTGCTGAGGCAGCTCCTTTGAAATGTAAGTGTGGCAGGGAACAGCTCCACATCACACATCCTGGCAGGATGGCTCATTCTGCCAGCTACTAGTTCCCCTTTGTATCACTGGCTGGGAGGAATACACAAAGCCCAACTGCCAAAGTCATGCGACCCAGGACACAAGCTGCAGT
This sequence comes from Pleurodeles waltl, assembly GCF_031143425.1. NCBI lineage: Eukaryota > Metazoa > Chordata > Amphibia > Caudata > Salamandridae > Pleurodeles > Pleurodeles waltl. Next base: position 793,512,680 of record NC_090443.1, read on the forward strand.
CGCCGAACTATTGTGCCAAGAAAATGCCAGATTTCTAGCAGTGGCATTTTCTTGTCACTTAAAATCTGACTTTACCATTGAAGATAATTTTAAATTACAACTCTTTTGAGAGAAAACATGATAATTCTACTTTTTCCCAAACAAAAGGCATCACCTATTAGTTGAAATAAGGTAACCCAATTTTATCATATGGGAGAGGTAGGCCTCACGATAGTGAAAACAAATTTAGTAGCTTCTCACTACCTGGACATGTAAAGCCTGAAAGTACATTTTCAACTTTTTAAATAGAATATATCCTGCCTTATGAGCTGTTTAGGGCCTACCCTAGGGGTAACATACATGCATTAAAAAGGGAGTTTTAGGACAGGCAAAAGGTTTATTTTGTCACCTCAAATTTGCAGTTCAAAACTTCAGCCAGGTTGCAATGGCAGGCCTGAGACAAGTTTTAAATGGCTACTTAATGGGTGGCACAGAACGTGCTGCAGGCCCACTAGTACATTTAATTTACAGGTCCTGGGTGCATGCTGTACTACTTTACTAGGGACTTGAAAGTAGATTAAAGGTGCCAAATGTACCATGTTTAGAGGTGTGAGCACAAACACTTAGGAACTAGTAAGCAGTGGTACATTTCACAAAGTCCTAAGGTCAACAAAAACTAATTTCAGTAAACCGGAGGGGAGAAAGAAAAATGTCTAGAGGGATGACCACGCTAGGTACTGTTAGGTCTAACACTATTGTAACATGCCAGTGTTCTACATCATTACTTGATTTATAGAGGTTTATCAAACAGCTCCTCACCAACATCTGGATTTAGGTCTGAGCCGAAGTATTATCCAGTAATTTCTGAGGTCATTAAGGAGTTGATTTAAAAGGAACTAACATGTCTTAATTACTGTAGTTCAAATGGAACTGATTAATCATGATGCAGGAAAGTAATTTTTTCTCTAACATTTCTCAAAGCTTTGCTTTGCATTCTATATTCGGTTCTTGCGGTTCATGTATTCAGAAGTCAAATTAAAAAATAGTTTAACGACCTGGCTTTTCCAGGCCCCAGGTGCACTTTGCTATTCTCTCATTTAAAGTGGTATTTCGGGTCTATGTCAAGTTTCACAGTGACTTATAGCCGACCACCAGGATGCCCAGTCATGTGTGATTGAGCACACTAGAAATACAAAATTCAATCATTAATTCACTCATATGTCCTGTATTCTTTGTTTCCTGTATACTTTCCATTGTCATTACGTTAATGAGCTTCTGTATGGCAAATGGCGTACATAAAACATTTTCACAACATCATTTTAGCACATAAAGTGCATTGGAGCATTTTAGGGCCTTTAGCTAATAAAACAGAGACATAAATGTCATTTTGGCAGATTTCTATTCTTCATTATGAATCCTAAAAGCTATGTTTATGAGCTTTGCCAACATCTACAGTAAGTAAATCCCAGATGACTGATTCAATTGAATAGTGATGGGAAATGTTGTCTAATCATCTTTCTGTATTTTGTTTAGAAAAGCATAGCAAGCAGAAATACATTTACTTTAAAAAAAGTTGAAAAATGAAATGTATTCCTAAGAATACTGCACTGAATAGGTGCTGTACTAGATCAAAAGATGCTGAGTCGCATATTTTAATTTGCAATATGATACAAATCAATATCAACCAATTAAATACAAATGTGTGTGAAATTTTCCTCTTACGCATACTACGCATGAGACACAAAGAAAACTTTCATCTATCATTGTTTCCGATTGTCACCGCCATTGCAAATAGGATTTATAATCATAAGGTCAGTTTCTGCTTGCAAAACATTAAATAAGTTAAAGGTTCTTACTTAATGCAAAGTTGATCACTTAACCATGGCCAATTAGTATTGGGCTACCCTCTTATTTTTGGATCTCTTGGCAGATGTTCATATCATGATATGTCTAATTTCACTACTTAAGTTAAAATTAAGTTTGTATCCCCAGATGTAACCTAAAAGGTCCCATCCTTTCTAAAAGCTTGCAATTCTGAAATCTTCTTGAGTGAATTAAGAATACCTCAGGTCTTATCATTCCTGACATTACTCTGTAATATCTAAGTCAAACCATTGACCCCCCTCTCTATTAACACATATATTTCTGCATAGATGAGGAAGACACACAAAAACACTGTATTCTTCAAGAGACATTCATAAACTAATTCACAGCCATCAACCTCTCTCTGGATACCAAATAGTTCAGACTTAATAGTTCCCACATCATATTACTGTTTATAGCTTCAAACCACAGATTACTGAGAAATATCCCAGCCTACTCATCCCTAGCATTCAAACACTAGGAGGTTAATTTGATTCTAATCTGAATAAGAAAACTAGCCACCAATATCTAAAGAAAGTGGTTTCAGCACTCTTCCATTTTACTATCAATAACCTCAATACCAGCCGCATAATGCCTTGAGAAATTGAAAAGATTCTTAAATAAAATATAGCAGCCAATAAGCATGAGCAACCTTAAAATCAGAATTCAACTAGGACTGCATCGTCTACATATAACTAACAAAAATACTGATCTTGCATCCACCAAAAATGAGATGAAGCATGCTGTGGCCTGAACAGTGATAATTACCACTCTTTAATTTATTGATGATGTCTACACAAGATAAACATTACTTGCTAACAATTGCCCCACTAAAGCAATTCAAAACAGCCACCATCATCCATAAAATCCTACCTGTGTATTTAAAATATTTACAAAAAATTAACAATCCCTACATTCCACACTACAATCTCTTTTCCGCTAGTCATCACAAAGTTAATTTTTTAGCAAAAAAGAAGGGAATTATAGGGGATCAAAATATCCTAGAAGTATTCAAGAAGGACTCAAATAATTTAAACTGTGGTGTGAGCAAAAACCAATTGATCCACAAAAGATTAGAGTTCGTTTTTATTTGTGAGGAAAAGGACAGAATTAAACTAAAAATATTCACTTAATTGTACCAAACAACAAAACAAGAATCACATTCTGGAAGAAGCATATGATTCTTTATGATGTTAAGTAAAAGTTTACACTAAAACGATAATGATTTCCCCCCCAAAAAAAATGTTTTAAATGTTGCATGCAAAATGTTGAAAATGCTGTCCTGCCCTATAGTTAAAGCAATGTATTAACAGAGTTATTTCATTTTTAATCTATTACAACATGAGCACTGACAATGGTATTTTGCATTAATGAATGTGCCATTTTAATTCACTTCTCTTAGCCTAAGTGAGGGCTGCAAGGTCGTGTTTCCTGACTGTAGAAAAATGTTTAGTCATTCGTGTTAACATGTCATTCTTCTCAGATTTTGCTCCCAAGAAATGCTAGCTTGGAAATGAATGTCCTATAATTTTATGCATAGTGAGCCTAAGAAAGTAACCTTGAGCTCAGTACATTGAGGAACTGTAGAAGTGGGTTGTATACATGTGTTTTCAACCTACACGGATGAGCTAAGATGGATGCCTTTCCCATGTAGGTAATGGGAATCTTTCCTGATGCAGTTCCATGTCGCATGAAAGATCATGATTAGACAATTATACATTCCAAGTCATGTGGAGTGATAGATGTGCGAATCATGTTACACTACGGAATTTCCCCAATTGGACTTCGGTCAGTCTGCTTCATTCCACCCTTCTTTCGGGATCCCCTTGGACTCTGAGCGGTACAGACCTCTCAACCCTCACCCCTTTATTTTCAATGCTTCACTGAGACTTAGAAATTGTGACCCCAAGAAGAAGAAAATACTGACAACTTACCTTTTCACTTACTTTTTGCCAACTTTGGTTAGTCACCTTTTGCCCCAGATGTTGTTTTTCCAATTTTTATCCGTTTTCTTTTTACTGTTTGTCCACATGTGCTTTAGCCAGGCACATGTTAACTTGTGACCTACTAATCTGTAGGGATTTCCCCTGCCCTACCTAAATAAGCTTAGATGACTTTTAAATTGCCTTTACGACTAACAGAACTAAACAACACTTGTTTTCTGCCTATCAGGTTATCCTTTTGATATTTTGTTATTTTGTATTTTCAATGATGAATGTTAAGTTCTTTTGATATTAGTTTGTTTGAATCTTTTTCTTCTCCTTGGTCAACCCATGGTTATTCTTCCTCTTTATAAATTTGTTTTGAGAATTGTCTACATAACTTTGGGGCATATTTATACTCTGCCTGCACCGAATGTGCGTCAAATATTTTGACGCACATTTGGCACAAATCGTGCACCATATTTAAACTTTGAGGCCCGAGCCCGCGAACGCCAAAATTCCGCCATGTGCGTCATTTTCTGGATGCGGGAAACCGCCTTGCGTTAATGACATGCAAGGTAGGCGTTCCCATCCAAAAAATGACTTAAACTCCTGTGCACCTTATTTATGCTACCGTGCAAAAATGATGCACGGCAGGGAGGCGGAGTCGGAAAAAGACGCACAGCCCGATTTGCGTAAAAAAATAACACCTGGGTCAGGGCAGGCGTTAAAATGGGGCAAACACACCTGTACTTAATTAAAACACACAGAAGCAACAGCAGAGCTCAAAAAGGAAGACATGGAGGTGCTTTTAATCCAGGATGCACACAGACGCAGAGCACAGGACCAACAACAGCAGCTTTAACAATACCAGCAGGGACCCCAAAGGCAACGCAGAAGGCATGAGAGGATATTCCGCACCATGACAACCCTTCTGGGACTCCGCCAACAAGACATCATTCAGAGGTACAGGCTTAACTGGTAAGCCATTCAGCAGCTGCTGCGCAACATTGAGCCACTGTTGGCATCCAGCTTGCAGACACCCCACACCATTCCACCAGAAACCAAGCTGCTAGCTGTACTCCACATGTTGGCAAGTCACTCCCTTCAAACCACTGGCGCCCTGGTTGCTGGGATATCACAGCCATCATTCTCCGCCTTCCTACACAAGGTACTGGATGCTATCATCACCCTCACACCCCGCCACATCAGCTTCCCCAACACACAAGCGAAGCAGCAGGAGACAAAACAGGGTTTTACCAAATTAATGGCTTCCCACACATCCTTTGTGCCATTGACTGCACACATGTCCGCATTGTGCCACCTGCTGCAACCGAACATCTATACCGCAACAGGAAGCACACACACTCCATCAATGTGCAGGCCATTGTCGATCACCGGGGGTTGATCACCAACATCGTGGCAAAGTATCCTGGGAGTGTACATGATTCATTCATCTTCCGTCACTGCACCATCAATCAACACTTCCAGGATGGGCAATATGGAAATGGCCTAGTTGTTGGTAAGTTCAGAAACCCAGTTATATACACACTGCACAGCAACCCTCAAGGACACACAACACATACACCATAAAATTGACACATGGACAGGAACACACTGAGGTTGTGACACCGCTAGGCATGTTTGATATCCTCACCCAATGTGATACACAACTAGGGACAAATGAAAGTTCCAAATAACAACAGATGCCACTCCCGAGCCACAAGGGGACATTTAAAACAACACAATGACAAAGACATGGCCCCAACTGGCAGTACAATTTGGAAGATTAATCTTTTAATATCACATCAATAACACTCAATCCAACACCCTTCAAACCAATACGTGCTGTGTAAGGGGTGTGTAATGTTTTTTGCTGCAGGTCAAACACCATGACACACATAGCATGATGATGACTCCAATGAAGGTCACATGTAGACATTGAGGCTGTACCAATATCTCACATCACTCCTGCTCTCACATTGCCCACTACCAATAAGCAAGTGGACTGTGCGCAGAACACATCTTGATGGGACAATATTGAAAGTGCACATTCCTACACATACTCATTGCGACAAATTAACACACACACAAGAGATGTACAGGCATATGGACCTTCTGAAACTCTAAATGACAACCTCACAACCAAGTTAGCCATTGGAACCGTTCAGTAGTATAGGTACACGTTACAACCTGAGTCGACTTGGCAAGGGCAGAGAAATAGGTCTGCAGTGAACTTGTCACACATGTGAAATTAGTGCATAGTCAATCGTTAACACGTCAGTTCTCACAACATACGGAGATTTGTTGCACGTTGTCACCATGCCAAATCTAAGGGTCTCACTGATGGTTAAATAATTCTATTGCATATGTGAAATTGGATGGGATGTCCAGGGTATATAGATGCAACTGTGTTACCACCACTGTGGAATTGATTCTGTGTATGGAAGTATCATGTCACCCCCAGTTAAGGCACAGGGACACCTATTTCACATGACACAATGCAAGGGAGTACACACTGTACTGCAACTCTACAAAAATACTGCTGGCATCCGGTCAACAGCCAAACACCCATTCAGATAAGGAAACAACCCAATGCTGATGGTACATCCTAGAAGCCTAGGATTCCACACAATAACACAAACACTGATGTGTCACAGACAACACAAGAGAACATCTGCCATGCAAAGTGATATTTATGGTGCAAGGTACATCAACATGTTCTCACTCATTTTCTCTTTCAGCTGATCAGGAGTATGGGGTCCAGCCATGGATCGTGACCCCATTTGCAAACCCAAGCACTGCAGCAGAGAGTGCCTATAATGAGACACATAGGAGGACACGCACCATAGTCGAGAGGAACTTTGGCATCCTGAAGTCAAGATTCAGGTGCCTCGACATCATTGGAGGCAGCCTCCAGTACTCACCTGAAATGGTGTGCAAAATTATTTTGACCTGTGCCATCCTGCACAACATATGTGTAAGAAGGAACATTCCCCTATATGAACCAAACCCACAAATGCCTGAAGAGGAGGAAGTGGAGGATGCTGTCCATCAACATGAGGGGGACCATCCAAACACAGCTGCAGGATTGCGTCGGAGACAACATATTGTCCAAAATTTCTTTCAACTCTACTCATCCATCACCACTGTCTTACCATATGTCAATAAACACCTATACTATACACTATATCATGGTCTGGATAATCATTTTTGCATAACATTATCTCTAACTATCAGAATCAGAGTGTAGCTGCTTGGAGCATTGCTGAAATACAGACTAGAACACATAAAATTCAAAATCTATTTTGATGTGTATGAATGTACAGCCATATTCACACACACTGTAAATTACAAATATCCTGTACATTTCACATTTGAAGGGCAATAGTAGAGGACCACACCTATTTAACACATACATGTTGGCAACATGGTTCATTGCAGCATATGGCACACAACTAAGACACCATCAGTCAATAAGGGTAAAAAATGCCTCATACATGAGGCAGTGAATGTGCTATTGCATTGGTAACAGGAATGTATGACCAGACCCTTGACAGCAGTAAGTCTTACATCACCTATCTTTGCAAGGACTATGTGTGACAAGATTTCCATATAAGCAGCAAATTGATAGCACAAGTGCCCCACGTATGACTAGCATTGCTCACATGACATCCCCTGCACATGGCAGCCCATGTCTTAGTCCAGCCACACCCATGTTCCCTGTCTCAGCCAACCCTTCTTCAGAGGTCCCTGGAATGGGAATATGTGTCCCCAGATAATCCCTCCTCTACAAACACCCAGACTCACAATGTTAATCCAGTGCACTTCCCTCTTTAGTATGGTATGACATAGTCATTGTACTTCTGTCTGCATGGACGTCAGGTTAAAGAATGCACTGCCTTGTAGTCTGTAGGACCTGTAATCACCTGTACATTGCTTCCCATGTGAAAGGTACTGTTGGCCCTTTGAACTTGAATCTCACCTACAGGACTTGTGAGAGACTGATGCTGCACACACCTGTGAGCACCTCCATGGAGACCAGACATTTGAACATGCACTGCCCTTGCAGCTGCCTGGAACAGCATAGAAGCTGACATTTTATCTAGAACACTGTTATACATTGCCAGAAAAATCAGCTGTGTAACACAGCCCTTGGGTTAATGTGTTACGTTCCAACACACAGGAGAAACACAGTTTTCAGTTTCCACAGTTTTGTTCCACCTTTTACCAGTCTCAGTCTGACCACTGTGTATTTACCTGGTTAAATGTTTGGATCCTGATTGACCCTGCATCCTGTTAGTCTGACTGGCTCCTGTCTTTGCGTTACCCTAAAGGTTCCTTGTGCCTACATTTGTATCATAGTTGCTTTCCCAACCCTCACATTCCTCCTGGGGTATTGTGTCAGGTGGGTCTACAATGCATACTCAAATACATTGTATAGCATAATCAGTTTATTTATCGTACCATGGGGGGGGAACTTGTCAACAAATAGCCGAATCATGGCCTATCCCTTGTCTGGGTTTCATGTATGCATGAGAGACAAATATTGGCAGTGTACCATGGCTGTATGCATGGATTGGGTATGGTGCCTCCAGCAAAACAAACAACGTCAGATAATGTGCATTAAATGTCTACACATGTTAGGACCCTGACAATCCACACACTGATTCACATTGCTCCAAACATATTGATGGGGCTTGTGTGGTGAACAGCTGTTAGATTAATCAGCACAGAGGCACTGATGTTCCCAGATTCAGTTGGAATTTTAGAGGCCAACCTGTGTACAAATGTTGTGAGGACACCTGCCGGTATAAGAATCCTGAGACATTAACTTTGTCAGCACACCAAGGTTGCCCTATTGACAGTCTCATAACATGTCTGCAGTGAAAGCGCTGGACCATCCCCATGTGTGTTCTCAATTCCTCATTGGCTTTCCTTCTATTGATCTGCAAAGGATACTTTGTAGATACAGGAAATGGCTCCACAGACTCATGACTAGACCTGCACGTAACTGTGACAACATAGACCCCAATAATGATACAGGCTAAACATTGGCCCACACACATAAACCAGACACCTCTGTGCATTTTACCACTGGAAATATGTGAACACATGCTGCTTGGTCTGCTGGTCCTCCACTGCCACAGGAGAGACATGGCTCAGTTATATGACTCCAACTGTGGCGTAACATTACAATTGTGTATTATATTTGGGACTCGGTGTCACAAACACGGTATCCACATAGTATCATCCCATGCCTGACTCATGGTGGGTAAATAAACAAGTGCCTAGGAAGTAGTATCCAACATTCCAGGACACGGGATGGGTAAGATTTGGAACATTGACATGAACAACCATCTGCTATCTATCCTGTGCATGCTTTGTCATTGGTGGTGCTTATGTTCCAAAAAACCTAGAAAGTGCACACAGCAGTTGTTGCTATGTGTATGACTAACACATGTCCTCTCTCATTTCCACACTGACTTGCATCTGAGGGTTGGACACATTGACTCCAGGTGCATACAAGCAGATTTGCAAAAATGCATCTTGTGATGGTCACACAGTGGGACAACAACAATAGTAGTAGCCAAATCACACATATTGACCCATAGGCATTGAGTTACTGTATTGAGTTGGGTCGCCTTGCTATCCCCTCTTGATGCAAAACATGCCCAAACTGGGTAATACCTAAATGTATCCCACACGTTTGGCCATCTATTGCGTCAGTGAAGAGTGCAAATCCGGTACAACAAGTAGAGGACCATGGCCCGCAGTAGTATGATCTGTCACATGTGCCCATACACCGTAATGCCCAATGTGGGTGCAATCAGCCTATCTCTGTATTTTCACAACTGTCATGTACCATTACAAATGAGAAATGACCCAAACCCAGTTAAAGACAGAAATTTTGACTCATACGCATCAAAAAAAGACACATATGAGTAAAAAAATGACACATATGCGTCAAAATATGACGCACATTGCCATGAAGCATCCATTGGCCCTGACCGGTAATTCCCACACTGTACCCCCGGAAATTGGTTAAGTATGAAACATGTTTCACAATATGGATGCAGGATTATTTCTCATCATGTGCGTCAAAAATAAATGACGCACAGACTGTAAGCGTCATAATATTTTGACGCATAGCAATAAAAACCCGCCGCATTTGAGGCAGGAAGTGATGTGATAGGATATCCTGTTTACAGAATTGGTACAGTGGGTGTACTTTCACTTTCAGTTTGCAGTCTGTGATATTTCCTGACTGTGTGGCTGTGTTTTGACTTGTCTCTCTGTGCCTTTTGTGATTTTGTCTCCAGTGTGGTCTCTAAATTGTCTTTTTGTGTTTCATAACTGTCTGTGGTATCCTGTCTCAGTGTTTTTTGGTCATTTGTGATGTCAACAGTTGTCTTTGTTGTGTTGGGAGTCTGTTGTGGGTAGTGGTAGTTTGGGTATAGTTGGGCTGTGTTCTTAGTTATTTTGCATTTCTCTGTCCTACTTTCCCTCTGTTCTCCTCTGTACCCCTTTATTCCCTTTTTTGTGTGCAAGAATGTTAGGTAGGCCTCGTCTTGGGAGGATGGGAGAGGAGGAGCTGGGTGGGTTTATTTGGCTGGTGTGCCACTTCCTACCCTTAATGATAGAGACAGGTGGTCGTGTGATCCAAGGCTATCACACAGAGGCAAGGAGGCTCCGGTGGGCAAAGGTGTTGTACCATCTCCAGAGAATCTACAACACACCGCACAATGACCACCAGCTGAAGCATCGCTGGGCTGACCTTGTTGCCAGGGAGCAAGGCCTGATGGACCACCTGGGGATTGTGATTGGTGGCCCTGTTGGTGAGTACAAATCAGAGTAATGTGCACGTTTAAATGCTTTGTAGTGACAGTAGCTGATTTGTTCATATGCTGCCGGCAATGTGTTTGAACATGTCGAATGCTAGTTAAACATACAGGGCCATATTTCTACTTTGTTAGCACCGCAATTGCGACCTGTTTTGAAGCAACAGCGGCACAAACTTACAAAATACAATTGTATTTTGTAAGTTTGTGCCTCTTTTGTGTCAAAAAGCAGCACAAATGCGGTACAAAATTTGTATAAATATGGGCCACAGTTGCCAGTGAGGTATACAATATTTCTTACACATTACTGTCATTTGTTGACGCACCAGCTAGACTAACTTTCAAAACACAAAAGGAGCATGTAAATTAGTGCTGCCTTCACGTCAATTGATGATGCCAATGTGGCTCTAACATATGTTTCATGTGTGGTCTGTGAGTGTATCAGGAAACATATGTTTGAAATCCAGATTTCTTCAAGAAATAATGTGTCCCTCTATTGTTTTCGGATACATGTCTGAACTGGATTCTGACACATACGTAACAAATCATAGCTTACCTCAGGTAACATCTTAGACTGATCTGTTCAGTTTGTAGTGCAACATTTAAATTAGGGATGGATGACAAAAGGTATGCACACGGGTTCATATCTCTATGGTTGGTGCAACTTACCATAGCTGTGGCACATCAAATGAAGAAAATTATACAAATTGAGGGCTAACAACTGTCCCTGGCCCTCTGTACATTGTACCCGTGTGTCTAAAATTGGTCTTAGTCACAATGTCTGGGTGACTGGTATTGCAGTCCTCACAGAAAGTGGCTTTGCATGTCTCTCATGGATACACATGATAAGAGGAATACACTCCATGAATTTGTCTGCTAACTAATGAAGGAGCATGCTTGCCACCACATGATAGTTAGGGCCACTGTATGTGTGCAGAAATGTGTGTCTCACTCACTGGAGTGCCCGGGTCTGTACATGTTTGCAGTGGTATGTAGGATGCAGTATCATCATGTCTGAGAGGCTTGACTTTCTGAGTTAATATTACACATAGTATTTGTATTTGGAAGTGTTGTACAGTGCACAGACATTGAGCACATTTCTCTCTTCCATGCCTTACAGTTGGACCTGCACCCTACACTATCGGAGAGGTGGCTCGATTTGCAGACCCAGACATCTCCAGTAAGTGTTGATATTTCTGTTCTGTGTTGTGTTTGATGATGATGTGTGATTGACTCCTGTGTGTTGGACACATAGCAAGGTGTGATGCGCTGGTCAATGATCTGTTTTGTTCCTTGAGTGGAGTATCATTTTTTCCCCATCTTTGAGTTGGCCAATCCTTATCGTATTGTCATAATTTGGGACTGTAGGTCAGTCCTGTAGGCACGGCAATGTGAATAGGGATGAGTTATGTGGATAAAACTTGAAATCAGAAAATGTAGCGGTGGACCATATTAGTGATTTAGTCAGCCAGTCAGACCCTGATTCTCCCAGAACAGGGATGCCAAAGTCTTACCCACAGACTTCAGCTTCCCTATTCACTAATGAACATGTTTGACTATGTTTAACTGCCTAGCAGCATGTAGCCCCACATGTTGTGGTGCAAGTATGAGGCTCTTGAGTACAATGGCCTAGGTGTGCATGCAGCTCATGGCCAGAGTTGTGCTTGCATCTATCTGTTTGTTGTAAGTAATGGGTTACTGGTAGGAAATGATGTTGACAATGGCCTGCATTTCCAAAGATAAGTGTTGCTGGGATCGTCCAAGGTTTGGGTGTATCCTATTTGGACTTCCTCCTTACCTGTGGTGTGCTGGCCAAACCCATGTACAACTTTCCAAAGCTTCCTGGGTGTCCTTATTGTTAGAAATTATTAGTTGCTTGTCCACCCCCCCCCTCAGGCACAGGCATAGTGTTGTGAATAGTGTACCTAGGACTGATGATCCAAGTTTAGTACACAGACATGTAAATCTGTAAATCACTTGTCCAAACCTAGGATATCCACTAATGATTAGCACCTGCATTCTATACTGGCAATTCCATTTACAACTCGCAGATCTTGTGGCCCTAGATTGTCATCAAGAACATAGTAATTTGTTGGCCTGTCAGATGTGGAAGATTTGCAGCATGATTTGTACCTGACAAGTGGTTGAACAATGATGCCAAAGTCATTCCAGTTGTTACCCATCTTTTAGGGTTTTGATGTGATGTTTGATGATAGGACATGTGTAGGTTGGCTTGGTATGTACTGCCTCAGGGACAATCAGTGATCTGTATGATGATATGGGCTGTTTCAGGTACATTAGATGTATTGTCTGATTTACTTCTTGAGCCATTTCACACAATGAAGTACCTAATGTTTGGTTTTCTATTTGTCTTAACAGCTGCCAATATGACTCCCATCCAGATTCGAGAGTTTCAGCGCAGGGCAATGCGTTACCGCCACATTCTGGATGTGGAGTCTGGGTTACGCAACATGGCAACGCTTTATCGCCATGAAAGAGCCTCCGGAGTGTGGAGGGCATTTGCCCACGGGGGCCCTTCCGTGTCCACCACACCCACCACCACTAGCACCACCACTACCACCTAGGTGGCACCAACAGTAGCAGGGACCTTTGCTGGACCATTAACATCGACAGCTCCAGGACCTGTCACAGCACCACCTGCACCTCAGCCTACAGACATGGCAACGACAAGGGCCCATACTTCCTCCACGGGCACCCCAGACCACCCATACTGCAGTCATAGACCCTGCAGCTTTTAACCAGATGCAACGGAACTTGAACCGTGTGTTACGTAAAATGACCAGACTGCAGCAGGAGGTGGCACAAGTGAATCGGAGGGCCATCAAAAAGACCCTGCGGAGGGCCAACTTGTAGGCTTATACTCAGCCATGTTCCCCCCCCCTACTTTTTCCTGGTTATTTAAATTAGTGGGTTCAGGGGGCTTAGTGTTAGGTTGGTATAGGCTGTTAGTTTAGTTAGTAGTAGTGGGTGGGGGTACCATACTTTTTACAACTTTTTTTTATTATGTGTGTTGGACGATGTTGGGGTCTTGGTGTTTTATAAAAAACAAAAACAAAATTATAAAAACAAAAAAACTAAAAATATATATATTTGTTTAGTATAAGATAGAATGTGTTTAGGTGAGTATATGTTGTCCTCCATGTGTCCTGTCTTATAAGGGGGGTGGGAGGTTGATGTTTAGATCGTTTCTGTAAGTGTGATAAGTAAGTTTAGCTTAGTTTAGTTAGGGACAGATGTGGGTAATGTGTAGTTAGAGTAGTTTAGGTTAGGTAAGGTGTTTCCCCTGGTTTTAGCTTCTGTTTTTACTGTTTAATAAATATATAGGTAACCCTTTACAGTATGTGTCAAATGCTTGTAGATCAGGGCCTTGCCATGAGTAAACAGTGTCTCTTTTGTATTAGCTTTTGTGTCCCATGCTGCAACCATATCCCAACTGAGCTGTTACATTAGCAGTGACACCAAAGCTACTTAGCTAAGATTTGCCCATCCATTGCACCCACCACTCACGGTTACTATGAATCCCAAAGTGTGGTAATTTTGTGATGTATGTTTTAAATGTCACATACTTTGCTAACAGGTTTGGTACTGGGGACACTGTGTTAAGTCTGCCTGCAGCCTGATGTCCAAGCGAATCCTTATAAGGTGAGTGGTACTATGCTCTCATGTAGTATGGCATACATAACTCACACCTATCATTTGTTACAATGTTCAGCCCGGTGACTTATTTGTATGGAAACTCATACACATCCTTTCATGCTGTTTGGTGTGTGTTAGCAAAAAATTGTGGCAAATGTCACATACGTAAGTTTTGACTTTCAGTAAAAATTGAAGGCACTATTTTCTGGCTTAGACATCCCTTGAGGAAGCGTTATTCTGTTCAACACTGCATTATGGTGTATAGTTTATATTTTCCTAGGAAATAACCCTCAGGGAGGGCAGTCAATGGTACAATCCAGACCACTGTGCATAGTTATCAGCCAAGATTGGTTCAGGTCAGGTGTATTGACAATCAATAATCATTGACCTGAGGTGAACATCACTGATGGCCATCACGGTTGATGTATCAAATTACACAGAGACAAAGTTGTTGTGTAAGTGAGATTTATTTAAAAGTGCTGCAGTGCTATATGTAAATTGTCCATGATTGTGAGTCCATTAGTGGGACATCTTCCATTGTGATCCTACAGAAGTGCAAAAGGACATGTCATTGGACATGCTGGGGTGAAGTGCAGAGGGACAGGATTTGCCAATGAGGTAGTGAGAGACATTCACAGGGCAGGATGACAAGATAAACAGTGGGTTGAAGAACAGTGGTTGAGTACAGTTGTTGCAAGACTGGTATGTTACAAAGCACAGGACATTGGTAATAGGTGGCCATGTGGCAGGGACTAGTGCTACCGGGTACTCTTACGGGTGAAGGTGATCTGTTCAACATCTTCATCTTCTGATGTGTGTGTTGTCTCCTCTGCCCTTGGTGGTGGTGGTTGGGAAGGGGCAACACACACCTCAGTGTTTGAAGACATGGAGTCAAACATCCCGGTAGCTGCCAACTGTGGGGCTCTTAAGGGCAGTACTGCAGCAAGAAGAAGCTGCTGGTTCTTAAGAATAGCAGCTACATCACGGTGGTAGGCAGCCAGGTCGGCCCTGAGGGGTTCAATATTGCACTCGTGCACGCGTTGACAGGATTGTTGTTGTAGGTGTTGGGTCAACTCTGTAACAGCTGTGCTGATTTCCTTCAATCTATTTTCTAGTTCCTGTAAGATTGTTATTTACCCTTGCATAGCTGCTGCCTGTTCTTCAGTTGACATCATGCACGAACAAGCCTCTAGGCTGGCTGCCATAATTTACATCCCCACCCGCACCTCCTTGGCCAGCTCCCGCTGTATTCCAACTACAGTTCTCTCAAAGCTGGTGCCAGGGTCGTCAGAGTCCTCAGCTGTGTTGGAGCTGGCAGGTCGTACAATTGGGGTAGTGAGTGGGTCCTCTGTGATGGCTGCTAGTTCTGTGCTCCTCCTTGTGACTGAAGGCGGGACCTGGAGGGTTCCAAGGACATCTTGGAGGGTCTGCTGGCTGATGTTTGTCAGCTCGTCATCCATGTCATGAGGGTAGTCCTGGACAGGCATATCCACAGGAGATCCATCGTTCTCTGCAATGGGATATGGTACAATTAGTGTGTCTGTGTGGGATTTGTAATGTGACATGCCTGCCTTCCGATTATTTTCACATTGTGATCTTGGTTCCTGTTCATTGTTCATGTCTATAATATAAGCATTCTCCCAGGCCTACGCCCCACCTGCATGTCACATGTATTGTGGTCAGTTTGTGGACTTGTCAGCATCACATCCTCTAGGTGTTGGTTCAGGCCAAATTGTGAATTGCCACCTTCTTGTCCTACTCAACCCCCCGTCTACTTCCATTCTCATGGTGAGGCCTTTCACTGGCTGTGGGTGCTCTGATGGCACTAGCACCACACGTAACAATCTGGAACTGCCCCAGTCTCTGATCTTTCACATCCACCTATATGTTGTTTAGATCTAGCATATACTATGCATAGCATTGTTATGGCACGATATGGATGTCAGCATTGGTAATGTGTACTGCTGATGTTGGGGAATGTGTGGTACATTGGATTGCACTGATAGTCCTAGCAGTGTTCCATTTCCTCCTCTGACTGTGCAGGTGTATTTCTGTAACCAGTTACATGTGTCCTCCCCCTCAATGCTGTTGTCTGAGCAGTATGACATTTGGGATGTTGTATGGTGTCATTGGAGCTATTGTGAACCAGGCACAGGGTGGACCCTGACATATGCAGCATGGGTATGGCATTAGTGCTGTGTACCTCCCAATGTTTATGACAATGGCTGATGTTTGGAACAACTTTGGACAATCACATTTGACAGGATTGGAACATTTGTATTGATTTCAGGGGATTGATTACATTGTCATCCTGAACCCTCTAATTTGGGTGTGTTTGATCCATGGGGATGTTCTTGCCATTAGCTACTTGATCTGCACACACAGCAGAGGTGGTATTGGCAACTGTTGTCGATGTTACATTCCACTTGCAGATATGGCCAGAGGTTGTTAATTGGGCCCTAGTTAATGTAGGGAGGATAATGGCTGACGTGTGATGGGCTGCCAGTTTTACGTTGTACCCTGCCCTCCCGGCCTGGCTTTACCTTTGCAACATCCTTGGCATGGCAGCATACCCCCATGCAAAGGTTGTTGGTGTTGTGTAGTTGTGTGCCCCAGGTTTCCTCTGAACGGGCCAAGCCCCCGTGCCTTGCCCCTTTACCCATTCCACTCCCTGAATATCATGACTTACATGCATTGTGTAGTAGGTATGTCTATCCCCCTGCTTACAGTTAACATTTGTGCATTTTAATTCCCCATGCGACTTACCCTGCATCTGTGTTGCCTCCTGGTAGTCAGCGCTGTCCTGTCCTTGAATCCCTGTGACAATCTCCTCAGGGATGACGGCTGCCACCATCTCCTCCATGTGGTCCAGGGCCTCCTGCGGTGCTGGACTCCCACCTCCAGTCTGCAGTGCACCCTTCCTGTTCCTGGCCATTTTTTCCTTGGTCCTGCCCATGCAGTCATGCCAGCATTTCTTGCACTCGATGACTGTTCTCCGTACTTCTGCCACACTGTTGATCTTGTCAACAATTTGTTGCCATATTGCCTCTCTCCTACTGATTGGCAACTTTGAGGTGACAAACAGTTGGTGCTGATGTTCCGTCACCTCTTTAACCAGAATTTCCTGCTCCTCTGCACTGAAGCAACACTTTCTTTTCTTCTTCTCCCTGTCCTGGGTCTTCTGTGGGTCCTCCTGGCTGGTTCCTGGTCTATTGTCTATTGTCATCTTCCTGGGGTTTGTGCAAGCATCTGGGATCCATTTTGGCTCTCCTTAGCACATTTTGCAGTGTTTGTGCCGCTTTTTGACGCAATTGTGTCAAAAAACGGCGCATATCCGGTTTGTGACGTCGTAAACCGGCTCACAGTCCTTTTCACTGCGTTAACGTCGTTTTCCTTTACGACGTGACGCATTGGTTTGAGTAAAAAAAATGACTCACATCTGTGGATTGCGCCGTTGTGCGTCAAAGTATAAATTTGACGCCTGCACGGCGCAAAGAAATGGTGTTAGCCGACGGTAATATTTTTGACGCAAAACTGCGTCAGCCCAGTTTTGCGTCAAAATGTATAAATATGGCCCTTTGAGTCTAAACTTGTAATAAAACCCCTTAACTTTATTTCAGACTGAAGTTTTCCTTGTGTGGCCACATGGGCCATACTGTCATTTTAGGTTGTATTGTTTGAAGAGTTTAATTAAACTAGTTCTGCACCCCTTCATGCTGGGTGAAAAGATGTTTTGACAGTGTTTAAAACATAACCGATAAATGCTTTAACAGCTCTTGGCAGCAGAGGATGTTTTCTCCCATGAGGGGGGTGACATTTTTAGGCATACCATTAGAGATCCCTAATGTTTGTCATGGGAATTGCCCACCCGAACTTATTTGCCCTATGGTTCACCACCAAGATTGATGAAGTTCCAGCGTCACTTGTCTGCAGCACATGTGTGAGTATTAATAGGGTTTGCATTTGTGTTGCTTTTGCTAAAGATTGCGGTGAAGTGGGATGTTGTGAAGTGTTTTGCAGAGTTTTTCACAGTTGTGTGATTTTGGAGCTTTTTGCTAAGTAGCTGCAGTTGTTGTTGAACTGGTCTACCGTGGCCTAAAGTCACAGGATAATGCACAAGTGTAGAAGACACTTGGTTAATTTATTGTTTGTAGTGTGAGATATTTTTCGTGAGATGATATTGACAGTGCCAAATGTTTTCCTTGAGTGAATGTGGTTGGTTGGTTCCAAGTGACCGTGTGCACATGGAGGAGCTGTATCAACTGGAGTCTCCTTTGTTTTGTAAATGTGAAAGCATAGTCAGAAAGTGTAGCTCTGTACAGCTTTGAAGACTTTGGTTACCCTAACTGTAGGGAACACACAGGTTGTTGGTTTATGCTTGCAATATTTTACATTAGGTTTGGGTGAAGAGTGACTGTGTAGGAGAAATTGTAAAAGAGTGTGTGCTGCAGTGAGGAGTAAGATTGACTTCAACTTGTGTCATACTGGTATATGTAAATTGCTGTGAAGCTGTGCTGGTATTGGTCGACACTATCACAGAGTGTCACACTGTTATTGGTTGTTAACTTTGAAAAGAGAATTCCTGATTTAAATGAAACATTTATTGTGAATTATTTTACTTGGCTGAGAATAAAATCCTTTAAAGCACTGAAAGTATGATTACAGGAGGTGTATTTATTCTGGTTAGAGAGGGACTAGAGGCCCAACCCAAAGGTACACCAGGTCATTATGTAGCATTATGTTGCGTCCGAAAAAGGTCTTCATGCATGTTTATGGATTGAACAATGGCATAGGATTACCAAGAAAAGAAGGTGCATTAGCATTTCCTCTCTATGAAACATTTAATTTAGGAGTCATTGAGAACCCGAGGCGAGCATTTGTGAGATGAAACTGCTTCCAACACCCACACAATTTGAAGCGCTTAATGCTTGGGTACATATGGTTCATCAAAAATAAAGAGATAAGTGCAAAAGTAGAATGAAGAAAGCAATAAGGAAAGCTGCATAAGCAAGATGGAATAGTCAGCAAAAAGACTGGAGAGCAGATATTATTGAGGGAACTATGTTGTATCCAGCTATTACTAATGAAGTAGAAGAAAGCGCTAACTCAAAGAGTGAGAAGAAGACAGAAAAAAGCAGAACAGACAACCAGTACTGAAAAGTGAGCTGAAACATATGAGGGTGATTCAGATGATGAGAAGGGATAGAGCAGGAGAGCGCAGCGTGGGAAAGAGCTTCATAATGTGTGAAGAAAGGGGGAATGCTAGAGAGGTAGTTCAATAAACAATCTGTTGCACAACAGAATACCTGCAGAGGGAGGAGTGACACGGCAGGCCAACCTGACACCGGAACCGGAAGCAGGACTCAACAGGGTGCCGGCAGCAGCTGATCTGAGCTGAGCCGCGCTGGGGGAGCGGAACGACCAGGACTCATTAAGACCCATTAGAAGTGGACCCGGACCCGCTGCACTGCTCGTATGGCCTGGCACAGCAGCAACCAGTGGGTCGCGGATCGTGGGTCACAAACTGCAGAGTGGGCATAGGAGCACTGAGGATAAGATGTGGGTTCCCGCTCTACCCGCTCCACCCGCTCCACCCACTGTGGTCCTACTGCGGTGCAACGCCGCAATGCACATTGAAGTATATTGAAGCGCCAACCGGGCACCATAGAACAAACCAGAGCACACCAACGCAGAAAGTAAGTGCCTGCCTGCCTGACTTGTCCTGACTTGTCCTGAACTGCCTGATCTCCTCCGGCAAGTGCCCTAGCCCCATCCCTGATTCTCGGCTCCCTGCCCCCTCCGCTCTCCTGAGGAGTATAGTGAGGCAAGTGAGGAAGGGAGGGAGTGCAGTAGTGTAGGAGGTAAGTGGAGGCACAGGAGGTGGGTGGGTGGCGCGTGGGTGGTGGGGAAGGCAGGGAAGGCAGGAGAGGGCAAGAAGGGGCTGCGCCGGGCTCTGAGAGACCTGGACTTGGACTGAGAAAGGCAACTTAACAAGGCAATCTAACAAGGCAAGAGGAGCACTCGCTAAGTTGCACAGTGCTGAATATCATTGAACACAGCTGGACATCTGGATATCACAGCATTACAGCACCAAAGCACCATAGCAGGTCAGCACAGTTTGTGCGAGCGCAGCAGCCGTAGGCAGCTGCTGCTAAGGGAGAGCCCCGAGCCCCCACGGAGGTAGCCCAGCCAGGTCTAGGTGCGGCTTGTGGAGGAAACCGGCGAAACCCGCTCGAGACCTGCTCGCCATTGGAGTGCGGCCGGAAGACTCTTGAGGCAGTGAGAGCCAGAAGTGAGGGGCTCTTGTCCCAATCCCAGCCTCAATCCATCAGTTTAGTATCGACCTATAGGACCTTCAGGATCCAACAGTAGCTGGCATTGAGTAGGATCATCCAGTTTATTCATGCAGCTTATTCAAGTTCCCTAGACTGTCTGAGCCCTTTGCAGGGTGTAGTAGCGTGCTCGTGCCCTCCCTGCCCTGAGGTCTGCAGCAGCAAACACCAAATCGATAGGACCACAAGCAACAATAGCACAGAAGGCCTGGGCTGAGGGTGTGACAGGGGGTGTGGCGGCACTCATCGTGCTCAACTGTGAGGGCGAGGTGGCAAGGAGCAAGAGACAAGTGGCAAATGGCCACCAATCACTAGCAAATCATTAGTGAACCAGTTGGATCTAATCTACTCTTATGTAGCTATAACTCTTCACCTCTTCTATTAGGTGCTAACACTGCAAAGCCATACCACCCACTTGAGCAAGTTAATTAAGCAAGTCGTGCAACAAGCAAGCCTAGCCTATCGAGCATTCCCATGACACTTCTGGGAGAGGGGCAGACACAGAAGACACAGAAACGCGCGGGAACCGAGACTCGAAGAGCCATCAATAACCCCTATACTTTTGCCAACACATACTTCGCTTAGTAATTGGAAGTGTTGGAAATGGTGGCCGAAGGCACAAAGGGTGCAGAATAAACAAGACAATTGGAAAGGAGATAGAGCTCTCCAAATATTCGGGGGCTGCTGGAAACCAGCCCACAGGATCTTTACCACCGACGGGGCTCGTAGGAAGGCAAGAAGGCAACCCGATATAGCACAACACATCTCACTTGGCCATACCATGAACTACCCATGCATGAGCAAATTTGGATTGGAGAAAGTGGACGAAGGAAGCTGCCCCATCTGTCCTAGCACTGTAGGCCCCACCAGGATTAAAGTCATTGCTACGTAAACTTCAGAAATTACAGTAATGAATTGTCAAGATGGAAAAGACAAGGGCCTGCATGCTAAGGTTGCCCAATTGCCCACAGTCCAGAAGGGGTCTTAAGAAAGGACTCAAACGAAACTGAACACAAAAACATCATATATACATAACTACTTTACAAGAGCAAGGAGTGGAGCAGGAGAACCCAACAACAATGTGGCTAATGAAACCACACGAATGGTGCTTCTCACTAGAACTCCCAATCCAACATTGGATACTCCACATAGCCCACCAGGATGTGCTAGAGACGTGATAAGCTCCTGCCTGGACGCCTCAGCAATAGGTGAATTGCTATACCTGGCGGATACCGCAGATACTAAAAGGAGAAAAAGTAACAATTTTCTCAACAATCTTGTCAGCCTACCTAGCTCCAATGCTTGCCCAGCAGGACATGACTGTGGACCTGAGGAAACTAAAACAGCCTCCTCGGCATCAACCTGCCATCATTTGGTTAAAAGGCAGACCGATCCTGTAAAAAACAACAAATGGCAAATAGTGGTAGAGATTCACCAGCCAGAGGATTCACTAAAAGAGAATACCTATGTGCATAAATGCCTAGGCAATAGCTAATCCTGTTCTACCCCCCAACAAAGTACAAAGGAAGTGCCCTTGGGATCCTTTTTGACACCAGAACTGGATGTGTGTTTCTCTCATGAACTTAGCGTGGAAATGCCAGGAAGCGGTAATGAGCCGAGGGGAAGGCTAGAAGTGTCCACGGAGGAGGAAAACCAGCTAAATAACAAAAAGGGTTCTGAGGGTAGACCAGAACATATTATAAATATGATCAATGCATCTCTTCTCACAGCAGTTAAAGCACTTACCTGGCAATAACATAAGATGGAGATCCATCTAGATCTTACCCACATGCTGGCCCAAAGCGTACTTGCACTTGAAAATAAAGTGAATCTATTAAGTGGTAAGCTAGACAAACTGGGTAACATATGGCAGGTTGACAACATGTCTAAAGGGATCCACAGTGATGAAATAATAAACAAACTATCAACCCTGACAGAGCTACTAGCTAGTTGCATTCAACATTGCAAAACTGGAGGCGAATCCAACAAAATGGAAAGCGCGTCCCCAGTGGAAAAGCAGCGGACCACAATGCCCTTTGAACCTATCTACAAAAGGGACCCCTCTGCTTCTATTGAATCAGTACTTGAAAGGGAATCCTCAGCACTCACAGAAGGTGAGGAAGGTACCAAGGGGATGGAATCAGACAACATGCAACCAAATATAACATACTTAAAGCAGTTGGCCACTGTTGACATAAAGGTAGGCAGAAATAGTATAGAAGAGCAAGACTCTGGGGAAACCACCAAGACATCACACGAATCTGATACCAGGAACAATCAGCAACTAGCAAGAAGACAGAAAAAGACATTTTTAAAATCTCTCAAAGTTGCAAAAAAAAAAACAAGCAGATTGAACCACACAGGAAAGGCATCACAGGCTTCGGGGGTTATGCTAGTTCAGCTGGAGACCTATCCAATCTTTCAGCAGAAATGACCATCTACTCTGGCTCCCGAAAGTTGCTCCAACGCACATACCATTCTAGGGGAGGACCTTGGCAGAAAAGGAAAAAAAAAAAACCCTAACGGGCAAACACGCAGATAGTAGTGGCTCAACCTTGGCAGCAGGGGATAGAGTAAGCTCCCTCCTGGAGCTCCACAATGGAGAAGGACATAAAAGGGTCACAAAGGTCTCAATCACAAACAAACAGGTATCCTCACAGTCAGGTGTTATAGAACTTGCACTGGAGATAGAACAATTTTGCATGAGTGGGGGTGGCGATGCTCCCCTGGGAGGGGACGCCCCCAAGAAGAATCCTATGAATCATAAGCCTTTAGTGAAGTATGGGATAAGCGCCACTGTAGGTTAATCCAAGACTCAAAGAATGAAGAACAAATTCTGTACAACAAACCTAACAGAGAGGCCACAATGATACCGGGAACCAGGAAACAATCACAGGAAGAAGCCTCGCAAGGATCGATTTGCCGAACAATCAGAATAGAATCGGAAGGTTGGCAGGAGGAAAGCCCCCCGGTATCTACACAAGTGATCCCGGTTACCAGGCAACAATTCCAGGAAGAACTTACACAAGCTGCTTATAATCAAACACATAGAGAGGATCTCAAAGGGGAGCTGGAGGCATGCCCTCTGGTAACCAGACAAGAGATCCTGGCAACCTAGAAACAACACCAGAAATAATCGTCTCAAAGAACGAACTATCAAACAATGAGAATAGATCCCAAAGGGAGACAGGAGGCAAGCCCTCCGGCACTAAGACATGGGAACTGGGACTATCAGGCCCACACACTGACACAGAAAATGAGAAGAATACCAGAAGCAACTGAGCAGGGACAGGAGTATCCATGGAGTAATAAACAAAACCATTCTACAGTGTCCCGCATAGTCACCAGAGAGAACTCTGCCATACATAGGTCTGAGAATGTACACGAACACTGTGGTACATTGAAATTAAATACTGGAATTCCACAGGAATTATAGGAACAACAGCCAATTATTTTTCCACCTTATATGCAACATAAGGACCTTGGGATATACTTAATAGATTAAATATACTTTGGCTGTTGTATCATATAGCAGCTTTAGCGTATCTCTCATCAGAGGTTTTTTCACCGGTAAATTTTAACACATATGCATGGATCACCCAGAGTCTACATTAACGACTTGGGCTGACCAGGGCACAGTGGAAAGAATACTCGAATATGAGGGCTTATTGGAAAACTGGGGTATAGAAATCAGCAAGCGAGAGACACAACGCTATCCTTGAGTTCTGGCCAGGGAACTTAAACCAACATGCCCAATTAAATCTATCAGCGCCCTGCAAGGGACCCCGACAATTAAACCTTCAAAAGTAGACAAGAAAATGATCATACACCTGACAAGGCACTTAGGAGGAACTCAAATGAATGATGTAAGCAATGGTGTCTACAAGAGGGAAGGCAGGGACTGGGATTGGCTACCTGAAGCTTTGACCACCAAAGGGGAAATGCAGGTTTACCAATAGAGGACCCCCTCCAAATGAAGCCATCAAGGTGGTTAGGATACTCAGCTGGAATGTGGCTGACTTGGCCACCCTCATTGCTAGCCCCAATATTGAGGGCATTTTAAGTAATGCAGATATTCTATGCCTACAGGAAAGTTGGATGACAGAGCCCAAGCCCATATCGGGCTTCTTTACTACACAATCCCACACACAAAAGAAAAACCTGTTTGGAAGATACATAGGTGGTCTTGCAACATGTGTCAAGCTCGACTGAGTGGTTAAGCTGGTGTCTCGGGAGAAATTGACCTGTGACATGCCTGTGATAACCATACATGGTCTAGCTCTCTCCAAACAAATTACACCAATATCCATCATAAATTTGTACATAAATCCTAAGCGGGATAGCAAGAAGGCAAGGGTCAAATCTATCCTGGAACTATTAAAGGAGTTTTTAAATGAGTACCCGGACCACGAATATCTAATTGAGGAGATTTTAACACTCAGCACCGTAGTCAGGAGGAAGGCTTCCCGGGAGATGAAATAAGATCAACCCTAGAAACCTTTTCCAAGGAATATGACCGGAGAACCTCTAACTGCAGTAAGACAGTAGCAGGCTCTCTAATCCCTATGTTTAGAAAGATATCCACATTGGATTACATCTTCTTAAACCCAGCCTTACTACACAGATGTGTATACACTAAGGTGATAGGAATATGAGAGAGTGATCACAATCCCCTAGAAATAGAGATTGATCTCCAAGTACTGAGACTCCTGTCCTACAAAACCAATGGGCTGCAACTATCAACCAAGCTATACCCCCTGACAAAAAGGATCAAACAGAGCTTGCCCTGCAAGAGGAAATACGATCTATGGAAGCAGGTCAATGGTCCATTAAACCTGGGAAGTAGGACAAGCAGAATTAGTGACCAGTGGGCAAATATGATTAGGATTTTACATGAGTCACTATGCAGCTCTACGCACCAAGGTATTGCAGGAATCACAAGACAAAAACCCTGTAGGTTCACAACAGCTAGGGAATACAGACAGTGTAAGTGGAAATGTAGGCGGGCAGAAGCATACTGCAGTCGGAATAAATCCCCTGAAGCAGAAGCTCTTAGGAGGTTGGTGAGGAAAGATTACAAAAAAGCAATATGGGAGTTCGGACACCTACATGCATTACCACCACTGAGCAAAAGTAAAGAAGTTTTGGACTATGGCCCTCATTACAACCCTGGCGGTTGGTGATAAAGTGGCGGTAATACCGCCAACAGGCCGGCGGTAATAAATATGAAATTATGACCATGGCGGAAACCACTCAGACAGACAGCCACTTTAACACACCGACTGCCAGGGCGAAACCAACAGGCACCACGGCGGGAACCGCCAACAGCCAGGCGGAAGACAATGTAAAGCCCACAGTAATATGACCCACCTATCCGCCACCTTTTCCAGGGTGGTGCAAACGACATCTAAAGCCTGGCGGAAACACTACACAGAAGGGAAATGACTCACCTCTGGACACTCAAGGAAGAACTACGCCGCCCTGGAGCCCGAGTTGCATGTCTTCCTCATGCTCTTCTACCTTCTGCTCCATTAAGAACACCTACGCCGGCGAGGATGACCACGGCGAGTACAGCCACCTATGACACAGGGGAGGTTGGAGGAAAACAAGAGTGACACACACGCAACACGCAACATCCCCAACCGCAAGACCACACACACAACCAGATGCAGTAACATAACATATACACCCCGTACCCCTCAGGAATAATGCAAGGACAACTACTATAGTGTAAAAATGCTGTAATCAGATAAATGTAGGTGAAATTCGTGCATCCAAATCAAAAAGTATATACATATTTACAATGCAAGGGACACTGCCCAGTCCTAAATGTCCGTGGGCCACAGGGCCACATCACAGAGTCGAAGGCCCAACCTCACTCCTGCAACAACACGGAGAGAACACTGCAGAGGCATCAGGCTGAAAATAGACAGGCACCTCAGGGGGACGGGGATTGGGTGGGCACCTCAGCCGGAAGTTGATACAATGCCACTGGTCCTGGAGGGAGCAACATGCCCATCACTCAGTCCTGGGGAGTGCAAGGCCACAGTTTCTCAAGTGGATGACTTGCCCACATGCTCTGGAGGGGGCAACATGCCCTGCGCTTGGTCCTGGGGAGTGCAAGGCCACAGTCTCTCAAGTGGGTGATTTGCCCACTGCTTGGTCCTGGGGAGTGCAAGGCCACAATCTCTCAAGTGGGTGATTTGCCCACTGCCTGGTCCTGGGGAGTGCAAGGCCACAGTCTCTCAAGTGGGTGACTTGGCCACATGTTCTGGAGGGGGAAACATGACCTGTGCTTGGTCCTAGGGAGTGCAAGGCCACAGTCTCTCAAGTGGGTGACTACTTCCACTGGTTCTGGAGGGGGCATTGTGACCAGTGATCTTCATCCTGTGGAGGATGGGGTGAGTGGATGGCTTCTTCCACTGGTTCTGGATGAGGCATTGTGCCCAGTGTTCTTCATCCTGGGAAGAATGGGGTGAGTGGATGGCTTCTTCCACTGGTTCTGGAGGGGGCATTGTGCCCAGTGAGCTTCATCCTGGCAAGGATGGGGTGAGTGGATGGCTTCTTCAGCTGGTTCTGGAGGGGGCATTGTGCCCAGTGAGCTTCATCCTGTGGCGGATGGGGTGAGTGGGTGGCTTCTCCACTGGTTCTGGAGGGGGCATTGTGCCCAGTGAGCTTCATCCTGGGAAGGACGGGGTGAGTGGATGGCTTCTCCACTGGCTCTTGAGGGGGCAACATGCCCTGTGATGTAGATCTCGGGGAGTGCAAGGTCACATTCTCTCACCTGGGTGTCAGACCCACAGGATTTGCTGGGGCCAGGCAGCACAACAGCCCATGGACGTAGGACTACACACTGTCTGCCGGTAGTGATGGCTGCTCAGTGGTGGAGGTGCAGGTGTTGATGCTGGCAGTGGTGGGGGAAGGCTCCAGCCCTTGCCCTGCCACCTCAGACGGATGCCCACTGGGGCTGCTGCTGCTGGCAGTAGTGCTGGTGGCGGTGCTGGCAATGGTGGGGGGAAGCTCCAGCCCTTCCCTTGCAACCTCAGATGGCTGCCCACTCGGGCTGCTGCTGCTAGCATTGGTGCTGGTGGCGGTGCTGGTGGCAGGGTTGGTGGCGGGGCTGGTGGCAGTGCTAGCAGTGGTGGGGGGAGGCTCCAGCTCATCCCCTGAAGCCTTGAGTGGCTGAACCACCATGGTTGGTGGTAGGGGCTCCGACTGAGTCCCAGCACAAGGCATCTTTTCCTTTTGCCTGCTCGTGCAGGCCCCTTGCCCTTCCTGCCAGCAGCTGGGGATGGCTCATTGCTCCTTTTGGCAGCAGCTGGGGACTGCTCCTTGCCCTTCATCTCAGCAGCCGGGGATTGCTCCGTGCCCTTCTGTTTACCAGCTGGGGGTGCCTCCTTGCCCTTCCTTGCAGCAGCTGGGGGTGCCTCCTTGCCCTTCCTTGCAGCACTTGGTGCAGGCACCCTATCAGTGTGGCTGCATGGTGCCCGGGATCCTCTCCCACCTGGTGTAACTGTGGACACTACTTTGCCCCTGGACTGGGTGGCTGAGGTGCTTGGCTGGGTTCTGACCACCCTGGCCTGACATGAGGGACGGTGGGGGAGGGCTAGGGAAGAGGTCAATGTTGGTGAGGAAAAGCTTCTTAGGGACATTTGGGCGGGAAGAGGGAGATGGTTTGGGATTGGAGGAACAAGGAGTGGTTGTAGGAGGTGTCTGTCTGCTGTGTTTGGGTGCAGGTGCATGGGCTGGATGCTGTTATGAGGTGGATGACAGTTGGGTGTCTGAGTGCTTGCGTTTGTGTACTTTGGTAGGAGGGGGCACAGACACAGTGAGAGAGGACACAGGGGACGTGTGCATGGAAGTAAGGGTGGTGACTGCCAGTGAGGGGTGTGTGCTGGTAGGTGTGCTGGTGATGGGGGCAGTGGATGAGGATGTAGTGCATGCAGGTGTGAGGGGAGACACAACTGGGAGGGAGTTGGAGGACGAGAATGAGGGGGACACACTGGAGGCAGTGGATGTTGGCATGTCTGTGTCTAGATGGTGTTTGTGAGAGTGCCTGTGGGATGAAGTGTGGTGCTTGTGTTTGCCATGTCCACTCTTGTGTGTTGTCCTGGTTACATGCTCGTCTGATTGTGTGCTTGGGATAGGTTGGGGTTGAGGGGAATGGGATTGGGTAGAGTAAGTTGGAGGGGGGAGGCTAGAAACAGGGATAATGGCTGCCATCAGAGAGGAGGCCAGAGCCTGGATTGATCTCTGTTGGGCCGCCATGCCAGTGTAAATGCCCTCCAGGAATGCATTTGTCTGCATTGACCTCCTGCTTTGACCTTTATCTGTTGCATTTGGGCTGTCAGACCCTGGATGGCATTCACAAATGTTGACTGCCCAACAGAGATGGATCACAGGTGGTCAATACCATCCTCACTCAGGGCAGCAGGGCTAACTGGGGCAGGGCCTGAGGTGCCTGGGGCGAAGGAGATGCCCACCCTCCTGGGTGAGCGGGCACAGGAAACTTGCTGAGGGGCTGCTGGGAGTGCAGTGCTAGTATGGGGGTGGCGGCTGTACCTGTAGGTGGGGTGGGCACAGAGGTGTCCGCCACCACAGGGAGCTTCCATCGGAGGAGGAATCTGTGTCTGAACTGTCCTCTCCTGTCTCAGCCGTGGTGCTCCCCTCGCCCTCCTTCCCACTGGCGCCCTCACTGTTGGTGGATTCGTCCTCTTGGGTCCTGTGGGATGCAGCTCCCTCCGTCGCTGGTACCTAAGCTCCTCCTCCAGATGATGCTAATGCACATAAGGACAGGGTGACAAAACAAAAAGGGGGTGGAGAGACAAAGGAAACACTTGGTCAATGGCAGCAACAACACCACCATTGGTGTACACTACACACACACACACACACACACAGGGAGCAGCCCTACGCACTAGGAAATGCACTACCAGTCACAATGCTAGTCACCAGCCCATGGATAGGGACACCTAGGGGGTCATTCTGACCCTGGCAGTCCAAGACTGCCAGGGCCACGAATGACGGAAGCACCGCCAACAGGCTGACGGTGCTTCCAAGCCCATTCTGACCGCGGCGGTAAAGCCGCGGTCAGAAAACCGGGGCCGGCGGTTTCCCACCGTTTTTGCCCCGGCTGGGCGAATCCGCCAGGGCAGCGCTGCCCCAGGGATTCTGACCCCCTTCCCGCCAGCCTGTTTCTGGCGGTTTTCACCGCCAGGAAGAGGCTGGCGGAAAGGGGTGTCCTGGGGACCCTGGGGGCCCCTGCACTGCCCATACCACTGGCATGGGCAGTGCAGGGGCCCCCTAACAGGGCCCCATGAAGCTTTTCACTGTCTGCATAGCAGACAGTGAAAAGCGCGACGGGTGCAACTGCACCTGTCGCACCTCCGCAACACCGCCGGCTCCATTTGGAGCCGGCTCCTGTGTTGCAGCCCCCATTCCCGCTGTGCCGCCCGGCGCTAACTTGGTTAACGCCCGCCGGCCCAGCGGGAATGTCGGAATGAGGGAAGCGGTATTTTGGCCGCATGGCGGCCAAATGCCGGTTCCCGCCACCCGCCAGGTTTGGAATCAGGCCCCTAATGCCAATTGCAGCATACCTGAGACATACAGAACCCTGCCCAGTAGTGCATGCCAACTAGCTTGGTTGGAGGTATTTTACATCAGAACCCGGCCCAACATGGGACCTACTCTGCAATGTCAGGCCTGGCCTAAGGGGAACAACAGGCCCACATCCCCCACCCAGATACCACCCCACCATGCACAAGTTGCATATTGGAGCACTGTACTCACCCCCTTGTGGCTACTGTGATGCCCCCAAGCGCCCATCCAGCTCCAGATAGGCCACTGCTAATATGCGGGCCATCAGGGGGTCAGGTTTCGATGGGCACGCCATCCTCATTAGGAGGCCATCCCCAGCTGGGCCTCCGCTGTCTTCCATGCCCAGCGTCTCAGGTCCTCCCACCGTTTGTGACAGTGGGTGCTCCACCTGCCATAGATCCCCAGGGTCTGCACGTCCTTGGCGATGGCACGCCATATACTCTTTTTCTGATGGGCCCTGACCTGCATGGAAATGGACACAGGGAAAGATAGTAGTCCGACTGTCCTACCTGTTACACTCATGGCCCACCATGCCCCTTCCCATCCCTATTAGGACAGACATGGCCCAACATACATGCAGAATGCTGCCCAGGGCCCATCTACCACACCCCCCCTTCATGAGGCCTTCACACACACCACTCCATGCATTCACACCCCATGCATCGTACTCACGGTGTACTCACCTGTTGGTCTGAAGGCCCATACAGCATTCCGTACTGGGGTAGGACCCCATCCACCAGTCGCTCCAACTCCACCGAGGTGAAGGCAGGGGCCCTTTCCCCAGTGACACGAGCCATGGTTAGTTCCAGACACAGATCACAGCAGCACTTGCAGTGTAGGTCCTCTCCTGTTGAAGGTCAGGTAGCAAGTGAGTGAACAGATATAAAATGGCAGTCACGTCCACTGCAGTGCATACCGTCACCACTGGCGTACATCACCATTGGCCACTGTACCCCATAGGGCCCGATGTTAACCAATGAGGAGTTTCACAGCGGTTTTCGATCGCCTCCCGTAACGGGGCACAACGTCAGCGGAATTACCTCATTTCCACCTCTCCCTCCAAACAGGACAGGCAGACGCCATTTGGGGGGGGGCAGGCCATGGCTCCTAACTGCGTCACAGTACACACATGCACCATTTGGACCTCACCAACAAAATACTGTTACAATCACGACATGCATTGAAGTGTAGTGGTTGGAAATAAGAGATACTGACAAGCTGCTCACTATTTTGCCCCATAGATTGCAACCACTGCAGATAAATAGGAGATGGAGACATACCCCCATGTGCAGACCCCTGGTGGACTTGGCAACAATGGAGGACAGGCACATTATCCTCACCTATAGACTGGACAGGGCCACAATCACAGAACTGTGTGCCCAATTGGAGCCTGACCTAATCATTGCTATCCGTCACCCCACCGGGATCCCCCCTCTTGTGCAAGTGCTATCAGTGCTCCATTTGCTGGCTCTGGCTCCTTCCAAGTGACAGTGTGCTTGGCAACAGAAATGTCACAGCCAATATTCTCAATAGTGCTGACCAGAGTGTTGTCTGCTGTGGTTAAACACATGCACAGCTACATCGTTTTCCCCCAGGTGGAGGATTTGGCCACAGTGAAAGCTGATTTCTATGCAATGGAACATATCCTCAACATTATTGGGGCAATTGATGGTACACATATCGCATTTGTCCCCCCCCGGCGAAATGAACAGGTGTTCAGAAATCGAAAGAGCTTTCACTCCATAAATGTGTACAGTTGATTTTCAATGTTTAAACCTTGTTTAACTGTTTAACGAATACATGCTTAAATCATTTTACATACTCCATACTTGTATTTTTTCAAAGGGTGTTTATTTAAGTGCTAAGAGGTAGAGGGGGATGTGCAATGGGCTGGGGGTATGATGGAGGAAAGTCCAGGTTAGAGTCCAGTCTATTTGTATCACAGGTGCATTGTCCAAGGGGGCATAGGAAGGGGAGCAAAGCAGTTCAAGGTGGACAGATGGACAGGGTGACAGAGTGGGACACATCGGTGACAATCAGGAGAGTCTTATTTCCTGGCAGGGGTCTTGGCAATAGTCTCTGGCTTCTGCCTGGATTGCAGGGAACGTTTGCGGGGTAGTTCACTTTCTGCAGGGGGAGGGGTCCTGGTGCCCTGTTGTTCCTGTGGCGGGGCCTCCTGTTCACTAGCGGCAGCAGAGGTGGAGGGCTGATCATCGGTTTGGCTAGTGGCAGAGGCCCGGTGGGGGGCCGCTGCCTTCCTCATCGTGTTGGCCATGTTTGCCAGCACCCCTACAATGGAGACCAGGGTGGTGTTGATGTCCTTTAAGTCCTCCCTGATCCCCAGGTACTGTCCCTCCTGCAGCTGTATGTTCTTCTGTAACTTGTCCAGTATCTGGCCCAGTGTATCCTGGGAATGTTGGTATGCTCCCAGGATTGCAATGAGTTCCTCCTGGAGAGTCAGTTCCCTGGGACTGTCCCCCCCCCGTCGCACAGTAGTCCTCCCAGCTTCCCTGTTGTCCTGTGCATCTGTCCCCGGGACCGTGTGCCCACCCTCACGGATTGATCGTCAGTGGGGGTGGGCAAACTGACTGATCGTCCTGTGTTTGTGGGGTGGTCTGGGGTCCTTGTAGTGGTGGACACACTACTGATTGGCATGTCCTGGGGACAGAGGTATGGGCCTGCTGGGTGGATGCTGTGCTGGTGTTTCCTGAGGGGGAAGGCTCTGTGGTGATGTGAGAGTGTGCCTAGGTAACTGACTGTCCAGAGATCCCTGATGGGCCAGATTGGTCATCCAGATCCAGGTGAGCAGAGCTGCTGTAATCACTGTGGGCCTCTTCTGTGGGGGGACTGGATGTTGCTGGCACCTCTTCTCCGGTGACATTGGCTGAGGGACCTGTGGGGATGTAAATGCAGTGTTATTGTTTCTGCGTGTGACATCATGTGCATGGGTATGTTGCCCTCTATGGTTGTTGTTGCCCTGGCAGATTTGCCTTTGAGTGAGTAGCTATTTGGTGGGCTAGGTGATTCTCTCCAGTGTGCATGCAGTGGTGACAGGTGTCCTTGCAGGTCTGTGAGGGGTGTCCATGCATTGGTGTTTCATGCAGGGTTTGGTATTGGGATGAGTGGGTTGTGATGGTGGGGTATGTGGGAGGTGGTGAAATGATGGTAGTGAGGATACAGGTGGGGGTTTGTGATGTCATGCAGATAGGGGGGTGATAGTAATAGAGATTTGACTAATCAGAGTCCA
Organism: Pleurodeles waltl; assembly: GCF_031143425.1. NCBI lineage: Eukaryota > Metazoa > Chordata > Amphibia > Caudata > Salamandridae > Pleurodeles > Pleurodeles waltl. Next base: position 793,546,119 of record NC_090443.1, read on the forward strand.
GTCCTCCTCCCACTCCTGCCAGGCCCTCAGGATGCATGAGTGCCAAGACTTACTTCTCCCATGTTGTTAGTTGTGGGGCAGGAGGTAGGGGTCCACCGTCAGTACTCTGGACAGCTAGTTGGTGTCTTGCTGCTGTGGAACATACCTTCCTCCTTAGGTCGTTCCACCTTTTCCTGATGTCGTTCCTTGTTCTGGGGTGCTGTCCCATGGCATTGACCCTGTCCACGATTCTCCACCAGAGCTCCATCTTCCTAGCAATGGATGTCTGCTGCACCTGTGATCCAAAGAGCTGTGGCTCTACCCGGATGATTTCCTTCAACATGACCCTCAGCTACTCCTCAGAAAATCTGGGGTCTCGTTGTGGGGCCATGGGTGTAGTGTGAGTGGCGTGGGTGAGGGTGTGTGGGGTGATGTGTTGGGGTGTGTGATGTAAGGTGTGTGGATAGTGTATAGGTGATGATGTTATGTGGCTCTGGTTTTGTGGGTGCTCTTGCTGTCTCTCTCTGGTGGCAATTCTTTCTAGTCGTACAGGGTTGTGGGTAGTGTGGGTGTGTGTTTTATAGTGGTGTGGGTGAGGTGTGTGTATGTGTGTCAGGTGTGTGTAGTTTGAATTGTCCAATGTAGCGTAGTTTTGTTTGAGTGTGTGTATTTTGAGTGCGGCGGTATGTACCGCAAATGGTTTACCACCTTTGAATGTCTGCCGAAGTGATTTGTGGGTCATAACTCTGTGGGTTCAGTTCTGTTGGCGTAACGATGTGGGTTTTGCTCCCGCCAGTTTATCACTGACCTTTGGGCTGGCGGACTTGTGTGTGTGGTTGTATAGTGACGGATTGGTATGTGTGTGTCATAATATGCTTGGCGGTTATCCGTTGCAGCAGTGTTATGTTTGTGGCAGTCAGCATGGCGGTAAGCGGGATTTACCGCCAATGTCATAATGAGGGCCTATGTCAACTCTCTACTCCATGGAACAACAAGTAAGGATAATAGATATTGGCCAGCACACTGGAATCCCATGTAGGCAATCTATTCGCAGACCCAGAACACTCTACAGCCCTGAGCACCACGGGGTGGCTACACGATCTGGATGGCCCTGTAGATAAGGCACTAGAGACCACAACTAAATCAGTGAAAACAGTGATCGGCAACATCAGGAGGGATGGAATCCCATGACCAAATGGCCTTCCAGGGTACATATTCAGAGATGACCAAGATTATTGGGCTAAACCCTTGAGCTCCCTCTTCAGCTACTGCTTACATCATTCTGTGGTCCCAGAGGCATGGAAAGGCTCAATATTGCACCCAATCTATGAAAAAGGAGACTTCAATCTTCCGGAAAACTATAGGCTAATAGCCCTTCTGGATGTGGATGGAAGGGTGTTGTTACAAGAGCTGGCAAAATCGATTATACCAATATACCAAACCGGCTTCAAACCTAGCTCTTCCACCTTAGACAACGTGCTAGCCATCTCATACCTAGGTCAGAAAGCACTGAAACCATCTGCCCAGCCGCTGTATGCTTGCTTTATAGACTATAGCGCAGCCTTTGATGGAGTGTTGCGCCATACTCTCTGGAAGTAGCTAGTGGAATGGGGGATAACAGGGAAACTGCTTGCTTACATGATCATACTATACTCAGACACCTGGGTGAGACTCAAGATCACAAACTCACATATGACCAGGAAAATGTATACCCATAAGGGTTTAAAACAGGTCTGTGTCATTGCACCCACACTTTTCAACCTGTACACTTTTTTGCTTTCCTTATCTTATGACCGAGCTGACAAAACTTCTCTGGAATGCACTTCTTCGTTTAAAGAAGACATTTATTATTATTCCTTCACCACAAGGTTCCTGAGAGACTTGATTAGTAGGTATGGAAGCACAATTTTAAAAGTAGTCACAGCAATGAAAGCAAAATATATCAAAGTCTTCTCAATTGCAATGGACACAGCAAATATATGTGATTATATTATAGCATAACTTCAAAGCAAAGAATAAAAGTCAAAATTTCAGCACCGTAGGGCCTATCACTGCTCGTCATCCTTCTCATGCCTGCAAGTTGATGACTCCTGTTCAACTGCGAGAAAGAGATTTTCCACCCAAACGGGAGGTCAGGCAGCTGACGTCCGCTCCTGACTGAAGTCCTGGAAAATTCCCTTCGCTGCTGCCCAGGGACACCGTTAAAAAGACTGCTAACAGTCCCCTTAGTCTAAACATGCTGGCCAAGAGAGTGGCCAAGTCTCCAAACTTCGCTCGTTCCCAGCCTGGATAGAGAGGTAAACACAAAATATACGCTCTCTTATCACGTTAAACACAGCTTGGTCTATCATGTGGAAAAACACAGCTCATCTGCAATGTCTCAACTGCAATGTCGAACTTCACGTTAAAGCCAATAGGCATCTAAACTGAATACAAAAATGTAATGTCTAATGCCACGTTAAAGCCAATAGGCAGCTAACCTAAATACCAAATGTAATGTCTAATGTCACGTTAAGGCCAATAGGCAGCTAAACTCAATACAACATGTAATGTGCTACTGGTGAACATTGAACAACTAATATGCGCAGTGGTGAAACACAAAGTCATTGGTCAAGCACAGTTAATGGCATAACAACACAGCAGACTTGCGAGCAGATTTTGCTGGGAGGAAACACACTCCTCCCGAAATTGGGGAAGACAGCGCTCCCCATAATGCAATATGCGGACGACTTGCGGCTTCTTGCTCAGACTAGAATAGGTTTGAAAAGGGGTTTGGATATATTACACAGATACAATGAAAAGAATGATTTAAGGGCGAATGCGGCAAAAACCAAGGTGTTGGCCTTTGGTCATCATGGCAAAAAACATCAAAGAGAGTGGAAGCTTGGCCCACTAACAATACAAACAGAAAATAAATATCACTACCTCAGAGTCTAGTTATCACATGCAAGGAAATCATCATACCAGGTAGCGCCAACAAGAACTAAGGTAGAAAGAGCTTCACAAAACTCTACCTTCAGCTACAGTCACCAACACCTCAGGCAATTGGGAGGGTCATTAAAGCAAAACTCCCTGGCAGGATAACTGCATCTTTAGAGAAGTGCCAGGTGAGAACCTATAAATGGATATTTCAGATTCCTATTTTAACCAGACACCCAGGGCTATGTTTAGAGTTTATTATAGAAAGAATGGGCACCCAGTGTAAAATGGATATAATCAAGCTTTTTCATGGTGTCTGTAGGTCCAACCAGCACAGCCTGAGGGGTTCACTGAATATAGGGGGTCATTCTGACCCTGGCGGTCATCGACCGCCAGGGTTGACGACCACGGAAGCACCGCCAACAGGCTGGCTGGCGGTGCTTCCTTTGCTATTCCGACCGCGGCTGTAAAGCCGCAGTCGCCCAGCCATGTCCGGCGGTTTCCCGCTGGATTTCCCCCAGCTGGGAGAATCCTCCATGGGAATTCCGACCCCCTTCCCGCCAGCCTGTTTCTGGCGGTATTCACCGGCAGGAAGAGGCTGGCGGGAACGGGTGTCGTGGGGCCCCTGGGGGCCCCTGCACTGCCCATGCCACTGGCATGGGCAGTGCAGGGGCCCCCTAACAGGGCCCCAGCAGGCTTTTCACTGTCTGCTTTGCAGACAGTGAAAATCGCGACGGGTGCAACTGCACCCGTCGCACCCCTGCAACACCGCCGACTTCGATGTTGCAGGGCCTTTCCCGCTGGGCCGGCGGGCGCTCTTTTGGCGGTCGCCCGCCGGCCCAGCGGGAAAGTCGAAATGGCCCCCGCGGTCTTTTGACCGCGGAGCGGTCTTTCGACGGGGGAAGTTTGGCGGGCGGCAACCGCCGCCCACCAAACTCGGAATCACCCCCATAATCTTTAAGGATAATGCAAGTAGTTGGGCCATCTATCTCAGGCAAGCTGAGTAATATTTCAACTTAGTTCCCTATGCACTGGACCCTCTCATATCGAAGGCACTCCTAAAAAAGACTTTGAAAGATCAGGGGATACAAACTTCTAGAAAGATGATATAGCCATAATCAGGAAGATCACCGGAGCAGAGGGCTTCGCCGAATCTTACTTGACCAACAATGTCCATCCTTATATGAAAGCTCTGGGAGCTTGTGAGTTTCAGAATATTCTGTTAATGCGTCTCCTAACACTCCCAGTCAGGGACTTTATACGCAACTGGAAGTCCGCATGGGGTAATCTCAAGATTGTGCACTGTGCAAAACTATACTGAATCTATAAGATACCTAGTATGTTGCTACCTGCAATTAGCCTTGGAGAGACGCCTCCTACTAAAACGTTTTTCCTCAAATTTGGAGTAAGATCATCCATTGATGTCATAAAGATAATATTCAGGGCCGTCACCCCAATGGAACTTGGTCGCTTTGGGAATTTTTTTTTCAGTATGAAACTGACCCTACAGAATGCCCAGAGGCTTCAACGTGCAGAAATGAAAGGGGAGAGGAAGCCACTAAAAAAACATTATTAACATAGTAGCTTAGTCACCCATGAAAGGCCCATGATAGCATTAGACTCCGAGCTAGACACTGGATTGATAAGCCAGGCAGGGCGTCCCTTTTCGAATTTTCAGCACATACTATTGTGTATTACTACTGCACTTCCCGCTCCTTTTTCACCCATAGAAGGCTCGTTGATAATTTGAGACTCTGAGTTTGACCTTGGAGTGAGAGACCAGACAGGGAATCTCTGATTCATCTTTCAGCTCTTACTATTGTGCATTACTTAGTCAGACTTTCTTGTGTCTGTCCCAATTTTTAGACTGTAGGAAAGTCTGCCATAGGCAACCACTCTGACATCGCTGTGCACGTGGACTGCACACTAAAGGATGAGACTATGGGCCATATGTACGAACGCATTTTCCCATTGACACAGAATGGGAAAAACCCTTTGCCACATCTGGCCCTATGTGACAACATCATTGTTAGAGTTTTCATCCTTGGCGTGGTCTCCCTTAACTTTTTGCCTCTGTTTCCCAGGTAGTTGATGTGTGCTGGACTCTGTTTTTGCTGTTTTTGTTACTCTGGGCACTTTACCACGGCCAACCAGTGCTAAAGTGCACGTGCTCCTATACAAAATGTGTATGTAATTGGGTTATCCATGATTGGCATATTTGATTTACTAGTAAGTCCCTAGTAAGGTGCACTAGAGGTGCCCAGGGCCTGTAAATCAAATGCTACTGGTGGGCCTGCAGCACTGGTTGTGCCACCCACATAAGTAGCTCTGTAATCATGTCTCAGACCTGCCACTGCAGTGTCTGTGTGTGCAGTTTTAACTGTAAATTTGACTCGGCAAGTGTACCCACTTGCCAGGCCCAAACCTTACCTTTTCTTACATGTAAGGCACCCCTAAGTTAGGCCCAAGGTAGCCCCAGGGGCAGGGTGCAGTGTGTGGTTAAGGTAGGACATATAGTAATGTGTTTTGTATGTCCTGACAGTGAAATATTGCTAAGTTCGTTTTTCACTGTTGCAAGGCCTGTCCCTCTCATAGGTTAACATAGGGACTACCTTTAAATCTGATTAAAGTGTAGATTCCCTTTGGGAGCGGATAGACATGGAGTTTGGGGTCTCTGAGCTCACAATTTAAAAATTCATCTTTTAGTAAAGTTGATTTTAAGATTGTGTGTTTGAAAATACCACTTTTAGAAAGTGAGCATTTTCTTGCTTAAACCATTTCTGTGACTCTGCCTGTTTGTGGATTCCCTGTCTGGGTCAGTTTGACAGTTGGGCTGGTTGCACCTCTCACTAGACAGTGACACAAAGGGAGCTAGGGTGTAGTCTGCATTTCCTGATGAGCCATCTGTGCTAGGAGGGAGGGGGGGAGTTGTCACTCAGACATGAAAAGGGCTGTGCCTGCCCTCACACAATGCAGTCTCCAACCCCCTGGTGTGTATCTGGGGCCTGGCACGGGCAAGGCAGGATTTCGCAAACAAGAGAGACTTTCCTTTGAAGTAAGCCTACTTCAAAGGGCAAAATGGGTATAAGAAGGGCACCCAAAACCACAGACTTTAGATCACTTCTGGACATCAAGAGGAACCTCTACCTGGAGAAGAGCTGAAGAGCTGAGAAGGAGTGCTGTCCTGCCTGAGACTGTGCTTTGCGGAGCCATCCTGCAATTGCTTCTTCTGCCTGTGCAAGAGGACAAAGACTGGACTTTGTGTTGCCTTCCTTCTTGTGAAAAAATCTCCAAGGGCTTGAAATAGAGCTTGCCTCCTGTTGAAGTCTCAGGGACAGCAAAGACTTCTCTCTGCCAGCACCTGGAGCCTCTGCTGAGACTCCTACCCTGCCAAGTGGTGCCCATCCAGTTCCTGGGACCCCGAAAGGAGAAGCTGGCAGACCAAGAATGAAAATCCACGCACAGACGGCGTGCGGGGAAAAATTCAATGCACCTTCCGAGACGAGGCTGAAATATGACACGCTGCCGGCTTCGCGGCAGAAATTGATGCTCCACCGGCATCGTGGCTGGAAAATCAACTCACGGAGCTGGAAGAACGACGCTCACACCCGCTGATGGAGGCTGTTAACGTCGCAACCCACATTGCACGGTTTTGCTGAGACTGCGCAGCAGGATTTTCAACGCAAACCTTGCTGGGTGTGGAAAAATGACGCACCGGCCTGAAAGGAGGGTGGACATTCCTAAGGACCTTGTGAAGGATTACAAGAGGGAGGATGACATCCTGCTGTGGTTTAAGTGGTATGAGTCTGCTCTCCATATGAATCTGGTCCCTGAATCTCATTGGGGGGCAGGTCTGTGGAAGTACTTTGAGATAAAGGGAAGGGACACCCTGACATTCTCAGGAGATCCCCAGGGGCTCACTTACCCTATCATGAAGGTTGCCCTGATCACTAGGTATGGTCTCACTCCTGATCAGTATAAGGGTACGTTTCGGTCTTCTAAGAGAAAGGAATCCCAAACATGGTTGGAGTGTGTAGATTCATTTTTCAGGTCACTGGATGGTTGGGTGAAGGGCACTAAGGTAATAACGTATGAGGGGCTTTACAATCTGATTGCTTGGGAGCACTTGTACAGCTTATGTTTTCCAGAGCTGTGCCAGCACCTGATTGACAGCAAGCTGACTGATCCCAGGAAGCTTGTGCAGGAAGCGGACCGCTGGGAGAGCACCAGGGTCCAGAAGAGGTATGGGGGAGACCACACAAGGGTGGGCAGGGTCCCTCTCAGAAGAAAGAGGGGGTAAGGGTAAATAGGTGGAGTTCTCTAAAGGGCCCCAATCTGATTCCCAGGGTAGAGATTCCCAACCACCCAGTGAAAAGATGCCATGGTTCGGCAACTGGAAGCCAGTGGCAGGGGACCCCCACATAAGTGCTATGCATGTGACCAGTTGGGTCATGTGAGGGAGGACCCCAAATGCCCCAAGAATACACCTGCCCCCACTGGTGCACCGTCCAAGGGTTTGGCTAGTTTAACACTTGGGAAGGAGTTGGCTCCAGGTGGATGGGAGCCAGCTGAGATAACCCTTGTCTCACTAGGGGACAGTGAGATGGTCCAGACAACTCTAGTGCCTGAGAACACTAAAAAGTACAGGCAGTGGGTGACCATCAAAGGACAGAGGGTGGAGGCTCTGAGAGACACAGGAGCCAGTGTGACTACAGTGAGGAGTCACCTGGTGTCTGAAGAGCAGATAGATGCCCGGGGTACTTCACCAAGTAGTTGCGGTAGACAACTCAGAGTGCCTGTGCAGAGTGGTGCAGGTTCCCTTTGAATGGTGGGGGTCTTAGGTTCCTTGAAGGTATCTGTGAGTCCAACCATGCCTGTTGATTGTTTGCTTGGCAATGACCTGGAGGATTCCCCTTGGAAGGAGGTGGAACACAGGTCACACTTGGAGATGTTGGGTCTGCCTGGGTGGGTATGCGCATCCACCAGGTCTATGGCAGCCAGTCAGGGTGATCAGGAGACCCTGGAGCCTGAAAGAGTGGCCTAGGTGTCTGCCAGAAGAAGGAAGTACAAGGGGAGCGGGAAGCCGGCCCCACAAATCCCCACATTCCAGGAGTAGGCTGAACCTGAGGGGGAGGCCCTGGAACCTACAGGGGAGCAGATGGCTGAATTGGGTGAGGTCCCTGAGTTGTCAAAGTGGAAGCAAGAAGGGGGGCCCACCAGGGAAGCATTCTGTGAGGCACAGAAGTCATGCCCTACTCTGGAGTGTTTGTGGCAGCGGGCTGCAGACCAGGCATCTGGCAAGGAGCCTGGGTCACACTTGATTTACTGGGAGGATGGCCTCCTATATAGCAAGCCTAAGGTTCCTGAGCCTGGATCAGCCCGTGTGCTGGTGGTACCCCAGTGCTGCAGAGCCTTCCTACTGGGTCTGGTTCATGATGTGCCTTTAGCTGGTCATTTGGGGCAGGACAAGACCTTTGAGTGGCTTGTCACCCACTTCTATTGGCCCCAAATGTGCAGGCACTCTGATGCTCATTGCAGATCTTGCCAAACTTGTCAGGCAAGTGGCAAGAGAGGGGGGAAATGTAAGGCTCCCCTCCAACCTTTTCCTGTTGTCAGTACCCCCTTTGAAACGGCTGGGATTGACATTGTGGGGCCTCTGGATCCCAAGACAGCCATGGGCAACAGGTTTATCCTCGTCTTGGTGGACCATGCCACCCAGTTCCCAGAAGCCATTCCTTTAAGATCAATCACTGCCCCTGTGGTGGGGCATGCCTTGATGGGAGTTTTTACCCGTATGGGGTTCCCCAAGGAAATGGTATCTGATAGGGGTACCAAATTCATATCAACTTATATGAAGTCTCGGTGGAAAGTGTGTGGGGTAACGTATAAGTTCACCACACCTTACCACCTCCAAAGTAATAGTCTGGTTGAGAGATTCAACCTCACCTTGAAAAGCATGATTATGGGCCTGTCAGATCTCTTGAGGCAGGAGTGGGACGTCCTCTTGCCATGCCTTCTGTTCACTTACAGGGAGGTGCTTCAAAAGGGACTTGGCTTTAGTCCTTTTGAGCTGATTTATGGCCACCCTGTGAGGGGACCCTTGAGTCTGGTCAAGGAGGCTTTGGAAAAAGCACCTAGTAACCCCCTCCCCCAGGATGTATTCAGTACATGCTGGCTCTGAGAAACCAGACTGCCCGCTTCATGAGTCTCACACAGGAGAACCTGGAAGCAAGCCAGGAGGACATGAAACCCTGTTATGACCAGAATGCCACTCTGGTCGAGCTTCAGCCTGGAAAAAAAGTGTGGGTGATGGCACGTGTTGAGCCTAGGGCGCTTCATGACAAGTGAACTGGGCCATTTGAGGTGGTGGAGTACAAGAGTGAAGTCACCTACCTGGTGAACTTGCAGACTCCTAGGTACCCTTTGAGGGTCCTGCATGCTAACCGGCTCAAGCCACACTTTGAGCTGACAGAGTTGAACATGCTCCTAGCGACAGATGACAAGGTAAAGGAGGAGAGGGAGCCTCTTCCTGGCCTCCTGTCTGCAGGACAAAAGGATGGGTGTGTGGAGGGAGTGAACCTCTCCCCCTCCCTGACTGCAGAGCTGCAGAGGGGCTGTCGTCAGATGTTGAGACAGTTCACCTCACTGTTTGCCTTGATCTCAGGGGTCACACACTTGTGCACACATGATGTGGACACTGGGGACAGTTTGCCCATTAAACAAAAGGTTTATAGAGTGACTGACAAGGTCAGGGATAGCATCAAGGATGAGGTATCTAAGATGTTAACCCTAGGGGTTATTGAGCACTTCAGCAGTCCTTGGGCCAGCCCTGTGGTTTTGGTCCCAAAGGCTGCAGCTCCTGGCACCACCCCAGAACTCCGGTTCTGTGTGGACTACCAGGGTCTCAATGCAGTCACTAAGACTGACGCGCACCCCATCCCCTGAGCTGATGAGCTCATAGACTGGTTGGGAGCTGCCAAATACCTCAGCATGTTTTACTTAACGTCTGGGTACTGGCAGATTGCCTTGACTGAGGGGTCCAAGGAGAGGTCAGCATTCTCTATCCCAGTGGGACACTTTCATTTTAAAGTGATGCCATTTGGGATGAAGAATGTCCCTGACACCTTTCAGAGGTTGGTCAACCAGGTGTTGGCTGGGCTGGATGAGTTCAGTGCCACCTACCTGGATGACATTGCTGTCTTCAGTTTAATGTGAGAGGAACACTTGCAACACCTCTGTAAAGTGTTGGAGGCCCTGCAAAAGGCAGGACTCACTATTAAGGCAAGCAAGTGCCAAATAGGGAAGGGATCTGTAGTGTACTTGGGACACTAGGTGGGGAGTGGCCAGATGGCACCCCTACAGCCAAAGATTGATACCATTCTGGTTTGGGATCCTACCAAGACCCAGACTGAAGTGAGAGCCTTTTTAGGTCTCACAGGATACTATAGGAAGTTTGTCAAGGGGTATGGCACAATTGTTGCTCCCTTGACTGAATTGACACCCAAAAAGCAGCCCAGAAAGGAGATCTGGACTGAGTCTTGGTAGACGGCTTTTGATGCCCTGAAGGCTGCCATGTACACAGCACCTGTGCTCAAGGCACCTCACTACTACAAGGAGTTTGTTGTGCAAACAGATGCCTCAGAGCATGGTATTGGAGCAGTACTCTCACAGCTTAATGAAGAGGGCCTAGATCAACCTGTAGCCTTCATTAGCAGGAGGTTACTTCCCAAGAAACGTATGTGGAGTGCCATAGAACATGAAGCTTTTTCTGTTGCCTGGGCACTGAAGAAGCTAAGACCCTACTTGTTTGAGACTCACTTCTGGGTTCAGACCGTCCACAGGCCCCTCAGATGGTTAATGCAGATGAGGGGTGAGAATCCAAAACTGTTGAGGTGGTCCATTTCCCTACAGGGGATGGACTTTACGTAGAATACCACCCTGGCACAGAACACGCCAATGCTGATGGTCTGTCCAGGTTCTTCCGCCTTAGTGATGAGAACTCCCATGAGATTGGGTAGTTGCTCCCCACTTTCAGCTGGGGGGGGACACGTGTTAGACTTTTCATCCTTGGCGTGGTCTCCCCTAACATTTTGCTTCTGTTTCCCAGGTTGTTGATGTGTGCTGGACTCTGTTTTCGCTGTTTTTGTTACTCTGGGCACTTTACCACTGCCAACCAGTGCTAAAGTGCACGTGCTCCTATACAAAATGTGTATGTAATTGGGTTATCCATGATTGGCATATTTGATTTACTAGTAAGTCCCTAGAAAAGTGCACTAGAGGTGCCCATGGCCTGTAAATCAAATGCTACTAGTGGGCCTGCAGCAATGATTGTGCCACACACATAAGTAGCTCTGTAATTATGTCTCAGACCTGCCACTGCAGTGTCTGTGTGTGCAGTTTTAACTGTAAATTCGACTTTGCAAGTGTACCCACTTGCCAGACCTAAACCTTCCCATTTCTTACATGTAAGACACCTCTAAGGTAGGCTCTAGGTAGCCACAAGGGAAGGGTGCAGTGTATGGTTAAGGTAGGACATATAGGTCCTCATTATAACCCTGACGGTTGGTGATAAAGCGGCGGTAATACCGCCAACAGGCCAGCGGTAAAAAAAAGGAATTATGACCACAGCGGAAACCACCCACACGGACAGGCACTTTAACACACCGACCGCCACAGCGGTAGCAACAAGCACCATGGCGGTAACCGCCAACAGCCAGACGGAAGACAATGTACCACCCACTCTATTATGACAGGCCTATCCGCCACCTTTTCCGGGGCAGTACCAATTACATCAAAAGCACAGTGGAAACAGAACACAGAAGGCAAAGGACTCACCTCTGGAGACTCAAGGAAGAACCACAACACCATGGAACCCGAGTTGCACATGTTTCCCATGATTGTATACCTCCTCATTCACTACGAACATCAACACCGGCGAAGACGAGCACAGTGAGTACTGCGGCCTAGCACACAAGGGAGTGGGGAGGAAAAAGAGAGTGACACACACAACACGCAACACCTCCACCCCCACCCCCAACCCCAACAAAATACACACAAACAGATGCAGTAACATTACATATACACCCGTACCCCTCAGAAATAATGCAAGGACAAAAGGAATTGATTAAAGTGAGTGTAATAAGATACAATACTAGAAATTTGTGATTCAAAATCAAAACAGTATATACATGTATACAAATGGAGGGACACTGCCCAGTCCTCAATGTCCGTGGGTCACAGGGCCACATTAAATAGGCCAAGGCCCCACTTGACTCCTGCAACAACACGGAGAGAACACTGTCGGGGCATCAGGTCGAAAATACACAGGCACCTCAGGGGGATGGGGAATGGGGGCACCTCAGCCGGAAGATGGTACAACACCACTGGTCCTGGAGGGGGCTACATGCCATGTGCAATGTCCTGTGGAGTGCAAGACCATAGTCTCTCAAGTGGATGGTTTGCCCACTGCTTGGTCCTGGGGACTGCAAAGCCACAGTCTCTCAAGTGGGTGGTTAGCCCACTGCTTGGTCCTGGCGAGTGCAAAGCCACAGTCTCTCAAGTGGGTGGTTTGCCCACTGCTTGGTCCTGGGGAGTTCAAAGTCACAGTCTCTCTAGTGGGTGGTTTGCCCACTGCATGGTCCTGGGGAGTGCAAAGCCACAGTCTCTCAAGTGGGTGATTTGACCACTGCTTGGTCCTGGGGAGTCCAAGGCCACAGTCTCTCTATTGGGTGGCTTCTTCCACTGGTTCTGGAGAGGGCCTTGCGCCCTGTGTGCTTCATCCTGGCAAGGAGGGGGTGAGTGAATAGCTTCTTCCTCTGAGTCTGGAGGGGGCCTTGTGTCCTGTGTGCTACATCCTGGCAAGGAGGGGGTGAGTGGATGGCTTCTTCTACTGGTTCTGGAGGGGCCTTGTGCCCTGTGTGCTTCATCCTGTCAGGGAGGGGACGAGTGGATGGCTTCTTCCTCTGGTTCTGGAGGGGGCTTGTGCCCTGTGTGCTTCATCCGGGCAAGGAGGGGGTGAGTGGATGGCTTCTCCACTGATTCTGGAGGGGGCTTTGTGCCCTGTGTGCTTCATCCTGGCAAGGAGGGGGTGAGTGGATGGCTTCTTCCGCTGGTTCTGGAGGGGGTCTTGTACCCTGTGTGCTTCATCCTGGCAAGGAGGGGGTGAGTGGATGGCTTCTTCCACTGGTTCTGGAGGGGGCTTTGTGCCCATTGTGCTTCATCCGGGCAAGGAGGGGGTGAGTGGATGGCTTCTCCACTGGTTCTGGAGGGGGCTTTGTGCCCTGTGTGCTTCATCCTGGCAAGGAGGGGGTGAGTGGATGGCTTCTTCCGCTGGTTCTGGAGGGGGTCTTGTACCCTGTGTGCTTCATCCTGGCAAGGAGGGGGTGAGTGGATGGCTTCTTCCACTGGTTCTGGAGGGGGCCTTGTGTCCTGTGTGCTTCATCCTGGCAAGGAGGCGGTGAGTGGATGGCTTCTCCACTGGTTCTGGAGGGGGCCTTGTGCCCTGTGTGCTTCACCCTGGCAAGGAGGGGGTGAGTGGATGGCTTCTCTACTGTTTCTGGAGGGTGCATTGTGCCCTATGATGCAGATCTTAGGGAGTGCTCAGAGTCTCTCACCCGGGTGTCAGACCCACAGGATTCGCAGGGTCCAGGATGCACTACAGCTCATGGAGGTAGGACTAAACACTGCCCGCCGGCGGTGACCGCTGCTCAGTGGTGGCAGTGCTGGTGTCAGGGCTGGCAGCAGTGGGGGGAGGCACCAGCCCATCCCCTGCAGCCTCGGGCGGCTGCCCACTCAGGCTGCTGCTGCTGGCAGTGGTGCTGGTGGCGGTGCTGGTGTTGGGGCTGGCAGTGGTGGGGGGAGGCTCCAGCCCTTCCCCTGCAGCCTCGGACGGCTGCCCACTGGGTTGCTACTGCTGGCAGTGGTGCTGGTGTTGGTGCTGGTGTCGGGGATGCCAGTGGAGGGGGGAGGCTCCAACCCTTCCCCTGCAGCCTTGGACGGCTGAACCACCATAGTTGGTGGTGGGGGCTCAGAATCAGTCCCAGCACCAGGCCTCCTGTCCATCTTGCCTGCAGGTGCAAGCCCTTTGCCCTTCCCCTTGGCAGCTGGTGGTGCCTCCTTGCCCTTGGCAGCTGGTGGTGCCTCCTTGTCCTTCCCCTTGGCAGCTGGTGCAGGCACACTGTCAGTGTTGATGGTTGGTTCCCTGGGGCCTCTCCCACCTGCAGTAGCTGCAGACACTACTGTGGCCGTGGACCGGGTGGCTGAGGTGCAAGGCTGCGCTCTGACCACCCTGGCCCGACGTGAAGGACGGAGAGAGGGGTAGGGAAAAGTTCAGCAGCAGAATGGGAAAGTTTTCTAGGGACACTGGGGCGGGAAGAGGGTGAAGGATTGGGAGTGGAAGAAGAGGGAGTGGTTGTTGGAGGTGTCTGTCTGTTGTATGTGGGTGCAAGTGCATGGGCTGGATGCTGTTGTGAGGTGGATGACTGTTGGGTGTCTGAGTGCTTGCGTTTGTGTACCTTAGGTGGGGGGCACAGACACAGCGGGAGAGGGCACAGGGGACGTGTGCATGGATGTGGGGATGGTGACTGCCAGTGAGGGGTGTGTAGTGATAGGCATGATGGTGATGGGGGTAGTGGATGAGGATGTAGCGCATGCAGGTGTGAGAGGAGACGCTACTGGGAGGGTGGTGGACGGGGCTGAGGAAGGGGACACAGTGAATGCAGTGGTTGTTGTTATGTCTGCATCTGGATGGTGTTTGTGTGATTGCCTGTTCGATGATGTGTGGTGCTAGTGTTTGCCTGACCCACTCCTGTGTGTTGTCTTGGGTGCATGCTGGTCTGAATATATGTTTGGGATAGGTTGGGGTTGAGGGAATGGGACTGGGCAGAGGAAGTTGGAGGGGGGAGGCTAGAGACAGGGACAATGGCTGCGATCAGGGAGGAGGCCAGAGCCTGGATTGATCTCTGTTGGCCCGCCATGCCAGAATGAATGCCCTCCAGGAATGCATTTGTTTGTTGCAAATGGCCTGCCAGCCCCTGGATGGCATTCACTATGGTTGACTGCCCAACAGAGATGGATTGCAGGAGATCAATAGCCTCCTCACTCAGGGCAGCAGGGCTAACTGGGGCAGGGCCTGAGGTGCCTGGGGTGAAGCAGATGCCCACCCTCCTGGGTGACCGGGCACGGGAAACTTGCCGAGGGGCTGCTGGGAGGGCGGTGGTGGTACGGGGTGTGGCAGCTGTACCTGTAGTTGGGGTGGGTACAGAGGTGTCCGCCACCAGCAGGGAGCTTCCATCGGAGGAGGTATCACTGTCCGAACTGTCCCCTCCTGTCTGCGCCGTGATGCTCCCATCGCCCTCTGTCCCACTGGTGCCCTCATCTTCGGTGGATTTGGCCTCATGGGCCCTGTGGGATGCAGCTCCCTCCATCGCCAGTGCCTCTGCTCCTCCACCAGATGATGCTAATGCACATAAGGACAGGGTGACAAAACAAAAAGGGGGAGGAGAGACAAAGGATATACTTGGTCAATGGCCGCAACAACACCACCGTTGGCGTACCCGACACACACACACAGGGAACAGCCCTACGCACTAGGCAATGCACTACCAGTCACAATTCTAGTCACCAGCTCATGGACAGGAATACCTACCCCAATAGCAGCAGACATGAGACCCACAGACCCCTGCCCAGTAGTTGATGCCAACTAGCTTGGTTGGAGGTGGTGTTCATTCGCCCCTGCCCAAGATGGAACCTACCTTGCAATGTCCGGCCTGGCCTAGGGGCACCCACAGGCACACATCCCCCACCCAGATACCAACCCACCTCGCGCAAGTAGTATATTTGGAAACTGTACTCACCCCCTTGTGGCTGCTGTGATGCTCTCAAGCGCCCATCCAGCTCCGGATAGGCCACCACCAGTATGCGGGCCATCAGGGGGGCCAGGGTTTATCGGCACCCCTTCCTCGTTGGGAGGCCATCCCCAGCTGGGCCTCTGCCATTTTCCTCGCCCAGTGTATCAGGTCCTCCCACCGTTTGCGACAGTGGGTGCTCGACCTGTCGTAGACCCCCTGGGTCCGCACGTCCTTGGCGATGGCACGCCATATAAAAAATTTCTGATGGGCGCTGACCTGCAGAAATTAAATTAAAAAGATATCAGTCATATCGTCTGGCCTGTTACACTCATGGCCCACCATGGCCCTCATTTCCCCTTACACACAGACATTGCCCAGCATACATGCATCACACTGCCCAGAACCCTTTCACCAAACCCCCCCACACCAGGCCTTCACACACACCACTCCATACATTCATGCCCCAAGCATTGTGCTCACAGTGCACTCACCTGTTGGTCTGGAGGCCCATACAGCATTCGGTACTGGGGTAGGACCCCATCCACCAGTCTCTCCAACTCCACAGAGGTGAAGGCAGGGGCTCTTTCCCCAGTGACACGAGCCATGGTCGGTTCCAGACACAGGTCACAGCAGCACTTGCAGTGTAGGTCCTCCCCTATGAAAGGTCAGGTAGCAAGTGAGTGAACAGATAGAAAATGGCAGTCACGTTAGCGGCGGTCCATACTGTCACCGCTGGTGTACATCACCATTGGCCACTGTAAACCATAGGGCCCATAGACAACCAATGAGGTGTTGCACAGCGGTACTCGACTGCCTCCTGCAACGGCGCACAACGTCAGCGGAATTACCTAATTTCCACCTGTCCATCCAAACAGGACAGGCGGATGCTATTTCAGGGAGGGGGCAGGCCACGGCACCTAAGTGCGTCACAGTAGACATAGGCACAATTTGGGCCTATCCAACAACATACTATTACAGTCACAACATGCAATGCAGTGTAGTGTTTGGAAATGTGGAATATTGACCAGATGCTCCCTGTTTTGTCCCCTAGATTACAAACGCTGCAGATGAATAGGAGATGGAGACATCCCCCCGTGTACAGACCGCTGGTGGACTTGTCAACAATGGAGGACAGGCACATCATCCTCACCTATAGACTTGACAGGGCTACAATCAAAGAGCTGACCTGATATCTGCTATCCTTCACCCCACCGGGATCCTCCCTCTTGTGCAAGTCCTATCTGTGCTCCATTTCTTGGAAACTGTCTCCTTCCAAGTGACAGTGGGCTTGGCAGCAGGAATGTCACAGTAAATGTTCTCAATAGTGCTGTCCAGAGTGTTGTCTGCCCTGATTAAACACATGTGCAGCTACATCAGTTTCCCCCAGGTGGAGGATTTGGCCACAGTGAAAGCTGACTTCTATGCAATGGGACATATCCCCAACATTATTGGGGCAATTGATGGTACACATATTGCATTTGTCCCCTCCCCCGGAGAAATGAGCAGGTGCTCAGAAATCGAAAGAGCTTTCACTCCATTAATGTGCAGATAGTGTGCCTGGCAGACCAGTACATCTCCCATGTCAATGCTACGTATCCTGGCTCTGTGCATGATGCCTATATCCTGAGGGATAGCAGCATCCTATATGTGATGGCTCAACTCTAGAGGCACAGGGTGTGGCTTATAGGTGAGCCCTGGTTCCCACTCAGGGGATGTTGGTGTATGGGTATGTTGTGGGCCCTAAGGATTAGTGTGTGTCTAACAGGTGTCCCTCGATAATTGCAGGTGACTCTGGTTACCCCAACATCTCATGGCTACTGGCCTCTGTGAGGAATCCCAGTACAAGGGCAGAGGAATGTTACAATGAGGCACATGAGCGAACAAGGAGAATAATTGAGAGGACATTCGGCTTCCTGAAAGCCAGGTTTCGGTACCTGCATCTAAGAGGTGGATCCCTGTGCTACTCACCCAAGAAGGTGTGCCAGATAATCGTGGCATGCTGCATGTTGCACAACCTTGCCTTGAGCCGCAGGTGCCTTTTCTGTAGGAGGGGAGGCTAAAGATGGGCGTGGGGCAGTAGTGGACCTTGTGGACAGTGAAGATGAGGAGGCAGAGGATGAGGATGAGGACAACAGAACAGCTATTATATGACAGTACTTCCAGTGACACACAGGTACGACATTGTAACTTAACTTTGCATTGACAGTTTTGTTTTTGACATTGTACATGGCAGGCAGATTCTCACACTTCTATGGCCACTTACTGTACCCTTTTCCATCTCTATTTTCAGATATCTGTGCCCCACTCTGGCACCTGGTGTGTTGACTGCAGCCAACTACAGGTCATTCCTATGTATACATTACTGTACAGTTGTATTGCAGTGTTTAAACCTTGTTAAACGAATACATAGTTAAATCATTTGACATACTCCATACTTGTATTTTTTCAAAGGGTGTTTATTTAAGTTCTAAGAGGTAGAAGGGGATGTGCAATGGGCTGGGGGGATGATGGAGGAAAGTCCAGGATAGAGCCCAGTCTATTTGAATCACAGGTGTATTGTCCAAGGGGGCATAGGAAGGGAAGCAATGGCAGTTCAAGGTGGACAGGGTGACAGAGTGGGACACATGGGTGACAATCAGGAGAGTCTTGTTTCCTGGTGGGGGTCTTGGCAATGTTCTCTGGCTTCTGCCTGGTTCACAGGGACAGTTTGCTGTGTGGGTCTCCTTCTGCAAGGGGAGGGGTGCTAGTGCTTGTTTTTCCTGTGGCGGGCCGCCTGTCCACTAGCGGCAGCTGAGGTGGAGGGCTGTTTATCGGTTTGGCTAGTGTTAGGGGCCCAGTGGTGTGGCACTGCCTCCCTCATGGTGTTGGCCATGTCTGCCAGCACCCCTGCAATGGTGACCAGGGTGGTGTGGATGTTCTTTATGTCCTCCCTGATCCCAGGTATTGTCCCTCCTGCAGCCACTGGGTCTCCTGTAACTTGGCCAGTACCTGGCCCATTGTCTTCTGGGAATGGTGGTATGCTCCCAGGATGTTGGTGAGTGCCTTGTGGAGAGTCGGTTCCCTGGGCCTGTCCTCCCCCTGTAGCACAGCAGTTCTCCCAGCTTCCTTGTTGTTCTGTGCCTCTGTCCCCTGAATCATGTGCACAGTGCCACTGACCCCAGGTCCCTGATCGTCCTGGGTTTGTGAGGTTGTCTAGGGTCCCTGTAGAGGTTGACACACTGTTGATTGACGTGTCCTGGGGACAGAGGTACGGCCCGCTGGGTGGGTGCTGTGCTGGTGTTTCCTGAGGGGGGAGGCTCTGTGGCGGTATGAGACTGTGCGTGGGTAACCGACTGTCCGGAGATGGGCCAGGTTGGTCATCCAGATCCAGGCCTCCAGAGATGCTGTCATCACAGTGGGCCTCTTCGGGGGGGACTGGATGTTGCTGGCACCTCCTCTCTAGTGACGTTGTTGGGGGGGGACCTGTGGGGATGTAAATGCAGTGTTATAGTTTCTGCGTCTGACATCTTGTGCATGGGTGTGTTGCCCTGTATGGTTGTGATTGCCCTGTCAGCTTTGCCTTGTGTGAGAAGTGATTTTGTGGACTAGCTGATTCTCTCTAATGTGCATGCTTTAGTGATGTGTGTCCATGCAGGGCTGTGATGTGGGTCCATGCACTGGTGTTGCATGCAGAGCTTGGTATTGAGATGGGTAGGATGTGATGGTGGGGTATATGTGAGGTGGTGGAGTGATGGGGTAGGTGTGGGAGTTTGTGATGGCATGCAGGTAGGGGGGGTGAAAGTAGTAAAGAGTTGACTTACAAGGGTCCAGTTCTGCTGCTACTCCTGCCAGGCCCTCAGGATGCAGTATTGCCAAGACTTGCTCCTCCCATGTTGTGAGTTGTGGTGGAGGAGGTGGGGGTCCACCGCCAGTCCTGTGCACAGCTATCTGGTGTCTTGCAAACACGGAACGTACTTCCCCCGTAGGTTGTTCCACCTCTTCCTGATGTCATCCCTTGTTCTGGGGTGCTATCCCACGGCGTTGACCCTGTCCACAATTCTCCGCCATAGCTCCATCTTCCTGGCAATGGATGTCTGCTGCACCTGTGGTCCAAATAGCTGTGGCTCTACCCGGATGAATTCCTCCACCATGACCCTTAGCTCCTCCTCTGAGAACCTGGGGTGTCTTTGTGGTGCCATGGGTGTAGTGTGTGTGGTGTGTGTGAGGGGTGTGGGGTAATGTGTTGGGGTGCTTGCTGTGAGGTGCGTGGATGGTGTATGGGTGATGGTGTTCTGTGACTCTGGTTCTGTGGGTGCTCTTGGTGTGTCTCTCTCTCAGTTGTCAATTTTTTTTTGTCATAAAGGGTTGTGGGTAAAGTGTGTGTGTGTGTATTTTATAGTGGTGTGGGTGTGGTGTGTGTATGTCTGCCAGGTGTGTGTAGTTTGAATTGTCCAATGTGGTGTTGTTTGTATGTATGTGTGTATTTTGAGAGCAGCGGTATGTACCGCCAATGGTTTACAACGGTTGAATGTCCGCCACGGTGATTTGTGGGGCATAATGCTGTGGGTGTAGTTCTGTTGGCGTAATGGTGTGGGTTTTGCTACTGCCAGTTTATCACTGACCTTTGGTCTGGCGGACTTGTGTGTGTGTCTGTATAGTGACGGATTGCTATGTGTGGGTCATACTATGGGTAGTGGTAAACCACTGCGGCGGTGGTATGTTGGCGGCAGTCGGCATGGCGGTAAGCAGTACTTACCGCCAATGTCATAATGTGTGCCACTGTAATGTGTTTTATATGTCCTGACAGTGAAATATTGCTAAATTTGTTTTTCACTGTTGCAAGGCCTGTCCCTCTCATAGGTTAACATGGGTGTTACCTTTAAATCTGATTAAAATGTAGATTCCCTTTGGAAGCGGATAGACATGTGGAGTTTGAGGTCTCTGAGCTCACAATTTAAAAATACATCTTTTAGTAAAGTTGATTTTAAGATTGTGCGTTTGAAAATGCCACTTTTAGAAAGTGAGCATTTTCTTGCTTATACCATTTCTGTGACTCTTACAGTTTGTGGATTCCCTGTCTGGGTCAGTTTGACAGTTGGGCTGGTTGCACCTCTCACTAGACAATGACACAAAGGGAGCTGGGGTGTAATCTGCATTTCCTGATGAGCCATCTGTGCTAGGAGGGAGGGGAGGAGTGGTCACTCACACCTGAAAGGGCTGTGCCTGCCCTCACACAATGCAGTCTCCAACCCCCTGGTGTGTGTCCGGAGTCTGGCCTGGGCAAGGCAGGACTTCACAAACAAGAGAGACTTTCCTTTTAAGTAAGCCTACTTTAAAGGGCAAAATGGGTATAAAAAGGGCACCCAAAACCACAGACTTTAGATCACTTCTGGACATCAAGAGGAACTTCTGCCTGGAGAAGAGATGAAGAGCTGGGGAGTAATGCTGCCCTGCCTGAGGCTGTGCTTTGTGGAGCCATCCTGAAGTTGCTGCTTCTGCCTGTTCAAGAGGACAAAGACTGAACTTTGTGTTGCCTTCCTTCTTGTGAAACAATATCCAAGGGCTTGAAATAGAGCTTGCCTCCTGTTGTTAAAGTCTCAGGGACACAAAGAATTCTCTCTGGCAGCACCTGGAGCCCCTGATGAGACTCCTAGTGGTGCCCATCCAGTTCCTGGGACCCTGAAAAAATAAGCTGGCAGACAAAGACTGAAAATCCCTGCACAGACCACCGTGCGGGGAAAAATTTTACGCACCTTCCAAGACGCAGCTGAAAAACGACGTGCCACCGGCTTCGCAGCAGAAATCGACGCTCCACCGACATCGGGTATGGAAAATCGGCGCATGGAGCTGGAAGAGCGATGCTCACACCCGCTGACGGAGGCTGTTAAAGTCGCAACCCACATTGCGCAGTTTTGCTGAGACCTTGCGGCAGGATTTTCAATGCAAGCCTTGCTGGAAAACGAAGCAACGCCTGCCCGGACCTGAGTGCTGCCCGGATCGACGCATCGCTCCATTGCGAGGAGGAAAAATGACGCACGGCCGTCCGACCAGAGAAGGATAAACAACGCACGAGCTCGCTTGCGGGTGAGAAATCGACGCACCACTTACCTTTTTTGACGCACACTCATGCGTGTTATTTTGACGCTACCCAGGTACTTTTGAACGCTAACAGTGTTTTACCTGTTTTCCCAAGGATTTAAGACTCTTTTTGCTTTTTAATCAGTAACTTGACTTGTGTATTGTGGATTTTTGTCATTTTAGTCTTGTTTTGTTTAGATAAATATTTTCTATTTTTCTAAACCTGTGTTGTGTCATTTTGTAGTGATTTCATTGAATTACTGTGTGTGTTGGTACAAATAGTTTACGACTAGCACTCTGAATTTAAGCCTGCTGCTCGTGCCAGGCTACCAAGGGGGCAAGCGGGGGTTAGCTGAGGGTGATTCTCTTTTACCCTGACTAGAGTGAGGGTCCTTGCTTGGACAGGGGGTAACCTGACTGCCAACCAAAGACCCCATTTCTAACAATCATGCACTTCCTATCATTGGCATTCTAGTTATAAGCTTTTAGATCTTCTATAACTCTTACTTTTATCAGATGTTATAACCGCCCGTTGCTTGAGCATCCACACGGATATGCAGACAGCATTATAGGTAAAATGCTAATATTTTCAATGTCAGGTTGCTGTTGATTGACCTAACAGTGAACCTCCAAGAAATCCAAAAACAAATGCGTAGTCTGAAGAGGTAATGAAAAAGTATCATAAAGTGATTGGCTTTTTGAAAAACAAGGTGTCCCCTAAGGATATTGATTGGCTGAGGGTTGACAGGACGACTCAGGAATCTAAGGAGTTAATATATTCCTAGTATGAGAAATTGTTGCAGGCTTTCAGCATTTTAGCGGTACTGAAGTCACAGATGAGAAAGATATGGGTCATTGTGTGCTCCGATTTGTGCAGGGATTGAAGCAGATACAAATAACATGATTCAGCAGCATTTGATTTGTTGGCAGAACAAACCGATTGATAGGATCCTGCAGGATGCAAAATACTGCAGCAATGAATTGGAATTAAAGCAGAAAAAGTTGAAAGTGGAGGTGATGCAATTGAAAGCTGCGCAGAAAGCTAGTAAGAATCGACAGTTTGCAGGGAATATGGGTGGTATGCAAGGAGTAAAACAACAGGGAGTTAATAATTTCCAGCAGCAAGGTAGCAGAGGTGGTGTTCCTTCAGATCGGAATGGAGTTCTGGATGTGGCAACTTTGAAAAGAACTACTCCATGTCATGGTTGTGGTCAGTTCAGCCATTTGAAGAGGGAATGTGCCACTAAAAGTGCAAATAATCAGGTACAGAGCAGTGGTGTTGTACACATGCAAGGCAATATTCAGGTTTAAATGCAGAAAGATCAGAGACAACAAACGCAAAATTCAAATGTCTCCCAGAGACCACAGATGCAAGTTCCACAAGCACTGATGTCCTAACAATAGACAAACGTTTCCTGACAAAATGTAATTCAGGTTACAAATGAAGATGCAAATCAGATGACATCACATTTTCCTTTAATTGAGCTGAGTGATGATTTTTCAGACATTTTTTAGCAGCATTTGATTTGATTTGAAAGAAGAGGAATGCATGCAAGGTGCTTCATTAGAAGTGGATCAGCCTGGTCCATATGTGGAAGGTGATGTAAACGGTCATCATGTGTCATTTCTAGTTAACACAGGTGACACCCGATCTACTGTTAGAAAAAGCAGAAGTACCAAACTTGGCCCTTTCAGGAAAGAAAATTCAGTTTGTAGGAGTTGCGAATAAAAAATTGTCCAACCCAGAAACAAAATCTGTCCCCGTAAAAATAGGTTCCTTTGAAGATGAGCATCAATATGTGGTATGTCGTTCAAGTCCTATGCAAGATGAATGGTTCCACGAGGTGTACCCCATGTGGTACTGAGATCTACACGAATGATGAAGATGCAGCATTTAATATTGTCAATCAAACCCAAGTGACACATTGCATCTAATGTTGACCTGTAATGACTTGCCAGAGGATTTAAAAAATACTGTGGCGGTCATTACAACATTGGCGGTAAAAGCCGCTTACCGCCGTGCAGAAGACCGCCAACACACCGCCACGCCCGTGGAAATCCACCAGAGCCATTATGACCCACAGCACGAAATCTGCCAAAATTCAGACACCCACACAAGTCTGCCACACCAAAGGTCAGTGATAAACTGGCGAAAACAAAACCTCTACCGTCACGCCAACAGAAATACGTCTACACTATCACGACACACGAATCCACGCAGCGGTCATTCAACCGCGGTATTCCATTGGCGGTACACACCGCTGCACTCAAAATGCGCACACACATACAAAACACAGCCACATTGGACAATTCAAAATACACACACCTGATACACATACACACACCACTCCCACACACCCAATGCAATATAAAACACACACCCACATCACCCACAAACCCCTATGACCACAACGGAGAAAGAATCACAGAGAGAGACACCACCATCAACAATACTAGCATCCACAGGCAAACAACACCATCACCCACATAACTTCCAAGCACGTCACACAACACCCCACTACATATCACCCCACTTATCACCACACACATCACCCCACACATCACCCACACCACCCCATGGCACGGCAAAGACACCCTAGGTTCTCGGAGGATGAGCTCAGGGTCATGGTGGAGGAAATCGTCCGGGTAGAGCCACAGCTATTCGGATCACAGGTGCAGCAGACCTCCATTGCAAGGAAGATGGAGCTATGGCGAAGAATAGTGGACAGGGTCAACGCAGTGGGACAACACCCAAGAAATCGGGATGACATCAGGAAGAGGTGGAACGACCTACTGGGGAAGGTGCGTTCCGTGGTCTCAAGACACCACCTTGTGGTTCAGCGGACTGGCGGCGGACCCCCACCTCCTCCCCCACAACTAACAACATGGGAGGAGCAGGTCTTGGTGATTCTGCATCCTGAGGGCCTCACAGGACTAGATGGAGGAATGGACTCTGGTAAGTCAAATCTTAACTATTACATCCCCCACCCTACCTGCATGCTAGCACATACCCTCACCCTCACCCTCACCCCCATCACTCCAACTCCTCACAAATGTCCAAACATCACAAACCACACATCCCAACACCAAGACCCGCATGCAACACTAAAGCATGGACATCCATCATGAAAGCATGCCCACTGCACAAACCCATACACCCCCAAAAACCATCATCACACAAGGTCCCACACAGGAATGCAAGCACTGGGGTACACAGTCACCCACCCATTGCACACCATGCCACACACAGATGTAATAAACATCCTTTTATACCCCTGCAGGACCCCTACCCAACGTCACCAGACAGGAGGGTCCACACATGTCCACACCACCAACAGAAGAGGCCCACAGTGATGACAGAAGCTCTGTCCAACTGGATCTAGATGACCAGCCCGGCCCATCGAGGACCTCTGGACAGTCGGTTCCCATCACACAGTCACAGGCCACCACAGAGCTTCCCCCCTCTGGAAACACCAGCACAGCACCCACACAGCGGGCCCATAACTCTGTCCCCAGGACACGTCAATCAGCAGTGTGTCCACCACTACAGGGAACCCAGGCTAACCCACCACCCCAACAACAACAGGGACCTGGGGGCAGTGGCAGTGGGAACACGGTCCAGGGGACGAAGGCCCAGGAACACAGGGGAACTGGGAGGGCTGCTGGGCGACAGGGGGAGGACAGGCCAAGGGAACCCACTCTCCACGAGGCCCTCTCCAACATCATGGGAGACTACCACCACTCCCAGGAGACGATGGCAACGGTACTAGCCAAGTTTCAGGAGACCCAGCGCCTGCAGGAGGAACAGTATTTGGGCTTCAGGGAGGAACTCAGAGCCATCAATTCCACCCTGGGCACGAACGTAGGGGTGCTGAAAGAAGTACTTAACACCAGGAGGGACACTGTGGCACAACAAGGGGCCCCTGACACTAGCCTGGATGATGAACTGCCCACCACCTCCGCCGGCACTAGTGGACAGGAGGCACCGCCACAGGACCACCACACCAGCACCCCACCCCCTGCAGGGGGAGAACCACCCCGCAAACAATCCCTGAGATCCAGGACAAAGACAGAGAACAATGCCAAGACCCCCGCCAAGAAATGAGACCACCCTGAATGTCATCCTTCTGTCCCACTTTGTCGCCCTGTCCATCCTTAAACTGCCCCAGCTCCACTTCCTATGCCCATTTGGGCAATGCACCTGTGTGACTAATAGACTGGACTCTGCCATGGACATTCCTCCACCATCACCCATCACCATTTTCCAACCCCCTCCAATATTGAGCATTTAAATAAACACCCTTGAAGCACAAAACAATCTGGAGTCAGTCTGTGATTTTGGAATAGTGTATTAGCAGTTACTGTGGGAAAAAGCTCTTTCAGTTGTAATGTCAACATACCTATGTCATACAGCTCTAGTCCATGAGGAATCAAAGCAGATGTCACACAGTGGGACCCACATCTGTGAAATCGTAAGGGAAAGTGACAACTCAGTGACCATACACTGGGTGAAAACGACAGACAGTAGAGAGGTAGTAGTGTTAAAGTACAAGTAGTAGGCATGTTTGTATCCTTACCTGTGTCTCACTGTAAATATTGCAGGATCACTGAGTCCCTGTTGTCCATGTCTTCTTCTTCTGCTTCCTCGTCTTCACTGTCCACCGGCTCAACTGCTGCAACAACACCGCCATCTGGACCATCCTCCTGCAGAAAAGGCACCTGTCGTCGCAAAGCTAAGTTGTGAAGCATACAGCAGGCCACGGTGATCTGGCACACCTTCTTTGGTGAGTAGAATAGGGATCCACCTGTCATATGGAGGCACCTGATCCTGGCCTTCAGGAGGCCGAAGGTCCGCTCGATTATCCGCTGTGTTCGCCCATGGGCCTCATTGTAGCATTACTCTGCCCTTGTCCTGGGATTCCTCACTGGGGTCAGTAGCCATGACAGGTTGGGGTAACCAGAGTCACCTGCAAATGGCGAGGGACAACAGTTAGACACACACTAACCTGTAGGGATAACCCCAGACCCAGACAACCATTCCCACTGTCTTGCTTCCAGGTGCTCACCTAATGGCCACACACGGTGCCTCTGGAGTTGACCCATCACATAAGGGATGCTGCCATTCCGCAGGATGTAGGCGTCATGCACTGAGCCAGGGAACTTGGCATTAACATGGGAGATGTATTGGTCTGCCAAACATACCATCTGTACATTCATCGAATGATAACTCTTCCAGTTTCTGCATACCTGTTCACTCCTGCGGTGGGGACCAAAGCCACATGGGTCTCATCAATGGCACCTATGATGTTGGGGATATGTCCCAGGGCATAGAAATCACCTTTCACTGTAGGAAAATCCTCAACCTGAGGGAACACGATGTAGCTCCGCATGTGTTTCAGCAGGGCAGACAACACTCTGGACAACACGTTGGAAAACATAGGCTGGGACATCCCTGATGCAATGGCCACTGTTGTTTGAAATGACCCACTTGCAAGGAAATGGAGCACTGACAGCACCTGCACTTGAGGGAGGATTCCTGTGGGATGGCGGATAGCTGACATCAGGTCTGGCTCCAGCTGGGTACCCAGTTCCTGGATTGCGGCACCGTCAAGCCTGTATGTGATGATCACATGTCTTTCCTCCATTGTCGACAGGTCCACCAGCAGTCTGTACACCGGAGGATGCCGCCATCTCCTCACATGTCCCAGCGGACGGTGCCTATGAAGGACAACAGCGAGCACAGAGTCAACCAACTCAGAGCTACGTACCCACAGCTTACACAGAACACGAATCATAATCCAAAAAGTGGCCTGTATGTGTGTTGAGTCTAGGCCTAGGTATGTGTGACGCAGTTAAAAATTAAGCCATGTGGGCCCCTGAAATGGCGGCTGCCTGTCCTCTAAAGTGGGACAATGGGATATGAGGTAACTGCGCTGGCGTTGTACACCGTCGCGGTAGGCGGTCGAAGACCGCGGCACAATGCTGCATTGGTTAACATTGGACCCTATGGGTCCCAGGAGCCAATGACGATGTACGCCGGCGGTGAGGGTACGCACCGCCGCGGACGTGACCGCCATTTTCTGTCTGTTCAATCACTCGATACCTGATCTTCGACAGGAGAGGACCTACACTGCAAGTGCTGCTGTGACCTCGGTCTGGAAGAGACAATTGCTCGAGTGTTTGGGGAAAGGGCCCCTGCCTTCACATCAGATGAGTTGGAGAAACTCGTGGACGGGGTCCTCCCCCAGTACACACTACTCTACAGTCCTCCAGACAAACAGGTAAGTACACTGGGAGCATGCTTGTGTGGAGTGGGGTGGACGTAAGAAGGGGGCGTGCATGAAACAACGGTGAGTGCATGTGCCACATGGCAAGGGTAGGGATGGGGGCCAATGACTGTGACGGTGCAGTTGGTAATAAGTTTCTCTTCCCCCTGTACAATTCATGTAGGTCAGCGCCCACCAGAAAAAATATATTTGCCGTGCCATCGCCAAGGACGTCCGGACCCTGGGGGTCTACCACAGACGGAGCACCCACTGCCGGAAAAGATGGAGGACATTTTCAGCTGGAGCAAGAAGACGGCGGAGGCTTAGCTGTGGATGGCCTCCCAATGTGGGAGGGGTGCTTGTCGCACCATGACCCCCCTGATGTTCAGGATCCTGGCGGTGGCGTACCCGGAGTTGGATGGGTGCTTGAGGGCATCACAGCAGCCACAAGGGTGTGAGTACACTCTCATCCTGCTGATTTTGCACGCAGTGGAGAGGTCTGGGTGCGGGAGGTGGGCTGTGGGTTTCCCTAGGCCAGGGCCAGTTTAGTAGGCAAGGTCCCTCCGTAAGGCAGGCCATGTGGCACCCCACCCCACCTCTGTAGAGTGCCAAGTACACCTAGTCATGCCCCTGTGTCATCCATGTGTGCGCATGTCGTGCATAGCCTAGTAGGCCATTTCCCAGGGTTTGAACAGTGGAGCCCAAGAGCGCGGCGTAGTGCAGGGGGCTTCTGTGTCTGTCATGTCCGCCAACGGTAGCGGTACTGCATGCACTCAACATGTCTTTCTTCTGTCATCCCCCCCTTTTTGTGGTCTCCCTGTTCTTGTGTAAATTAGCATCATAAGGCGGAGGAGGAGTGGCACCGGAGCACGAGGGAGCTGCATCCCACATGGCCATGGAGGGCGACACTAAGGACTCGGAGTTCATCAGTGGGACGGAGGGCGAGGGGAGCTCCACGGCGGGGACAGGAGCTGACACCAGCGACACAGACTCGTCCTCTGATGGGAGCTCCCTTGTGGTGGCGGCAACATCTGTGCCCCCCGCATCTACAGGAACAGCTGCCACCCCCCCTACCAGCACCGCCCTCCCAGCAGCCCCTCAGCCTTTGCCCCGTGCCCACTCACCCAGGAGGGTGGGCATCACCTTCGCCCCAGGATCCTCAGCCCCTGCCCCTGTCACCCTTGCTGCCCTCAGTGAGGAGGCCATTAACCTCCTCAGGTCCCTCATTGTTTGGCAGTCTACCATTTTGAATGCCATCCAGGGTGTTGAAAGGCAGTTGCAACAAACAAATGCATTCCTGGAGGGCATTCATTCTGGTCAGGCGGCCCTTCAGCGAGCTTTTCAGACTCTGGCCTCAGCACTGATGGCAGCCATTGTCCCCGTCTCTAGCCTCCCCCCTCCAACTTCCTCCACCCAGACCAATCCCCTGTACCCCAGCCTATCCCAAGCACACCTTCAGACCAGCATGCACACACCTCAACACACAAGGGAAGCTCTGGCAAACATAAGCATCACACATCCCACAGGCACTCATGCAAGCATCACACACATGCAGACACACCAACATCCACTGCCTCCACTGTGTCCCCCTCCTCCTCGTCTCCCTCCTCCCTCCCAGTCTCGTCTACACTCATACCTGCATGCACTACATCTACAGCCACTACTGCCATCACAAGCACACCCACCACCACACCCCGCTCACGTGCAGTCACCACCCCCACTACCATTCACACGTCCCCTGTGTCCTCTCCCAGTGTGTCTGTGACGCCACCTCCCAAGATACACAAACGCAAGCACACACCCACCCAACAGCCATCCACCTCACGACAGCCTCCAGTGCATGCACCTTCACCCAAAGTCACCAAACAAACACCTCCTACAACCACAACCTCGTCCCCCACTCCCAAACCCCCTCCAGCTACCCCTCCCAGTGTCCAACCTTTACCTCTTTCCCACACCTCCCTCACCCCATCCGTCTCCGAGGTCCCGAACTAGCACCTCAGCCACAACATCTCCGGGACCAGTGGTGCCTGTAGTCACCGGAATCTTGAGTGCACCGGCCACCAGGGCAGCCAGTGTGGCACGGAGCCACAGCATGGACAGTCCCCCACCTGTCAAGCATTAAAAGTTGGCCAGTGCCCGGCGGGAGAGGGGGAAGACTCCAGCCACCAAAGCCGCTCCCAGGGGTCCCGGTGCAAGTGTGGAGTCAGCTGCGACACCTTCCAAGGTGGGGAATGGCCACAAGAATCCAGGAAAGTCTGGGAAGAGCAGCACGGCGGAGGAGACCGCCATCATCCCCGCTGCTCAGGAGGCCACAGCCATCATCCCCGCTGGGACAGAGAGGACCGCCAGCACAAGCCCCGCTGGGACAGAGAGGACCGCCAGCACAAGCCCCGCTGGGACAGAGAGGACCGCCAGCAGATGAGTCACTGCAAAGGAGCCCGCCATCTCAAGCACCGCTGAACAGGGCACCGCTGCTCCAAGCACCGCTGAACAGGGCACCACCGCTCCAAGCACCGCTGAACAGGGCACCGCCGCTCCAAGCACCTCTGAACAGGGCACCGCCGCTCCAAGCACCGCTGGCCCATGAGCGCCAAGGGCACTGACGCTACTGAGTCTGTCACAAGCAGGATGAAGCACTCTGGGCACAGAGCCCCCTCCAGAACCAGTGGAGAGATACATCCACTACATCTGTCCTTAGCAGGATGAAGCACTCTGGGCACAGAGCCCCCTCCAGAACCAGTGGAGAGATACATCCACTACCTCTGTCCTTAGTAGGATGAAGCGCTCTGGGCACCATGCCCCCTCCAGAACCAGTGGAGAAATGCATCCACTACCTC